>NC_137193.1:19033457-19060957 GCF_960531495.2 Zeus faber
GAGGCGACAAGCCACCTTTTACATAGAGAGAACTATGGTCTCAGATTTGGAGGTGCTGCGTCTTACCAGTGTGTGTGTGTGTGTGTGTGTGTGTGTGTGTGTGTGTGTGTGTGTGTGTGTGTGTGTGTGTGTGTGTGTGTGTAAAATGTACTTCACAACAAAAAATGAAGTCCAGATTCAAACTTCTGTGGGGGCTACACCTGAGCTACAACTACAGTACATTGTGGATGGAGTGAAAGTGATACGGGAATCAGCTAAATCGATCACTCCTCTGGGAATCACTGGAGTTACTCCATCGCAGGATTACACAGATAACAACGACAGTATACTCAGAAATGTTGTCACTTCATTTGTTCACGGACCAATTACTTCCCAAGCCCAGAGGAAACCGTTTGCCGTCCAATGGAGACTGTGGTGAGACTGATTTCATGGCGTGTTGAAGGATTTTTTGGCAAAGAAAAACTACTATGCCTACAGTAAATTCAATTCAGAAACAGTCACCGATGCAGTTTTACAAATCTACTTGTTACATTTTCTGCAGAAGTGGCTTGTTTATTATTTATATGGAGCTAAGCAAAGCTATATTAAGCAGCGACTGATAATTATATATATAGCCCAATTAAAGTCACGTTCATTTTCAACAGATATTCCTCCATTGTAAGGAACTGTTTTCTAAAACCCGACTGGGTGGCGTTCACAGCTAATGTTGGCGTTACGTTTTGAATAAAAACGAATCTGTATTTTGAGCAATGAAGAATAGAAATTGGGACATGACCTTGAACTCATATGGCTTGTTGCATTTTGCATTATGTCTTCAAGATCCAAGAAAACTACCAGGCGATTTTAAAAATGCATCACGGTTGTCCTTTTTCATTTCACTACTTTGACATAATTATCGTGCATAGGAATTCATGTTGACCAAGTTAGATCAAACATAATTGAAGCCACAAAATCCCATGTTTCAGATCTCTATGCAAGCTAAGATTACATTTCCCTGCAACAATAAACCAACTATAATTAGACGCTTCTGCTGTTGCTAAGATGAGCTCATTCAGTGGCACAGAATTGGGAAAGAGAAAAGATAAAATTCAACGTCGCCCAGGAATTCAACAGATTAAGTTATCTCCGGTTTTGCATCTATGATGAAAATAATGACTTCTGCTAAGCATCCCTTCAAGGATCTGCTTATAAAACCGATCAAAGAAAGCAGGGTGTTAAGGATTCAATTCATATATATTTGGAAACCAGTGGTTCCCAACTTGTGAGTTACGATTCCAATATTGGGTCGTGGGTACATTTCTAGTGGACCCTGTGTGTGTGTGTGTGTGTGTGTGTGTGTGTGTGTGTGTGTGTGTTTGTTTCATTTTGGCACACACACATACGCACGCACGCACGCACGCACACACACACACATACGCACACACACACACACACACACACACACACACACACACCACTCCTTCAGTGAGCCACGATGGATTTCTTTCAAGGCCCTTTTCAATTTTAAAGAGTGTTTTTCTCCAGTGTTCAGCAGGAGAAAATGGAGGTAGGGGCTGGGTTGTGAACACACACACACACACACACACACACACACACACACACACGTGAAGTAAATTACATTGCTCATCTTGTACCAGTGAGCCCTGTCAAGGGGTGGGATATTAGGCAGCAGGTAAAAAGTCAGTTCTTGAAGCAGGAAAAATGGGAAAGCGAAAGGATCTGAGCGACTTTGACAGGGGACAAATTGTGATGGCTGGACGGCTGGGTCAGAGCATCTCCAAAATGACAGGTCTTGGGGTGTTCCTGGTATGCAGTGGTTAGTACCTACCAAAAGTGGTCCAAGGAAGGACAATTGGTGAACAGGCAACAGGGTCATGGATGCCCAAGGCTCGTTGATGTACGTGGGGAGTGTAGTCAACCCCCTCATCCACATGAATCCCAGGGCCAAAAGTTTCCCAGAAGAACAATGCCCGGAGCATCACAGTGCCTCCGCCGGCTTGTCTTCTTCCCATAGGTCATCCTGGTGCGATCTCTTCACCAGGTAAACGATGCACATACACCCGGTCATCCACATGATGTAAAATAAAACATGATTCATCAGACCAGGCCACCTTCTTCCATTGCTCCATGGTCAAGTTCTGACACTCACATGCCCATTGCAGGTGCTTTCTGTGGTGGTCAGGGGTCAGCATGGGCACTCTGACTGGTCCGGGCTACACAGCCCCATACACAACAAGCTGTGATGCACTGTGTGTTCTGACACCTTTCTATCAGAGCAGCATTAACTTTTTAAGCAAGTTGTGCTACAATAGCTCTTCTGTGGCGGTCAGACCAGACGGAATAGACTTCACTCTCCACACACATCAATGAGCCCATGGGCGCCCATGACCCTGTTGCCAGTTCACTGGTTGTCCTTACTAGGACCACTTTTGGTAAGTATTAACCACTGCTTACTGGGAACACCCCACAAGACCTGTGATGGAGATGCTCTGACCCAGTAGTTTAGCCATCACAATTTGTCCCTTGTCAAAGTTGCTCCGATCCTTACGCTTTCCCTTTTTTCCTGCTTCCAACACATCAACTTCAAGAACTGACTGTTCACTTGATGCCTGATATATCCCACCCCTTGAGAGATGCCATTGTAACTAGATGAGCAATAATATTCACTTCACCCGTCAGTGGTTTTAATGATGTGGATGAACGGTTTATGTCCACTTCAGTGTGTGGTCGTCATGCCCTCACAAACTTCAACGTTGTCGTTAACCAGGTCAAACACAATCAAAGAAAATCTTATCAGATTGTAACTCATTTCTCTAAAACTGATTTAGAGATTTTAGAAATCAAGTGATTGTTTCTTCTAGAAACATGAGGCCAGCACTATCCCAAACCTACAGGATTTTAGACGCTGTTGAATCATCTAATGTAAAATCTGGAGTTGTATGGTCACAGTCATCTTTTCTGCTTGACTCACTTTGGATGGTTTCATTTAACTGGCTTACCAGCGTTGACGTTGCCTTACCAGAAACAGGACATGAAAAGATTTAATGATCACTGTGTATAGTTACATTGCAGGACACATGTTGCTTGTAGGTGAATGGAAGCATTACAAGGGGAAAAGATTCTTCCAGCGGCAAATGTTGCTCCTTTCAAAGCTTCAGCCTCCACCTTGCCATAATCCCACAGTGGAGCAGATCTGACACTCACGCGGCGGTGGGGAGCACAACAAGCACTCTAATCATTTTTCCTCCCTTAAAAAAGAAACCTCAAAAGCCCTGTTTCCGCTGACTGGCTGGTTTTCCCCCAGGATGCAAGTGGCGGAGCCATACTGGGAGAACGGACTAGGTCTGGGAAAATAACCGTGCTCATCCACTTCTTGGCATCCACAGCACGGTAAACCAACGGTCTGCCATTCTTTTAGCATGATGCCATTGCACTGACCGAAAATTAAGGTAGGGGCAGCCAGAATCCTATCATGACGCAATTATAATATCCGTGACACATCATTTTTTTTGTGACTGTCTGGCACCACAGATAGTTGCTTCTGCAGCTGTGAACCTGGCAAAGACTGAACTCAGACAGAGAAAATAAAAAATAAAAAAGTTGGAGACTTCTTATTCTTTTTCTTCTTTTTATCTCATCATCTACAGATGAAAACATATAAAGCTCAGGTTGACCTTAGTGAGGACACAGAAATGGAATGATCCATGATATGCCACAGATGGATACAAGTAAAGTAGGCGACACTGGCAGACACAGGATCTGCTCGAAATCAAAGCACTTGTAAATGAGAGCTACTTTAAAAATTAATCAATGGGTTCCACATTTTTCAAACTAGGCCTCATTAAAATGTTGGTTCCCAGTTTTTAAAACTAATCATAGCACAACCTCGCTCAACGCTTTACTGTTGAGAAACTTACCACTCTGCTGCAGCTTTTCACTGTGCTTACACTGATACACCAATCCACGGGCCAGAAACAAGTTTCACTGTGTGACTGAAGGGGTTAAGTCCTGTAGCAGAGCAAACCACAGTAATCATTTTGGGGAGAATATTGCGGGAAGCTCTACCACGGTACCAGTTAATTGGATATCCCGCCATTGAAGATACTTGACGTCTCATGATTATAACTATAAGAACCATGTAAACAGCAAGGCGGTCAGAATCTAAGTGAAATTAACCATATGATCAAGACAGACATTCATTTTAGACAAGAAATCTGCAAGAACACATGTCAGCTGACAAAAAAAGACACTAAAATATCACTGTATTGACATATGAATGACATTTAATGATATTGTCTTTTGTGTGTGATGTATCAGATCTCCACATCATGCTTGATGACCCTAAAGATCATTACTTGATTAACACCCAAAGAGGGACATTTGGAATTCATTGTTTTCTTTAATTTTATTCTGCATGTTTTAGACTGCCAATGCCAGTTATTTTACAGGACACATACGTCCACCCTAAGAATCATCAGTGATCTGCCATCAAGTTCAAGTGATTATTTGTCACATACATATACGCAGTGAAATGTCGACACCCGGTGATTACGCACAATAAGCTCTATAAGCTCTAACAATACTAAAAAATACCATTCATCAAGAAAGCATCATATGAATATAAAAGTTCCATTATTAATGCAAATGTTAAGAGGAATTGAAGGAAGGTTTCTGAAAAAGCTACGTGGCCAAAGTGGGTACAAGTTTCCAGTTCCTCCACTGGGTAAGAACATCTGGAAGGTGAAACAATGACTAACTCTCTCCACGGGCTCCTGTGCGGCTATAAAACGCCTTACGCCGCCGACACTTCCCCTAAAGACGCCACAGCAGACCATCTAAGTGGTCACCGCTCCAGGAGTGTGGGCGTACACAGCAACACAAAGGTGTGATGCCTTGGAAGTTCATTAAGGACGGCTAAATAATCGTTAAAAATAAAATAAGCAAGAACATCATTTTTAGTTTGAGAGATTTCTAAGAATGATGCTTTTAAACCGTGTCCCCTATGGTCCATTAGTGATATCGAGACAAGGTTGTGAATTATATTTTTAGACTAAGATGAGGTCATTGTGTTGGCTCACAAGTTGAATCGGTATATTCGGAGGGTTTTGTTGAATCTGCGTGTCTGTGCACTGTTCTCCCAAAGCATTTCCTTCTGGATTTATTCTCCTACTTGGTAGTTGGACAAAATAGTCTATAAGCATAAGAGTTATGGAGTACACCATGCATCATTATGTTACATAACAAGTAACAAGTTTGAGCTGGTACCATGAATAGGATGATTAACTTATACTGTATTTTATACCCTTTCCAAAACGGGAAGCACACCATTTTTTCAAATGTACCTGTGTGTGAAAGTGTATCGTTTTAATTTCGCATTTTGTTGTATTATCACAACATTACCAGCTTTGTCAACAAAGTTGAACTTAATGTAGAATAATATCTTCTCAAGGAATACAATTTGAGAGTTTGCAGTTTAAGTTGCATGAAAAAAACCTCCATATCAAGTACAAATATATTATATATCCAGTAAATATAATGAAGATGAATAAGGGGCAATGCATAGATAGAATACTCCCCTTGTTGTTATTGCATTGCGGTTAAATGCATATTAATAAAATCCCAATCTTTGAAAGGTTTGGTTTATTTGTGATATTTATTTATAGTAACTTGAAAAAAACAATAATAATTTCAGATAGCATTCTATGGTACAAAAAGATGAAGGAATTTGGAGGTAACCAAGTTGCAGATCAAGTACAGTGTATTGGCATATCCATTTCCCCCAAATGTTGTGTTTTTTTTCTCCACAAATATGAACGTTAAACAATCTTTTTAAACTCCAAGCTGTTCCTTGCTTGTTATCATTTCAAGTATCTTTGCAAAACGCCTGTTTGAAGACTCTGCATTATAAAGCATCTTCAGTTTTCCATCCAATCGGAAAGAAAATAATAAGCATAGTGATGATTGTCTCTCAGGTTCTCCTCTCAATACCAGTAGGAGGTCTGCTGCCTTCTGTGCTCCTGGATTCCCAATTTCTCCATGACCTCCTCCTCCAGGGTTTTCAGTGAGGGAACGTAGGTCTTCTCTAATGTGTCGTCTGGACTAGTGTCTTTAGGTCCGTCTGCAGAGGCATCAACAAAATACTAGTGAGATTATCCTCACAGGGAACCGACGCACACATCCACACGGAAAGTGATCAAGAGTGCATTAAGGTTCCAAAATAGCTTATGTGCATATTAAGGAATGAAACATAAATCTTGCATTTCCCAACTTGCAGTTAAGTGAGTCATTCAACCAGTAAGATCTTTGGCAAGACCCTATTCGAAGGTGAGGAGTTCCATACACATAAATAACAAAATCATCAAAAGCCGCTGCTCACCTTTCCACTGCATCGCGACAATGCCATCCCTGCGTTCTACAACAGGTTTGGGGATGATTCGACCGGTCCTTAGAGAAACTCTGACCTTTTCTCCTTCCTCTGTGTACTTCCACTCGACCTTGGTGGGGCTCCTGAAGGTTCGAGGTCAGCGTGTCAAAACCAGTGCAAATTGTAAAGCTGACGCCAGCGATACACCTGCACCAACATCCACCTACGGCCGCAAGGCTCTTACCGGTCTGTGGGGTCGACCAGAGCAACGCTGTGAAGCAAGAGCGGAGCTTCGCTGGGGATGTAGGTCCCACGGTGATCTAATGTTTTGCCGATGTACCTGAAATGCTGGGTAGAGAAATCATACATGACTTTGGACTCCCGATTTGTAAAAATCAAAAAGTAACGGCAAACAAGGCGTTTCCAGAAGAGCATAATTTAACAACTATGCAATGGCGCTGTCAAATCTGCTCAAATCTCACAGCCCTGCTATTTGGCTCCATCTTATGGAGCTAAAAAGCAAATGCACAGCAGCCATGGTAAAATTAAGTGACAGTACATACGCCGAGGAAATAATAATTCAAAAAGATATTATCAAAGACATTACAGATTTTTTTTTTTAATGTTTATTTCTAAGAGAACAAATCTATCAGCTGGTGTTCCTATTATATACAAGGCCTTGCAGCCTCCAATATACACCATGATTTCCCAAAGCGAAAAATAGGATTATCTTTATCTTACTGTGTTAAGGCCCTCCACAACAACCCAGTTTCTTTTTCGGACAACCTGGACCACCTTGCCCTGTTTCCCTTTGTCCTTGCCTTTTAGGATCTCAACCTGGGAAAACAATACAGAAACAACGAATGCAGGCCTCCCACTGTACAATTACATCAGGAGAATGACCATTCTGCAACATTTCAGATATCGCAAAAGCTTTTGGCAACATATTATGAGAATTTCTTTGGCTAAACTGAACAAGATAGATGAGCCTTTCAATGCAATGAAAACAACATCTATACATTTCAAACATGTTGGATTAATTTGGATACATACTTTATTCATACCTAGAGGGAAATTGAGGTGTTATAGCAGCACACATTTGAACAAATATGCAAAGCAATAAAATAGAAGATAGAATAGAAAATGGAAAAGAATCGACCATATACAAACAAAATGTGTGCATGTATGCAATCACGTGTAGTGCATGAGAACTATACGTACACAGGGTTATGAGCAGAGCCAGTGTGGCGCATATTATTAGTACGATCCTCCTAGACTCTCATGTAAAAATATGATTTCACTCACCGTGTCTCCTCTGAAGACAGTCCAGTCCTCGGTGGTCAGAGGCTCCACAAACACCTTCCTCCTCTTCTTGCCCGGTGGGTTGCGCCGCTTGGCAGCCTCCGTCCAGGGCCGGTTCATGCCGTAGCGGTAGTCCTTTGGAAGGACCACCTTGGCTGCCATGGACAGGAGAGCTGTGAGCCTCATTCTGCTGGAGGAGAGAAGGGAGACAGGAGCCGGTGAGGGTCCACCGCAGGGAGGAAGACATGCTAAGCTAAATGCTATCCCGCAGGTAGGTCAACGTTATCCCGTCAGCTAGCGCTGGCTAACCGCGCTTAGCAACGACCCGTGTCCTCTAACAATTTCACGTTTATTTACTAATTACCTGCTATCTGTGTGGTGGAAATAACACACGGCACCCCTACGTACGGTGGTTGTCAATGTCACATGCGTATTCCAGTCCCCAACGCTGGCCAGGCTGTTGCTGCAGCTGCTGCTGCTGCGCCCCCGGCTGGAGAGGAGGAGTGAGGCCAGGGTATGAAGCGCCACCGGAGCGCAGCTTTTCACTCCAAGTGCAAATACCAAGAGACAAAATGACTCCAGTGAGAGGGAAAGTACCACGTTGGCATGGCTACTCGAGTGAAAGTCAATAAGAGCACGCTGCTTAATGTGCTTGCACAGAGATAGGATACAGAACAAAGTGCTCTTAGTGACAAGGGGTCACCAGCCCAGCGTCCGTCCCGGGGATCCGACGTAGAATTGTGGCTTTAGACTTTTCATGCTGGTCATCGGATCGTTTTTAAAACCCTTACATGTCGATCAACTTTAATTCTGCCGTTTCAGAACGGTCGGGCGATGGGGGTTGTTGCGGTGTGGCGAATGGACAACTTTTAGAAACGCATTCATTCATTATTAATGGAGGCCATCATTGGTGGTAGAGCAAACCAGGCCCCACGGGCATCAGGTTCAATGGCAAACCCTGTGGGCGTCGGTGTCCGCCGTACCGATGACGGGTGTGTCCCTAGGAATCGCACAAGGCAGCCCTTTTTGTTTGGATAAAGCAGTCATTAATGTTGTGTGCCACGTGGACGTCCAGAGAATCGATGCCCCCGGTAGCACAAGGCCAGGAATGAGGGAGGGAGAGATTAGCCCCCACTGTCCTTCAAAATCCACACACGTTTTGTCATATTTCTGATAAATTTGGGGCATTGTGAACAAAGTTTAGTAGATGTGTCTTGTAACGGCTTTAAACCACACGGCTGCCTAACACGGATCGAAGAAATGATTCCACACAACAGCGATTTTTGTAATCAACATGTTTATTAAATGGCCTGATGACTACAATGGTAAAACTACGCAGCAGACTAAATCGAGTGGTATTCAGCAAAAAATGACAAGGTGAGGACAAACCGAGGATTATACCATAATCCAAAATGACATCCAGAGTTTTCTCCGTAAAACGCATGAGCGGTGAACTTGGGCCTTGAACACTTTGTGTTAGAAGTGAGTTCAGGTGGAAGTGGTTGTCCGGGATCAAGATTTAACGAAATGGAAACTGCATTCGAAAGGTAGTCAAACCATGGGCAGAACATTTAGGGTTATTTTTAATCTAAGAACTGAGGATATCTGCATGTTTGAGGTTAACTCCTGTTTCCTAATGTGTCAGGTACATTAAATCACTTAAAACAAGCAGTAGAAATATGGCAAGCAGTAAAAACAAAATGACCAAGACAAAAGCAAGACCCCACAAGGCTCGACTAAAACTCTACAACTACCACAGAAAAACTTCCAGAAAAAAAAATTGCCATGGTAAAATAGAAACATTAGATACTTGTATTTCACACGTTCTCTTGCTTGAAAGGCTTGTGGATTGAAGGCCAAAACACCAAGACTTTCGAGGCGGTAGGTTTCTGGAAATGCCAGGAGGAGCCAACGAGCACCAAATTAATTTTTCTTGCATATACCTGTGTAAATCTTTTTTTTTTTTTTTTGTAACTCAACATATTCTAGAATCGCTCTTATCTCTAATCTCTCCCTCTTATTATGATACCTACTGCATAAAAAATAAAAAAAAATAAAAAATAAAAAAACATCTTCATAAATTGATCGAAAGCGGTGAGAATTTCAAAAGGGAAATAACAAAAAAATCAAAAAAGAAAAAAAAAAAAAAAACACGACAGCAAAAATCGAACACCGAGCTTCTTTTCCAAATGCAGTTTCTTCACTTTCAAGACCAGGATTTTTTACAATAACATTCAGGAATGTCTTTCTGCGTTCATCTAAGCACGTCAACAACAAATAGTTACTCTGAAGGGAGAAATCCAGAGAGAAATACACTACACGTTCAAATCTTTCCAAACACGGAATCCTAGTAAACCGTACGCGGGACTGAGTGAAATAAATTGCATAATTTGGTCACCTATGATAAAGCATGCAATGCATTAAAGAAATAAAAGCTTGGTAGCATAAACACTTCCTACAGTGAACTAGGCGATGTGTAATGATGAAAATAAAAATCACTTTATTAATTGAAATCTGCTGAAAAACTGGGTGAAACTGACGAAAGGCAGAGGGGAAAAAAGCAAAAGAACCCTCACCATCAATACTCTACATACTCTATTAAAGCTAAAATGAGAAAGAAACAGTTGTATTTTATGGACACATTTTAAACCAAACGGTGTAATGGTTTCAGTCAATTATAATTATATGGAGGAAAGCTCTCTTTCAGTTAAAAAAAAAAAACAAAAAAAAAACTATTCTTATTTCAGTTGTAATTTAGATTTCATTATTAGGAATTCAGTATGTATGCCCACAGAACTAAAAATACATTTGACACCAAGCATCAAGACTTTGTGATTATGTAATTGCACTTAGAAATAAAAAATATTTACACACCAAAATGTCATTTATAAAGGAGCCTTAAAGTGCTCGATTAAATTGTTTGAAATCAGATTAGGAAACTTTCGGGATATATGATACCCCAAAATTGCAACTGAATGTGTTGTTTGTTTTATTTTTCAATACAAACATTTTAGGTTTTAAAATTCCCCTTTGAATTAAAACAGCAGAAACACAGCGATCCTGCAGCTCGGTCGTTTCGATGCCTCAGATTCCCACGGAGCAGAGCGGTCCTGGGCTTTTCCACTCAGATTTGGTGTTAAGCGCTGTCCGTCACAGGCTGCAGGAGAGCAAGGAACGGATCAGTGGCACATCGATTATTCAGTTATTTAACAAATGTACCTTGTAGTCATCAGCACGTGTCACATTTATAATATTTGTCATTTCCAATGTTTATTCTATAGTATTCAACTTACTGCATTATGTTTTAGGAATCAGTTAGTTGGTCAAGTAGAAATTCTTAGGTAGGTACTGTGTTCAGTCTAGGACATATTGTGTGTAAATACCGGGTGCGTTGCATTGATATGTATATGTATGTGACGAATAAACCTCTTGAACCTTGAATCTTGAATCAATGACCCATGCAGATATGAATTCAGGTTGCCTGCAGGTATCAGTGAGTTAAATAGAATGTTTGAAGGACTTTTTAGGACAAATTTGAATACAATTTAAGATTTTTAATTTTATTTAAGAGAACTAGATTAAAGTGAGAACGGTTAGTATAGAATTGGTATTTTCCCCAACAGGTAAATATTAGGCTCAGTGTTAGGACTTAGGCTTGGGCAGACGTTTTTGTTTTTTTATCGGCTAGGGAAAACCCTGTCGAGCATTGAAACGGCGTAAATGCAGTTTACCATGTTCACTCACAGTCCATGTTTAACAAGTGATCAAATCACGCTCACGTGAAAGGAGAACTGCACGTACAGCCCCTCATGTCACAAATCAGCGGCAGAACTGCTTTACGGCAATATTTTACGTTACGGTGCTTCACAGTGTCTGCATGTGGGAGCAGCGCGAGCATGGGACTGAGTGTAAACAAACGGACGGTTTGTTCACACAGTCAGGTGGCGTCAGGAGGTAGAGCGGGTTGTCCAGTAATCAGAGGGTTCCTGGGGGATGCCCCGTTCCTCCTGGCAGCAGGTCGAAGTGTCCTTGAGCGAGACACTGAACCCTAAAGTGCTCTCGGTGAGCTGGTGTGCACCTTGCACGGTTGTCGCTGCCATCGACGTATGAATTGTATTGTAAAGCGCTTTGAGTGCTCGCAAGACTGGAAAAGCGCTATAAGATGCGGTCCATTTACCATTACCAGCGTTCGCCTCTGACAAAAAAAACCATCCTTTTTTCCCCCCATTGTAAATAGCAATTACAACGTCCAAACATACAAGTACAGGATAAATAACCAATGTTTTTTTGTTCATTATACTTATTTAAAAATCGGGACACATCCACTGTAATATATGTGACTTTAAATGTTATTTTAACCCTTGTGTATTGCGCAATTGGATGATCAAAATTTTGCACGATCGCCCACGCCTAGTATGACTATAGGGTTTGATATTATAAGAACTGTGGAGTCTGACGCAGAAGAACTTGTTTTGACAACAGGAAATATATGGATAAATAAAATCACAGACAAAGTTTGTGTTGAGATTATGAACTTCCAAATTCTAATTTACAAATATTTTAAGACATGTTAAGGAGAAGGAACCGTAGAGCCACGCACCTTCTCTGCAGTCGTCTTGTCGCCGTCCGCTCTGGACTCGCTGGGCGCAGATGGCGCGCTAGGCTTGGGCCCCGCCACGTCGTTCCGCTTGGCCTCCGCGTTATTTCCGTCCACCTTCGAGTCTCCTTCCCCTTCTGTGTCCTTCAGCCGCTTGGGAGACGCCTACGTGGGGTGTGAGGAAGAGTCAGGGAGCAAGTCGGACAAGCGGCACAAACAATCTCCTCGCCGCGCGGCGGCAACGGCGACGATGCCCAGGGCCTCACCTCTGTCGACTCGCCGGCTTTTCTTTTCGTCCCGCCGCGCTCGTTCTTCTCATCGATGACGAGGGCGCCTTCGTCCTCGTCGCTGCTCCCGTCAGCGTCCGCCTTCTCTGAAGCTCCCGTCTCCTCTTTACCCTCGGGCAAGCTTTCCTTTTTGTCCGGCTAAGAGAGAAATGTACATATCAGGGCAATAAAAGCCAACGTGAATCTCTGTTTTTTTTAATTCTCTCTACAAAGTTGAGCTGATGATATGGTCAAGTGCTGCAATACTTTATTATTTAGCTGTTCGTGACAAAGCTTTGTAAGAGCTTCAATGCTTTTTTCCCCACCAAAGGAAAATTGCACTCATGGTAGAATAATTACATTACATTTTCAATTCCAAATTAATTAGATTTAGTATACAGCTATAGGCTATTTACAGCATATGCATTTGCGTCACATCTCACAAGGGCACCAGAATACTTCTTACAATTAAGATATGGAGCAAAAAAGACAGGGATGGTGGCTGGGAAAAGCAATTTCCTTCTTTGTAAGTGTTGTTTTTAGAAAAGTGCTATAAAATGTAAGTTAATTTAATTATTAAATTGTATATTCCAAATATGTTAAAGTGTTCATATTCTCCATCGTGTGCAGTTCTGGTTTCACATTTATCATCATGTTTTTAATTAAAAAGATGTAGGGACATAAACAATGAACCCACCGTGTGCCAGGCGATGTGAAATTAACTTCACTTGACAGAAGAATTTGTTTTAGTGCGTTGAGTGGAAAAAGAGAAAATCAATTTGAACCCAGAACCTTCCATGTGCCCTGCTCCACTACAGAGGCACACAATTACTTCAGATAGATACCATTTTTGTTGGTAAAACACTATTTGTGCGTGGAACACTCCAAATATTAGATTAAAATAGATTATTCTCGAAGAAAAGAAAAAAAAAGACTGAATGGTCTCTGAGAGATTGTAGAAAAATGGACAGGCATCTTAAAATCTTGAACTATTGTTGTGAATATGCATTTATGTATCAGTTTGTTGTTCATCATCATTAAAATTGACACAATTTGTCCAGTTCCTCCTTATTTTAGCTCACTCCTTTGCAATTTGTAAAGCAAATTGGTGTATAAACTCAAATTATAAACAGGCAAATTGAAGCATGAACAACAACAAAAACACATGGCTGCATACTTAGAATAAACCTTATATATAATATACCAAATACACACCTCATAGCCCTCGTGCGTGACTGTCGGGTTGTTCTCGATTTCCCAGAGTCCCTCACTGAAGCCTTTCCTCTTGTTGGGTTTACCAAACTTCTCCTTGCATTCATCGTAGGGGAACAAATCCTTCGCCCCCAGGAAAGCCCTGGAGCAGGAAACAAGACATTAGGACCGTTAGTCCACTCACCTACGAACACACGTGCATCATATTGGTTCAGGACAATTTAAAACATTTTTAATTGCTCAACTGCGTCGCCATCGTTTGTTCACCAAACACATTTCTTGTTTAAAAACCATCCTCAATTTAACGTCAGGTGCTTTTTTAATTTACAAAAATAACTCCCAACCACTTTGACTTTAAGAGTTTGTTTCCCATGTGATGCCAAGAATTAAAATCACATTTTAACTCTTCCACCTGATTGGTATAATAAAATATATGCGCCTGAGCTTATTTCCTGCCATAACCACTATCCAAAATCCATTTGGCCAAAGATTTGACAGGGGACTGTGCAGCGTGCCAGTGGGGAGACGATCAATAACTGACCGAACGAAAGCTGCAGTGGCTCCGATGTGCTGATAACACTCTTTACTCACGTTTCGTGTGTCCCAAAGAAGAACACTTGGTACTTGTTGGAAGGGGACTTGACTGCTCCTTCAGGCAGTTCATCAATCTGTGGGCAGGCAAACAACAACTCAGTGAACCCTACACTCGATCTCCAAACACTCTATGCGACTCCAACGGTGCAAAACAGAACCTCACAAAGTGCAGGCGAAGAAAGACAAAAAAGACCCGCGATCGGACCACCGTGTCAAGGCAGGCAGCCGGACATGTGTTGGGGAACCACCAAGAACCAACTCTATACTTTGATGTGAAACGCACACGGGACGCGACTTGGTGCTTTTACGGCAAGAAATTGGAGCTCAGTCGTGCGACTAATATGATGAGGACAACAAAACGTTCACACCGCCCGCTGAGCGAGCCCCCTGGTTCGGTGCAAAACAAAACTAAAACAATAAATCGTTCTCAAAAGTGAAATAAACGCACTCGGCCGGTCGCCCCGACTACACGCGCGCTGTGTGATCGATGGGCGTTTGGAAAAAAAGTAAACGAGTCGGCCGAAGTGAATCGATGGGCTGCGCTGAACCGAGACGGTCGGCTAACCGCAGCTTGGCCATCATGCTAACGCTAGGTAGCTAGCTAGCTAGCGTTAGGCCCTGCGCGTGTACATGCGGGCGTGTGCGCCAACGCGTGTGCACGGGGGTGACAACTGAGATTTTAACGGATTCGGGGGCGTCGGTGCTCACCCGTGCGGGCCAGTGCGGATACCCCTTCATCTTGGCGAACACCAGATCCCCGGGCTTGTACTCCCGCTGCCTGTTGGACCTGGGCATGTCTGGGTTGAGGTCTGTGTGCAGCAGCCGCCGGGTGTTTCACGCTCGACTACTCGTTTGATTCGCTGTTTGGTTTTCCGCGATCGGGGTTTCCGCGCAGGTCGCCGTGTTTCCAGTTTGTTCCCAGTTTCGGTCGCTCGGCCTCCAGATTCTGGGAGACTGTTTTGGTTTGAAATTGAAACCCGCTTCCCTCACTGAAGACGCGCCCCCTGTAGCCAGTCACACGTTGGAGCGCCCCCGGTGGCCGGTGGCGAAATTCGAATTTAAAAATAGATAGACAGACAGATAGACAGATAGACAGACAGATAGATAGACAGATAGATAGATAGATAGACAGATATATAGATAGATGGACCGATAGATAGACAGACAGACAGACAGATAGATAGATAGACAGATAGATAGACAGATAGATAGACAGACAGACAGATAGATAGATAGATAGATAGATAGACAGATAGATAGACAGACAGACAGATATATAGATAGATAGAAAGATAGATAGACAGATAGATAGACAGACAGACAGATATATAGATAGATAGAAAGATAGATAGACCGATAGATAGACAGACAGACAGATAGATAGACAGATAGATAGACAGATAGATAGATAGACAGATAGATAGACAGACAGACAGATAGATAGATAGATAGATAGATAGACAGATAGATAGATAGATAGACAGATAGACAGATAGATAGATAGATAGATAGATAGACAGATAGATAGATAGATAGATAGACATGTACACAAGATTTGTGTTGTTTCATCATTTATGATGTATGTGACAAATATCCTCTCGAATCTTGAATCTCGAATCACTGATAATCTTTATAGCAATTTTCTCATTTTTATTGTTACTTATGCCAGATGAGCCAAATGCATTTAATCAGTTTGTATTGGTTACTGCAAATAAATTCTTGATTTCTTTTTTTTTTTTTGGCTAAAATGTGGCTGCTTTTATACAAGATATTTTGAATTTGTTTGTATTTTGAATATCTTGGACAAAAAGGCTGTTCTGTGATATGAGGATCGTTTCTCCCCTTTACTATATAAAAAAAAAACATCCACAGCTGTACTTACTCTGCTTATTCCTATAGAAGGTTAATTTGCTGTGACTGTGAAATACAGATGGTGTGAATACTACCGATGAAATGTACTTATTGTGAGTCGCTTTGGACAAAAGTGCCGCACCAAATGGCGTAATGTAATGCAATAAAATTAAATGTTCTGTAATGTAATATTGTACCCATAGCTGTTCTGTTTCTACATTGTGTGTTCTGCTTGTAATAAATAAGGTTGTGTACCTGAGGAACAAACAAAAATCGAGTCCTGATGAATCGCGTTGTGTAAGTTGGCTTAAGGTGAGCGCGAAATCTTGGGGTTTTTTTTTAACAGAACTGGCAGCACCAGTGATAAAGAATGCAGCACCTCGCCTGGTTTTCAAGCACCCAAACCATTCACACGTAAGGCCTCTGTTTATCTCTCTCCGCCGGCTTCCTGTAGATGCGCACATCAAGTTCAAATCCTTGGTGCCGGTCCACAGGGCAGTCACTTAATCTGCAGCCACACACATTGCACCACGCATCAGGCCTCACGCCCCAACCCGCTGTCCCAGTGGTGGAAGGAGCCACCCAGCTCACTACGCTCTGCAGACACTCACAACCTTCAACAAACACCTGAGCACCTGATCCTATCCGAGCTATGACTCACTATTCTTGTTTCTGTTGAGGTTGACTAGTTTAAGTTGTTGTATTGACATAATGCACTTACATGCATCTTGTATCTGGTTTCATTTAGAGCGGGAGATTGCGCACATAAGTTTGGAAGGATACATAAGGATCATGAAGGATCCTCATCACCCCAACAACGGACTGTTTCAGCTGCTGCGGTCAGGCAAGCGCCTCCGCAGTCACGCAGCTAGAACAGAGAGACTGAGACAGAGTTTTTTCCCGCACGCCATCAGAACTGTCAACGCTGACCTCACCAGGGGTCCTAACTGAGCCATACACTAGGCTCCACTACCTACTGTACTGTATGTAGCATACTGTACCGCATACTGTGTCACTGTTCAGGGTTGTTCGTGATGCCGTATTGCTGCGCCGTACTGTCCCTCTATTCACATTCACATGCCACTTTAATTCACATGCCACTTTAAATGCACATATCTGTATATACATAGGCATATTCCTTCTATCTATTCCATTTTATTTCAATTTATTTTTATTGTATTTTATTCTTTATATTTTTATCTTATTCTATAAGTATTCCACTTACTGTATTACATTTTAGGAGTCAGTTAGTCGGTCTATTAGAAAGGAATTTTCTACTTTTTATTTTATTTTATTTTTTATTTTTTCCTAGGACATATTGTGTGCTATCACCGGGTGCGTTACATTACATTTCACTGCATATATGTATGGAAGTATGTATATGTATGTGACAAATAAAAAATCTTGAATCTTGAAGTCTGCTTCGATTGTTTGGAGCCTCATTCATGTCACTTTGGACAAAAGCGTGTAGTCCACAGAGTCCTGCCTAACGGTGTGTCACCTCACGTACTTTTACTTCCAGTAAAGTTACAACAGTTTTTCACTAATTTCTGCTCCAAATGTACATCGATATTGATCAATCTCGATAGCCAAGAGGTCTGAGATGTCCTGGTTCTAACCAGACCTCAACCATGTCTGTGCGTACTACCATTGTCGTGTTTCAGATACTTTTAGCGAAAATATACAGTATATAAATATATATATATATACAGTATATACAATATACAGTACATTTACAGTACAAGTTGAAGTTCATGTACAAATACAGTACAACAATACAATACAATACATTTTATATAAACAAAAAAGATATACATATATCCAGAGACAACCTCTGTAGTCTCATTTAGCCACTTTTACATACATACAGTATTTATATATTTATACATACATACATATAGTATATATATATATATATATATTCTGTATGTTTGTATACTGTATATGTATGTACTGTGTGTGTGTGTGTGTGTATGTATATATATATATATACACACACACCTGGCAGACTAGTGAGAAGAGACAACCAGAGACAACCTCTGTCATCTCATTTAGCCACTTTTACATACATACATACAGTATTTATTTATATATACATACATACAGTATATATATACATACATTCATACAATATATAAATATATATATATATTTAAACTACTCACAAAAAGTTATGGATATTCGGCTTTCGGGTGAAATTTCAGGATGAACCTAAAATGCACTATAACCTTTACAGGTGAACTTAATTTGACTTTCTCTAAACTTTTGAATGCACATGTCCAACTGTTCAATGTTTCAGTACTTTTGCACAACTTGCTGTTCTCTCACAAGGAGCTGAACGGCAAAATTCACAACAGGTGTTTGATCCATGAATCGACCAACACATTTCCTGGTTCAATGAGAATTGGTATTTAAACAGTCCTCTTCATCATGCTTTTCACATTTTGACATCATGAGACCAAGACGACACCTAACAGCTGATCAACAGTACCTCGCCATTGTGAGGCTTCAAACAGGATGTTCTCAGAGGGAAGTGGCCACTGAGCTTAGAGTGTCACAGAGTGTCATCAGCAGCTTGCAACAGAGATACAGAGACTGGAAGAGTCACAGAAAGGCATAGAAGTGGACGTCCTTTGGCCACATCCCACACTGATGACCGCTTCATTGTGAACAGTGCCCTGCGGAACCGGATGATGAATGCCACTCAACTCCAGGCACATTTAAGGGAGGTGAGAGGCACGCATATGTCACGTCAGACCATTCGAAACCGTTTACATCAGCGTGGTCTGCCTGCTAGACGAGCTGCAAGGGTACCTGACCACACCACCAGGCACAGGCATCATCTTCTTGCATGGGCCAGGGAGCATTGACGCTGGACGAGGGACCAGTGGCCTCAGTGCTGTTCTCTGATGAAAGTCGATTCACGTTGAGCAGAAATGATGGCCGCCAGCGATGTTGGAGACGTCAAGGCGAGCGCTATGCATCAGCCACTGTTGTCACCAGACGAGCCTTTGGTAGTGGTGGTGTTACAGTGTGGGCAGGTGTGTCTAGTCAATACAGAACTGCCCTACACTTTGTGAATGGTACAGTGACAAGCCCATACTACCTGAATAACATCATTAATCCAGTCATTGTGCCCCTGCATGAACAACACAGGCCTAATTTCATCTTCATGGACGACAATGCTCCAGCTCATCGAGGTCACATCGTTAGGGAAGGCTGCTGGAGACTGGGGTACCTCAAATGGAGTGGCCTGCACTTTCTCCAGACCTGAATCCCACAGAAAACCTATTGGGAGCTGAGTGGCCGTGTAGAGGTGTGCGGTGTGCGGTGAAGCCACTACAGATGATACAGAATGCGGCGGCGCGACTGGTGTTCAACCAGCCAAAGAGGGCACATGTCACTCCGCTGCTCATCGAGCTCCACTGGTTACCTGTAGCCGCCCGCATCAAGTTCAAGTCTCTGATGCTGGCCTACAGAGTGATTGCTGGGAATGCTCCCGCCTACTTAAATGCTCTTGTAAGAGCACATGTTGCCCCCCGGATGCTGCGCTCGTCAAATGAGCGTCGCCTGGCTCTGCCGGCCATACAGCCACGGCAATCCAGGCTATTCTCATTTGTAGTTCCACGTTGGTGGAACGAGCTGCCAAAAATGACCAGAGCGGGGACCTCCCTCTCTGTCTTTAAGAAGCACTTGAAGACCCAGCTCTTCAGTGAGTACCTCCTGTCCTAATCTACAATTACTTAGCACCACCTTGCAGTATTTATTGTTACACTAATGTTGTTGTTACACTAATCTCTGTCGCAATGTAGCTTGAATGTTATTCTCCCTTGTAAGTCGCTTTGGATAAAAACGTCTGCTAAATGACTAAATGTAAATGTAGAGGCTCGTAACTCTGTACCCCAGAACCTCAATGACCTGAGGGCCGCCCTTCAAGAAGAGTGGGGGCCAGGCCTCAGCAGACAAGTTGTCTTGTGAACAGCATGAGACGTCGTTGTGAAGCTGTAATTGATGCTCAACTGCACATGACAAGTTATTGAGACATTGACATTTTTTGTTGTGGTATACCCACCACTGTTGTTGGCTTTTGTTTCAATAAATTGTTTGTGAGGAAATCACCATTGCATGCTTCTACTTAAATGTCCTTCTTTCATGATATGATATCACTGTAGCGTTAACTTTTTACATTTTCCATAAATTTCACCCGAAAGCCAAATATCCCTAACTTTTTGTGAGTAGTGTATATATCATATCATATCATAGCGCCTCCATGAAGCGAAAAAAGACCCCAAAGCCTCCCCTGAGGCCCGTGTCTGTATAGTCACCCCACGACCACAGGAAAGCTGCGAGTACGCTGCCCTGTAGCCACAGAAGACCCCCAGCCCCCAGAGAAGCTGGAAGCTTGACCAAAAGGTTAAACAGAATGAGGACAACTGGTGGACAGGAGAAGAAGAGCAGGGTCTGAAATGATGGCAAATGTTAGTGGACAGATAAACAAGATAAATTCAATGATTTTTCAGTCAAGTTCAGGATCAAGTTCAGGAGATTATCTGTCACATACATATGTAGATAATTGTGATGAAGAACTGACAGAAAGTTTTTCATGAAAATGTTTTCACTAATGGCTGACTTACGGTACCTCTGACAGGCCACAATAAAGGCTTTGGCAGAAGTGAGGAAATGAACATTACAGAAGCAGTGAGAGAGGTTGACCGTGGCAAGTTAGAGAAAGGGGGGAGAACAACAATAATGTTATTTTTGAAAGACGAATTTGAAGGGTAAATGAACCTTTTTTTTATGTGAGAAAGACAACATCTACATGACAATCATGAATGAAATGGGAAGAAGTTGTGACTTGTAAATAACCAACAAACAAGCAACCAACAAAGGCCATGTTGTGGTAATACTGTAACATATATATATATATATATATATATATATATATATATATAATAAAAAATCATTGTTGAATAAAGGTTTCACACATCTGATACTATGTCTTAAAGAATCTTTAGCATCTGGAATAATGTAGTCCAGGTTTGACCAGTCTAAGTATAGTGGTTGTTGATATGGACCTGGTCCAATGTGGTCAAGATGGGGAGAAAGCAGTGAAATCACCCTTTTTTTGCATTTTCACAAATGTAAAAATAATTTCACAAATCAGAAACTGTGTTAGAAATGCAATGGGTTTCTTATTATAATCTAGTCCAGGTTTGAAATCCATAAGTACAGTTGTTTTTGAAATATATCTGGTTTTATGTGGCCAGTGGTGAAAAAATACAGTAAAATCCACATTTTTCCCGTCTTCACAAATAGAATATTACTTTTACGAATCAGAAAATGTGTTAGAAATGCACTATGGGCTTCTTATTATAATCAGGTCTCGGGTTGACTGCTATTAGTACAGTAGTTTGATTACTATAAGTACAGATCTAGACATGGTTTTTGGTGGTCACGTGTAGAATAAAAAAAAACAATTTAAGATTCCGAGGAATTTGAATGCACCATTAACACAGGAACTTCGAATCGGAAGCTAACTTCCTTACGGTTCCCTTAACGGTCCCCTTAACTGCCGAATCGGAAGCTAACTTCAAGCGTCGTTGGTGATGGGATGGGGGACCTCCGACGTCACAGAGGAGCGAAAAACGCAATGAGCGATTTAAAGCGCCGGTTTAATTCGACCTGGTGGCGTCAGTGCGCGTCACACGCTGCGTTTCATTTGAATCGAACAGAAGAAAAAATAAATAAATAAATAAATAAATAAAAAATCCGACCTACAAGTGTCGGGGAAATCGCTCGGGTCCAGACCTGACGTCACAGCCACATGACGTCACACACAGTTTACGGCGATTTAAGGTCGCGTTTTCGTTGCCTTGCGTTTGAAAACACGTTGCAAACGCGCGCACACGTTATTACGGGAACCACAGTCACCGCCCAAGTGGGAACTACCTCAATGGAATGCAATGGCAGCTGGGACTGGATTAATACATAGAAAATAGATTATATTTGTATTTTTTTTTTAAATTATGATTATGTATGTATATGCTTATATATGCGTTTATATGTATATATATTTTTATTATTATTTTATTTGTTTATTTCTTTCCCTGTCAAACGTACTCCCGTCCGGTACGTGGCAGTAACGCGCCAGGCAGCTGCTGTGCCAGGCGGCATTTAAAACAACAACAAGCGGAGGAGAAATAAAGAGGGAGACGCTGCATGTTTTGATGAGGTAGGAGCCGCTTTTTTTCCTTTTTATTTTTATTTTTTATTTTTGGGGGGTGGGGGGGGAAACAAGCGGCTTGCAAACAGTCCGTCTAGGAAACATGTCTTTAGTCGCCTACGGGAGCAGTGACGAGAGCGACTCGGAAGAAACGCACGCTGCTAGCGCTGTGGCATCGGAGGGCAGCAGCCCGAGCCAGGGCAGCCTCCTCTCCTCTCTACCTGCCCCCGAAGCGGCGAGGAGGCAGGGGCCCGGCAGGGAAGCGCACCCGGAGCCCCCGCCGCACCCACGCACACACAAAGCCGCTCTGCTCTTTAATTTGCCCAAGCCCAAGAAGCGCACTGAGCCGGTGAAGATCGCCGTCCCGCAGGTCCAGACGGGCGACGTGAGTAGCCACTGTTTATGTTTCCCTTTACGCGTGAGATTTATGCACGTTTTCCTCGCATGTGCTCAATATATACATTTTTGTCGTGTCCATAGTCGGATTCTGATGATGACGAGCCTGCAAAGAAGAGATCACAACCTCAGGTAAAAAGAATAATGAAATCCTTACGTCTATGCTTTTACGCTTGGCTTGTATCAGTCATTTGGTATGTTGTTATCACAGTCATATCTCAAATGAAATAGCGATGTGTAAGAATTTCTCTTTTGGATTTTGGAACTTACTTCATTTAATGGTAAAAGCCGCCCTCGAACAGAGCATGAACTGCTCATTTTAGGTTAAAGGTTGAAATCATTAAAAAAAGTGTTATGTGTTTACTCAGTTCCCTTTACCAAATATTATGATCTGTGATTAATATGCAATAATGTAGGTAATCAAGAATGGCAGTGTGGATGTAGAAAGGCTTAAGTACCATTGTACTGCAAAACTTACAAAAGGGCAATTAATAAAACAAACAATGCAATTTTTAACTCTCTGTAGAATCAATTGAAATTAGTATTTTCTCCGCAGCTTCTTTCATATCACACCGTCTTTCAACATATCCAATGTCTCCTGCAGGGATTGGGTACAGGCCTGTCCTCTCTTCTGCCCCAGCCTAAAAACCTGAGGGTGAAGGAGACCCACAGATCCTTGATACCTCACACCCTCACCAAGCGAGTGGAGGCCAAAGGATCCAAACCCGCGACGCCTGTGCAGAGTCTGCTCGGGTCCAGCGCGTCTCCCTCTGCTATTAAAGCCGCAGCCAAGTCCGCCGCTCTTCAGCTCGCCAGGCAGATCGCCACGGACGATCAGGAGAACGACGACGACGACGTGGCTCCGGAGAACTACTTCTCTCTCGGCGAGAGCTCAGAGCCGGCCCTCCCTGCGGTGCCACCGAGCTCGGGCTCTGAGTCAGTGACCCCCGCGGTCGTCCTTCCCTTCGTGCCTGGAGTCGAGGGAGGCCAGTCGGATGCTCCGCTGGACTTTGGGGCAAACCATGAGGGACCTTGCGCGGAGGGGTGGGGCGGTCAACATTCTCAGTACCAGCAGCAAATACCAGGATCTGAGGTATTTCCTCCTCGAGCAATTGATTGGTTAACTAGGCCACATTTCCATGACAATCTGTCCTCAGGTTCAGGTTAAACTAATATTATTCCTGGGTGGTTGTTTTTAATCATTTTGTTATCCAACCAGCGCAGAAGTAAAAGGCCTAACTCAGTTGCTTACCAAACATTTTCCTCGTTTGACAGGGATATTATAACGAGCCATATTACCAGGATCCCAATCCCGGATCAGCAGAGGGTGAAGAGCAAGGGTCCTCTGTCATGTTTGATGATGAAGCAGTAAGAGAAAAATATGACCTGTTGGTTTTTTGTCACTGTGAAGTTAATCATTGCTAAATTGTATATAATGCTGTGTCAAGTCATCTGATTTGTACTGTTAATACTTGCTATCCAAGCGCTATAGGGTCAGTGTGCTGCCATCCTTTAGCGAGCATGAAACCTCCCGAGATGAAGCTCATGTGAGGTGTCGCTCTCCTTTCAAACTGCAGTTCATGAGGCTCCAGGGGAAACGGAACAGGGGCAAAGAGGAAGTCAAGTTCCTGGAGATCAAAGGGGACGACCAGCTGAGTGGCACCCAGCAGTGGATGACCAAAAGCATGACAGAGGAAAAGCAGGAACGCCAGTCCTTCAGCAAGGTAGGCTGGCTGCCGAAATGAATGAGCTATTATGGTATCAACTACATGCCGGCGCCATCAAGCCCCGAAAAACATCTGTGGCATTCAGTGTCAAATTTTAAATTCCTCAGTAATGTATTTGTCAGTCAGCTGAAACTAAAGCTAGATGTTTGTACAGTAAGAGTAATTTTATTTTTGTTGAATTGATTGACTGAACAATATGTGGCCTTTGCGTAAAGAAATACTACATACTTCCTTTGGAATTGGTACCAAAGAAAGTATGGGTTAGGATCCGGCGTCAAGTCAAATCACACATTATTTATAAAGTGCATTTCATACCAGGGCAACACAATGCGCTTTTCAAAGAAATACAATCAATAATAAAATGTCTGTGCAATCGGCAGGTTTCCGTCACTGGTTCTTTTAACAATACCTTACCTACAGCACAACCGTGAGGGGAACTGTTGTGATCTCCATTCTGAAATCGTGTGCATATTGTCACATAACATTCACTGTTACAATGGAGCGTCCATCATTCACAAAAAAGATGTACACAATCTGTAGCTGTGACGCGCCTCTCCACTCTGAAGCAGCAACAGCTTGTAATAAAAAGGGGGAAATAAAATGATATTTCTGCTTTCCTGCTTTGGAAGGCGCAGTAAACGAGTTGCCATGATCTGAAGATGGCTTTGGCATGGATGCTGTTTATTTGACATTGGCGGCTTTAGTATAGGGTGTCTTGATTATTAATACTGTGTTTTAGAAACTTCGGGAATTAAATGTATGATTACTACTTACATATTTTATTTGAAATTGTCATTCCAGAAAAAGGGAGAACAACCCACAGGGCAGCAACGGCGAAAGCACCAGATCACGTATCTTATTCACCAGGTAAGTGCTGCTAAATAATCTTCTAAAAAATGAGGCAGAAACTACCGACTGCACTACTGACCTAATCTGTATTCCCAGCAAACACATTCACAATATCAGCTCAGCATGAGAGACAGTGCAGTAAAGATGAACTGCCTAAGATTTGTGTATGTATTATACATACAATATAGGGCCAGACGGTTTGATATTCCCTCTTGGCATTTCTCTGAATCGCAATAATAGGTTGAACATTTGTATTTTATCCCTCTTCTTTTGCTCATAGGCAAAGGAACGTGAGCTGGAACTGAAGAACAGCTGGGCAGATAACAAGCTGTCCCGCCGCCAGACTCAGGCCAAATACGGTTTCTAAAAGCTGTTACCTGGACATTCGCTGACATGCAGAAGAACCCTGTGACAAAAATTAGCTCCCAGCTTTCCTTCCTAGGAGCAGTCTTTTACCCATTGGATGAAAGTAAATTCACCATCGAATGGACCCTTTCCTCCATCCCTGTGTTTTTGGCTTACCCACCTCTTCTAGTTCACTATGGGATGGAGTGAGGTCTAGGGCTGCTACTGTAGACTACAGCATCCCCACAGACCCTACGATGATACAGTTCTTTCTAAATACTTTTAAGGTACAGTTGGCAAGTCAGTGGTAAAGAACCCCCATTATGTCCGTTATATATTTTAGAACTAATTTCCCAATTTTCTTTGGTATGTTATATTGGTGTATTTGGTATATTGATGTTTTCTTTGCCTAGAGAGCAATCTAAGAACTAGGTCTGGTGTTAAAGTAATCACCTGGTAAAAACTCAATCCAAACCTCCTGTAATGCTAATGAAATGGCAGTCATAGAGCAGATGTGATATTTACAATTTCTCCCATCATGCTTGACCAACATTTATGCAATAAAGAATATTTTTCCATTTGTTTCTATGACTCTCATTAATTAAGCATTATTATTGGTTAAATTATTTTTTAACTTTTTTTTAATAGTTAACATCTAGCGTACCAGTGAGGCTTGGATATTTTATTCAGTACAGGACCAAAGCACTATACACCATGATCAGTAATCTTATTAAAATGGGAGGCTCTAACCAAGGCTTGTTTGAGAATCTCAAAGTATATCTGTGTTAAAAGGTGAGATTTCAGTGGGGAACTCAAGCTTTAAACATTGTTTTAAGACATGGGGGTAAAAGGTAAATTGCAGTTTTGATAACAGTTTGTTATCAAATCCCGATTGTAATATTACAGTAACCACACCTTTGCTGCATATCAATACTGGGTAAAAACTGTTCGTTTACCTTATACATAAATGTGTTGTGTAAGTAAAAGTAATGAATAAATCTAATGTTTTGCCTGAATTATACTTGACATTTTCTTTTTATATTCAAAGGGTTAAAATATTGTTTTGGGGCTTTTTTTTTTTTTAACTTTAAAACATGTTCAATCTGCAATGGTATCACACCGAATGGAATTATCTTTATAGAAGTCAAATACTTTGTAGCCTTCAATGAAGTTTGATAATTGTCCCTACACGTGATGGAAAGCAACTGCTGAAAGGTATCGGCACCAATCAATATTACAATATTATCGTAAATGTTTCATCTGTGCAACTACTGTAGATCTTGCATCACTATTAACAGGGTCTGGGTTGAAATGAAACTTAACCCATATGTAAGAAACAGTAGTTTAACACAGATGACTTAATCCAGGTTAAAATAAGTTACTGATGGAATATTGGGTCCAAAAGGCCTCCCATATGCTGGACTGTTTTACTTTGTGATAATGGTGAAGGTCACTGTAAACTCAAGGAAAATGGGACAATCACAATGTTCTGTTCAGAAGTGCTTTTAGAATTTTGGTCAAAATGGCCAACTTACTGAACAGCATGCATGCAAAAGCCATAAGGTATTTAAGAATAATTATGAGTCATTTGACCTGAGCAAATAAAGATACCTTAAACGATATTGCATTGTTTTAATCATGTAAGATTTGAACAGTTACTGTATTTCAATTCTACTATGACATTCCAGACTTCAGTTACAGTGGGGCTTTAGTGTCTTTTAATCTTTTTGGGGGGTTTCAGCCGTTGGCTCTGTTTTGTCCCCACTCGGATTTG
>NC_137193.1:19065957-19250957 GCF_960531495.2 Zeus faber
ATTTATTTGTTTATTTGTGTATTTATGTATATTATTTATGTACACAAACCTATCACTACAGTAGAAATGGATACATTTGCCATGTACAATCAACCTAAGAGGTTGACAATGAAATATACCTTACAGTAAACAAAAAAAAAATCAACCTAAAGATTAATAATAAACAGTACACATTTTGGTGACGTGCACAAGACCTTGGCAATCCCCATCATGGTCCTCTCACCTGCGACAAACCAGCAGAAGTTGAAGATGTTTAGCACACCGAAGCAGGCTGAGTTCAGTGTATCCTCAGTGTCCTCCTCCCTCGATTGGTGCATGTAGGTGAAGACGAGCGAGAGAAGGCTGCTTACCCCTAGCACTATCAGGTAGACAGGGATGTAAGGCTGTGCAGGACAGCTGTCCAGATGCATGGCTCCTGCAAGGATATGATCAACTGAATTAGAGAACATCCCCGCTTTGGAGTCATTGAAATATTATCAAGTGAAAAAGGAGGATACGTATCCCAGTTTGCACAGAACTAAACCTACCCATTCCAATAGCTGCTATCAAAACCATCCATGAAACAATGTGCAACAACACTGTTGGCAGGAAGAGAAAGGATGAGTGCCACACTAATAGAGGTAGAATACATACAGTATAGGCAGGCATGGATGTGTAGCATAAAAAAAACCCAACCTGTCACTGAAAGCAACACAGGGCCCTGAGGTTGGTGCTCCATCCTGTGCTGTTAATACCTGTTTAAAGGAAGAGGAAGGTCAGGATCATAATCATGAGTCGTTGGTACTGGTTGTACGTAGTGTGTACTCCCACCTGGCACTTTCTCCTCGATGCTTTTCATTTAATCAAGCTCCTGCTAAGAGCGTGCGTGCACCAACATGTCAACATCTTTTCACGTCCTCTGGTTTTCAGGCAGGATATGAAGACACGCCTCAAGAAAAGTAATTTCCACATTTCTTTAAATTGTTTTGCAAACACCCCATGTGTTTTCTTTATCAAGAGGATTATCTCCCATATCTTACGCAAAATGCATGGGTATGTTTTGCATTTTCCACTTTGAAGGTAATACTGAATTAAATTTTGTTTTTGTAACTTTTAGGAAATACAGACAATAAAGTGTCTATAAACAAAAAATGGACAGTGCTCTACAAAATAAACAAAAATATATAGGTCCAAAATATTTTTAACTTCATTGATATTTTGCCTATCCTCTCCTCAAACGTCTTCAAAATTCTCTTTCGAGTGAGGTTTTAGTTGCTTGAAGCAGACTTTACAGAGATAAACGATGAAAAACATCAAGTACCAAAACTTAATGTGTGATTTGCAAAGGAACAGTGACATCTTCTTCCCACCAAGAGTCAGCGTTTTTGTTGTGACTGTTTGCATATAAACGCCGCTCACCGTGATGTGTTTCTTTATCACTTGGAAACACAATTCTCTCATATCTGCATTAGAACTGGGGTAGTTGCAACATTTCATAGATAGGGCAGAGGGTTGCCAGTTTCACCAGCTTTATTTTTAGATTTGTTTTGAGACATGAATATTTATTGTTCTATATCTTCATTCATCATATGACCAAAACCTCAGTTCTATGTCTAGTTTTTTTTTTTTTTTGGGGGGGGTGCTATAACCAAGAAACATGACACGACATTGACATTGTTTGCTTGATTCATTCATTCTGTGATGTGACTGCTTGATCGATGTCTATCAGACCAGCTCCTATGGATGTCTTGAAATTTAAAAAACAACTAGACATAGAACATGGTGGATAAACAGTTTGACCTCATCACAGTTTTTAAATAATTTACATATGTCTCATATTTTCCAGGCTAGTCATTGTGTGCCCCCTCTTAGTTGAAGTCAATAATCATTTGAAGGAGTGGGGCAGCGGGGAAATCCATGGTAATGATTCCAAAGCGCAGGTTCTGCCCCATCTTAGCAGTCAAGTAGTCGTACAGTCTGGCATTGATGCGCTGAGCAACAGCATTGGGGAAGGCGAAGATGCCGGCTCCGCTGGCAAAGGTGAGGAAGATCTGGTCTTTTTTTCCTGCTGGAGCTGCCTCTAGATGTTCATGCACGCTCTGCCATTTCTCTGGCACATGCAGCAGAGTGGGAACCTAAAGGGAACAGAGGACTTGTAATCTCTGAACAACATTTTGGTTCAAGTTTAAAAAAAAAACATCCTTTACCTTCCAGTCGTCAGCGATGTCAAGGGAGCCATAGCGCATTCCCAAGTCCGGTCCAGGAAAGTCTTGCAGCACAATGAGCTTCCCTCGGGCCTCGCCCATGGTGGGCATTAGCCGACTGTGCCACAGCATGCCCCAGCGTGCGTACCGGTGCACGTAGCTCACCACAGCACCGTAGATATCATAGGTCTGACTGACCTCCTCCTTCACACGCATCAGCACGGCCTCGCTGGGGTGCTCGTCCAGGAAGGCAGCAACACCCTCGAGCACTTGGCCAAAGTGGGCCCTCTGGTAGGACACGCCGTGGTGGATGGTCAGATTTCCCTTGACGTGACGCACACGGATGTCGAGAAAGCGAACGCCTGCACGGAGCTGGGAAGCAAGGGTCCAGGACTGGCATTCAGCGAGGGCCCCGCCAAACAGCGCCATGGTGTTGTGGGTGCCAGGCATGGTCACCTCAGACAGCGGCCAGCTGTCTGGGACGCTTGACATCCAGGAGGGGGTGAGGAACTCAGGGCTGGATGTGTCATCGTAGTCAGGTCTTTGAATGACGCTGACGCCTAAACCAATCGCTCTTACCGGTAGAAAAAAAGTAAATTAAAATAGAGAAACTTGGTAAAAAAAATTCTGCATTTCATCATCATTCATTTATTCCTTTGTCATGTTTTTCAAAATCCAGGATGCATGCACCTTTAGCCTGTATCCTTCTAAATCTTGTATCAAACCTGTGCAAAACCATATGCGGATGATTTCAGATTTTCCTGTCTTTTCCAAAGAATAGATACAATTAATCTAATACTTCAGTAAAGTGTGCTGACCATCTCAGGTTGCCAGGTTGTAATTGCCAATACATTGAAATGTAATGTATGTTGTGATGGAAATTACAAAGTGTTAGGATTTATTTATAGAATTGTATTTATCTGTTCTATATAATCCGCCTCTCTATACTGTATCTGTGTGTGTGTGTGTGTGTGTGTGTGTGTGTGTGTGTGTGTGTGTGTGTGTGTGTGTGTGTGTGTGAGGTTAATCTAGGTCAAACTCTCATTGGATATGTGTGTGTGTGTGTGTGTGTGTGTGTGTTTAAGACCAATGTTGTGTGTTTACAACCTGGAATGTTAATGGCAGTGTAAAAACTGCATCGAGATAAATTCTTCTTACGAAAGGAGCTAAGTATTTATATGCAGGGGTGCAATAAAATAATCCTTGGGATATCCTATTTGGAGATAATGGGAGGTGTCCATTACCGATGGGCTTGGTATGTGAACAGTTCAGATAAAGGTTACAGAGAAAGGTATAAACGTGGCTCTCTGTTATCCCTTGTTTGAACATTTATTAAAGTAGCAAAGTGAATTTCCCCCACAATGTAAACACACAAGGAACCCTAAAAACTAGAAATGGAACTAGATGGCAAGTGCACGTCAGCCATGTCTTGAGGACTTTCTGGCTCAGGGGTGATGGTCCTTGACACACTCACCCTATGAGCAGCACCAGCTGTAGTAGCTTCCGTTTGACATCAATCATCCTGTTCTTGTTCCAGATCTGGCAAATTCTAGAAGAGCACAAATCAAGTAAACATGAGCTCATGTCAAACATATTTGAAATTGACCAATTACAATATTATAGGGTATGGTATTGAGAATTGTTAACAGATATTAAATCTGTTCCAAACTGCCTAATTGCCTGGAGTAGATGAGATGGATGTGGATGTGGACCAGATAGAAGCTTCTCGAACGGCATCACAAACGTTCTTACCCGCACTTTTTGACCCGACTACGCTGGTGCCTGAGATGCTTGTATGTTGTGAAAATGATAGGAAGTGGGTGATGCAGGAGAATCAGAAACAATCCTGCAAAAGGTAACATAACTAAAAACTATTGGAAGCAAAGGTGGCATAACTAAGGACATGTTAACACAACATTAAACCCCATGCCTGTATCGTAACTGTTGATGATCGTCGATAACAACGTATGTTGTTATGATCATTATTTAATTACGAACAGAAGTAGTAATTACACAGTAGTCCTTTTTTGCCACTCACTGTTATTGACAGCTTTTCATGATGCATTGCATATAATCATTGCCTTCAGCTTTACAAATACTGTACATAGTTACAAATGAAAACATGTGTTGACAATGACATTCACAAATAAAACAAGCAACATTCTATCAATATTCCAACTTTATCTATAATCTTGCATCATGGCCCCAAAGAATGCCCAAAGAATCAATAAATAGAGTTGATCTACTACATTTTGTACGACAGCACATACAGTGAGCGAGCACCTACACTGGAGGTGGGAACAATTCATTCCAGGCTGTGGTGTGAACTCAGCTCACCCTCTGGGACATTTCAATGGAGGGCTTAACCTCCCTAATCCCCCAAAAAACGAGAACCAGGAGATCATGAGTTCGCGGCTTCTGGTTTGGTTGTTTGAGTGTTGTTTACCTGAATCCGAATGTCAAGTCTTTAGCCAAGCAGCCTGAAAGATGGAGGGAGAGACGGAGGGTGAGGAGAGAGAGAGCGAGAGAGGGGGGGGGGGGAGAGAGAGAGAGAGAGAGAGAGAGAGAGAGAGGGAGAGAGAGGGAGAGAGAGAGCGGGGTGGGAGGGTGTCAATACAAATGACAGAGGCGGGAAACAGACCTAGGATGTCCAATCTGCTACGGAGGAGCCGCTGGGTTTTGACATTAGTGCATGCGTCTGTGTGTGTGTGTGTGTGTGTGTGTGTGTGTGTGTGTGTGTGTGTGTGTGTGTTTTTGTGTGTGTTGGGCAGGGTATTTGAACAATCTTTTTTCATTGTTATTACTGTTTGGAAACTACCATGCATATTAGATAGAAGGTGTGAATGGCTCCGGTTGAAAGAACATTAAGACAGAACTTCACTTAGACAAAGTTAAACATTTATCCATAATTTCTTACACAAACAGAATGAATGACTGGCATAAGTGAAAAATTCTACAGGTGGTCATTTTCCCATGGTGGTTCTTATCAGGGAGTGAAGGCCAAATAAAAGTATTCGCCTTAAATACAATTTTGTTCGCTTGTGTTTTGAGTTGAGGTTTGTTCCAAAGTATTAGGGTTTACATTGCTTCGCACAATTTGTGTGGTTTTAATATTAACAAAATATAAAAGTATTTTGTTAGTGTGTCCGAGGTGGAAAATTTTCCTCTGGGACATAAATGTTTCTAATCAGAGGAACAATTCCATTGGCCTCCCATGATGGCGCAGCATTTACATGCGAGCAGCATTTATATAGAGCTATTCTAGCCCAGATACACCCAGGGTGAGGATTGGAAGCTTTTCACTCTTTGGGCTCTGATAAATAATTACATATAGGCTATAATAGTGATTTTCTTTTGACTACTATGAACTATTGAGGAAAAACATTAGTAAGATAATAAAACACTTCATTCATTTGAAATTCCTGAGGAAGAAAAAAAACATGGTTAGTCTCAGAATTCTGAAATGAAGCTCAGATCTCAAATGAGTTCCCCATCGCAGGGACTGTGATCTACTCATGGGACTGATGGACGGATCATGTAATCCAATGAAGTCTCATTCACGGCGAATGGCAGAGGAAGTCACAACGATGTGCTTCCGCGTAAGAAGAATCCAATGTACGAGATTCTCAAATTCACAGCTTCTGTGATGGAGTTGGAAATAACATTTGTTGAATTTCTAGAAAATTGATACGTCTGTTTGAGTCACCTGGTGGGTTCGTGGCGTGACTGAATATTTGATAGGTTTCCTTTTCCGTCTGCGTCTGCAAAGACACAAAGATTTCCAAGCTGAAGGTTGGTGCACGAGAGCATGGTTGTTGACAAAAATGAAATGTTTCAACGTGTGGTTGATAATGTAATGCTCATCGGTAATTGTTTATTTTACTTTTTTTTGCTGCACAGATTTTATGCAGTTTGCAGAATATTTATGAGGATTGGGATTTATTTTCTTTGCACCAGCTGTGAAATAAAAGAACCAGCTGAGAGTCCTGTGTGGCCATCTGTCCTTCCTCCCAAAAGACACCACCAACTACAACAGAACACACGATCCGATGCACTTTTACACAGACTGTTCACCATTCGGGTTCCTAACTCGCACGAGTTGGAGTCACCATTTCCAGTACAATTTTGTGGAGGAGGAGCCGCTCTTCACTTTCCCCCTGTAGCACTCATCCAGCCGTTGCTAAACAGAGTGTGGTAGGACAACCTGTCACTGCGGCTGGTGGCTGTGTGTGGGTCTCTCATGGGAGCCTCCCCTCCAACAGGACCTAATCACGCAGGTGAATGGAGGTGCACGCAGCTGTACATCCAGGTGACCCACGCTGAGTACACGCTATATGTGCACTTGGCGCTCACGCCGGGTGGGGCGTCTGGTTGGCTGCGGTTGGGCGGGCCTCCCCCATGTGCAGGGCATGGGTGGGCATGGGAGTCCTACCGGCTCGCCTGCGGGGCGGACAGTTTGGGTGGGGTGTCGGTCTGTCACCGTGGGGCCAAGATCCGGGCCTGTGATCTGTGCCTTGTGCCGTGCCTTGGGTTCTGTGCCTGCGGCTGCGTCTTATGCCTGCACCTGGGGGTTGGTTGTATGTGTGCGCTCCTTGGTTGCGGGGTCTCCTCGTGCTCCCTGGGACTGTGTAATGCTCCTCGGGGCTGGGACTGGGGGTTGCTCCACGGCCCTCTGGCTTCTCTGGGGGCCCGGGGGGTCTTCTGTGGCCGCAGGGTGCTCGGGGCTTTCCTGCAGCTGTAGGGTGTCTACTCGGCTGCGGAGCTCGGGGGGCTTCGGGGCCCTTTCCCCTGCTTGAAGGCACCACGACATAATACAGACCTTCTACACCAGTACCAATGGGGAAAAGTCGTGTACACTCACCGGTGGACATCTTACACGCACGCACGCACGCACACACACACACACACACACACACACCCACACATACACACACACACACATACAGGCGGTCCCATAACACACACACACACACACACACACACCTGCTCTGAGTGCACCCCAGCACCCTCCTGGTTGCATTCCTCTCCTTTCCTCCCTCATTTACTGCCATAACAATGACAGGAAGAGGCCAGTTATAGTTCCAGTTTTCCTGGACCTAATTTACTGTTTAGGTCCAGGAAAACTGGCAGTGCTCCTCCTGTTCCTACTTAGATAGCGGTCCTGCTGCTGGGTTGTTGTCCTCCAATGGCCCCCTCCACGTGGTTTCCTCCTCCATGCTCTTGACACTGTGCTGGGAGACACAGCAAACCTTCTTGCCACAGCGTGCATTGATGTACCATCCTGGATGAGCTGCACTACCTGAGCAAATTCTGTGGGTTGCAGACACCGCCTCACGCTCCCTCTAGTGGTGAGGGCACTGGCAAAATGAAAAAGTGACCAAAAATCAGCTAGAAAAGATGAGGACAGGGAAATGGTCTCTCACCACCACCTGCAGAACCAGTCCTTTATAGGGGTTGTCTTGCTCATTGCCTCTCATTTCCACCTGTTGTCTGTTCCATTTGCACAACAGCAGGTTAAATGGATTCACAATCAGTGTTGCTTCCTAACTGGACAGGTTGATATCCCAGAAGTGTGATTGACTTGGAGTTACATTGTAATGATTATGTGTTCCCTTTATTTTTTTGAGCAGTGTAGTTGGACTCTTCCTGATCGGTCTGATTTATTTCAAGATTCAAGATTCAAGAGGTTTATTTTTTATATTTATACATTTTTAATTATTGAGCGGGAACATAGAAATGTATAGGTCATACAAAAATCACAGTATTTAACACGACATTCAAATGTGATTTTATACCAAAGGTGTATTGATGTGAATTTGAGTGCATAGCCATAGAGTGGTCGTTTCAAACAATGTTTGTCTGTAGCAACGCAATAATAATGAACAGTAATATTAATAATGAATAATAGCAATAATAGCCTTTAATTGTAGGGCACCTTTCACATACAACATACAACTCAAGTGCTTTATATTGATATAAGACAAACAAATAGAAGTAGTAGTAGTAAGGCAGTAGGAGTGATAGTAGTAATAATAATAATAATAATAATAATAATAATAATAATAATAATAATAATAATAAAGAAAAAAGCAAACAAGCAACAAGCATTTAATAAAAAATAAGTAAATATATTATGAATATTCCAATTATGAATACAGGTTCAGGTCCTATTTTTCTGCTCCAGTGCCACATTCATCTGTTAAAGCACACAGGCTATGACGTGAGCAAAACAACGCGCAGTGGACCCGCCCTTCCTGTGCATCTCCTGCAGCCTTCCTTCCGGCCTTTGCCCCGCCCCCTAACCAATCAGCACCAGGGGAACAGGCGCTACTCCCTGGTGTGCCCATATTTGGCACAAAGGGGCGGTACCTATTTGACCGAGGGAGGAAATGGTGGAAAGGAAAGTGTGACAGTGGAGCCAGAGAAGCGTTCGCTGTTTAAAGCTCAGGTAAGGTGATCCCAGTCGAACGAGAGTTCTGGGCTTTGGGTTGCGCTGGTTGAGGGCTGTTCGATCCTGCGTTGGGGCCACACGTGGTATGGACAAAAGAAACGAGAACTAGTCCATATTGATTGATGGAATAGGACTGGGGATGAGGAAATGAGGAAATGAGTCTCATATCGAGTCTCATATCAAATCAAATGCTGTTAGTTACGCATTAAATGAGTCAAACTAATATTTTTTTATTAAGGTCATTTGGATTGTTGTTTACGGCGGATTAAAGATTTTAATGTACAGCAGTCAATTTGTTGTGTGCATATATATTGTTTTTTACGTTTGTGTGAAGGACACACCCACTGCTGCTGAGGAGTTTTGCAGCAACGGTGATGATAAACGTCACATCTCTTGTGTTCAAGCCAACTGGATTTGTTGGTCAAAATAAACAATAGTGTACTGTTGAGCTATAATTGCATTTCTACTAAATTGCATGAGCCTACTCTGACAACTCACTTCAAATCAGCTACAGTTAACAATATAAAATAAAATAAAAAATAGTCATCCAGCTTTGTTATTGGTTTAAAAAAAACAATACATACGGTACATCTCACGATCTAGAAGAAAGCATTTTGTTTTGTTCTTGTTTCCTTCTTGAGGAACTTTGAACCTTTCGTGCTGTATTCTGTTGTTTGGTACAACTTATGGGTGTCGGGAATTAGGATGAAAGCTGACACTGACCGCAACATGGTGAAGGTGCAACTTGAGTTAGGCTCAGCTCAGTTTCCCCTCGTAACACTAGAAACAAAAATACAATAGTGTAATAGTGTCCCTGAAAACAATCGTTCTGGAATGCTCCCTCACTCCTTCCCTACCTAGAAAATGTAAAAGCTGACGATATCTAAAAAGATGCCACCTTCATCTTGAAATGTCACACAAGGGGATACAATGCAAATGATTAGTTTTGTTTTAATCTGTACAGATATTTACCAATAACCATTCACTCCTACAGATCTTTGAGTGAGGCAGAGGAGCAGATACGCAGCAGCCATGGCTGACGCCGCACAGATAAAGAAGTCAGTGGCCACGGTGCTGTTGTGTGTGGAGAAGGTGTCCTCGTTCGCCTCTTCCATCGACCCTCTCTTCGGCATCGTCACGTCCCTGGTCAGCGTGGTGCGCAAGGGCCTGCTCGATGACGAGTCCCACGAATTGGACAAGGATTTCCAGGCCATCAATGACAAACTGGAGACCATTTCGAAAAGAAATCAACAGAGCTTGAGTCAGATCAAAGCCGACGAGGTGAAGGAGCTCTTCTGCAAGCACGAGGATTACATCAGGCACCAGTACGCCGCTTTCAACAGCATGGTGACCCTGGCGAGGAAGGATCCAACGGCAGCGCAGCGGCACATGGATAACTTTAAGAACATTTATGAACGAGACAAGAGTGACCATAGTCTGAATGTGTACTACCGGGGCGTGATGGGTACCGGCTCCCTGTTCGGAAGGCCCCTGCTGAACGTCTACCTGGAGCACTGCAATGCTGACCGGCAGATTATGGAACACCACTGTTCTCACCTGGGTCACCTCTTCCAAATCGGCCTCATCACCCTTATGGCCTACACGGCCGTGACACTGGATGACGAGGACGAGGTTCGGGAGAAGTGGGCCAAAAGGGTGCAGGACATCCAGATGAAAATGCAGGAGGTTCTGAACAAATGCAACAAGGAGAGCCCACCTAGTCCTAGACTGAAGTGAGGGAATGGAGCGCTGTTTGGAGAAGGTCCACACATTCAACCTTCGATCTACTATCTCACTTTTGATCCAAGACAACCATCCAATCATGTAATTCATAGATACACGTGTGTGTGTGTGTATATGCATAGTGTATGTAGGAACGACTGTGTGTGTGCGTATATATACACAGTAATTACCAAATAAAGGTAATTTTATTTGTTTGCATATTTAGGTTGCATGACACTCGTTGCGTAACTTTGGTGATTATATGATCTGTACCTAAGCTTTTCAAAAATTTTATTTAAAGGTACAATATGTAACTTTTCTGCATTAAAATGTCTACAAATGACTAGACCTGTTATATATTTGTTTGAGTTGTGTACTAACATTATCCAAAATGTTTCTTAATAGTTTTAAAACCCAGAGACATCCGTAATTTTAATGTAACGTTAATGTTGGTAACGGACCGCTTCATTAGGTCGCATGTCATGGCGTCTATGACCTTTACCTCATCTACTCGTGTAACTTTTGGGGCAACACGGGAGCACCGGATTTGACGCCAGAGCTCGGCGTAATTGTCCATAACTCCATTATTGTTTATATTACTGGAGGAGCACGATTATTTATTGCGGTTTGCTGCGCGTTCTGTCGCGGAAACAGTTCCTGCACCGCGCACGCGTGACAAATGAAGACTACAATTCCCATGATCCCACGCCACTTCTGACGTCATCAGACCCCATCTTGTTTGTTATTGTTTTGATTGAGAGACACCTAGCGGCAGAAGTTACATATAACTGCCTCATGTTACCTGCAATACCATTCAAGATTCAAGAGGTTTATTTGTCACATACATATACATAGGAGCATACATATATGTAGTGAGATGACATTGCAACGCACCCGGAGATTATGCACAATAAGTACTAACTGGTCAATAGCTAACTGGCACAATAGCTAACTAACTAAACTAAGAACAGAAGAGAAATCTTTATTTGTCACACAGCACACTACAACACATGCACGCACGCACACACATGCACATGCTTTGGATGGTGGCCGGTGAAATGAGGCCTCTGCGTTTAACCCATCCTGGCTAGAATAAAATAAAAGTTAAAAAAAGGTAATATACAATGTAGGAATACAAAATAGAAATAAAAGGAATCACCTATCATGTATATAGAGGTATATACTATTATTTATATACAGATATGTGCAGTAAAGTGGCATGTGAATCACAGTGGTTACATAGCAGTACGTTATACAGACGACCCAAAGTACAATCTGAGCAATTTGAAGCTTTGTAACATGCCAGGACTCCTACGCTTATTAACATGCCAGGACTCCTACGCTTTGTGACATGACAGGACTCCTACGCTTTGTGAGCTTAAGTACCGGAGGTCAGTTAAGGTAAGTTTCATTTTGGAAGATGTATATTTAATCCAACACAGACAATTCATTATATTATTTAATTATAGAACATAGAATCGCGATTGTGGCGCCGCCCCTTGCGACCGCCTGCGCAAGCACTTTGTGTAGAAAACGCACATTTTGAGTATTTTTGGTATTTTAAGAGCTTATAGAGCTTATTGTGCGTAATCAACGGGTGTCATAACATCTCACCTCATATATGTATGACCGTATGTATATGTATGTGACAAATAAACCTCTTGAACCTGAATAAAGAGAGAGAGGGAGAGAGTGTGTGTGTGTGTGTAGAGAGATATACAGCACAGTTATACAACAGTACGGCACAGCATTACAGTAACAGTACACAATGCAGCACAGTATGGCCCGACCGCAGCAGCTGGAACAGTCCGTTGTTGGGGTGGTGAGGATCCTTTATAATCCCGCAGGCTCTGCTGCTACATCTCCAGGTGCATAAGTCCTGCAGGGAGGGGAGAGTAGTTCCTGTTGTACGTTAGGTTGAACGCATCACCCTCTGCAGTGCCCGCCTGTACTGAGCAGTACAGTTCCCAAACCAGGCAGTGATGTTGCCTGTCAGGATGCTCTCCATTGCTCCAGGACTTGAGGATCCTCACCGAGACCCTGAATTTCTTCAGCTGCTAAATGTGTGTGTCTTAAAAAGGTTTTACAATCTCTTCAATAAGAGTCCTTGCCTTGAATAAGTTTTAAAGTTTTTGAGTTTAAATTAAGGCTTTACCAGGTTGTTAGTTAATTAGTAATTGAAAACTTCAGAACACCATATATTTCCCAAAAATGGCTTTAATTTGGAGCCATAGTTGTGTAGTCCTGGGCATTTACCATCTTCACAAAATGTAGTTAAAATTGTAGTTTTCCTGTATAACATTCAATGACTTTGAACATATCTGAAATGGTCAGATAAAATTTTACCAAAAAAATGTGGCGTGGCATGGCGCCACCCCCTGGTGACGTAATTTGCGTCACATGACCCGCACATGAGGATTTGACTAATAGTCAAATGGTGCACTATGTGATTATGGTTAACTAGCAGTGTTTAGCAGAAAAAATGAAAATCCAATTGAATTTATGTGCCAGTTAACAACAGTAGTCTATGCTAAGGTAATATGAATGGATATTGAACAGTTTGAACTGTTGGATTGTGTTCAGAGAGATGACTGTGATATTGATCTTAGTGGTGTGAGTTGTAGCAGGTTTTAAGTTGCTGGAAAAAGAAGTATCTGTTGGTTCATTAATGCGACTTTGGTTAGGTGGGGAGTATGGTGAATGTTTGTTTTCAGGGCTGTAGGTTGTGCTTTGTAAATAGATTTTATCGCAAAGCATTCCAAATTGATAAAACTAAGTTGATCAATTAAAATTTGGAAACTTGCTCACAAAATATATTTTTGTGACTTTGCGCAGGGCAGATATGATGCATAATAGCAGCAGAAATCCATTCGTTTTTGGTTTATAAAGTTTTGAGTTATTTCCCTTTTCTTTTTGTGTTCTTGTGTCAAAGTGATCTGCTGGTTGAGATAAGATTGTCCTTTATCTACAATATCCCACGGTGGGGTAGTGTGCAGTGGTACAGCAGTTACGGATTGGCACAATGGCATGAAGCATTAGTAAATTGCTCATTCTAAATGAAAGGATATGATAAATAAGTAAACAGTATAGATTAAACACTATACATTAAATAGTGATATTGCAGGAGTGAAAAGTCAGTTTTGGTGTGATATACAATAGTGTTTGTGGGTTCCAATCCTTACGGGTTACTTTTTTCGGTAAGGCTGTTAATTGTAAGTATAATCGAACAGCATTATTATTATTCTTTTTTTTTACTCTAGAAGTAATCTTGATTTGACATTGAATAAGGTAGCTGTTGATATACAGTATAAAACTTAGCAAGTAGTTGAACAAAGAGGAATAATTGTTGTGTTTTGTACATTGGGGAGGTAATGGAATGTGTACGTTCGCTTACTAATAATTGAAACACTAAAATAAATGTGAAATACGTTGGCTGTTTCAATGGCTTTTATTTAGGCATTTTAAAATGTTAAGTTTAAATTTGAAAATATCTTCTGAATCGATTCATGTTGTAATTGTGAGGGTTGCAAACAATTGAGTAAGGCCACAACATGTCTGGCATTCAAAGGTCCTTGTTAATGATTGATATTATTGCTATTTGTATTTATCTGATTTGCAAATTTGAGTATTCAAGATTCAAGAGGTTATTTGTCACATACGTATACATAGACTCAATTGGAATTATTGTGAGATGAAATACATACAAGCATATAAATGGAACATAATTTTGATTAGTTCTTATTTAATTGTGACATTCTCCTCAATGTACATGGTTGTTGAAGCAATGTTCAGAAGCTGAGGTAATGATTACTGTGTTATCACTCAGGGACACTGTTATCAGAGAACCCTGGAGTGATTATTTGTATGACATTGCCTGTTACAGTGGTAGACCTCTCCTTTCATCTTCTGACAATGTCTGAAACAAACATATTAAGCACCCCAGGGCTTTTCACACAGGCCCAGGGGACATTCCTGTTTTCCTGATATTCTGCTGAGAGACTTGCCTACTCCTGCCTTGCCGAGAAGGTTTGCGAAGACCGTGTGTACAGAGATCCAGTTTGGCCAACATCAGGCCGAATAACCTCGGGACATTTTCTGAACAATGAACAAAGTTATTTCATGTGAAATGAAATGCAAGCGTTGACTCCTGCTGCTCCTCCCCTCCACCGATGAACATGAAGGGTTTGGCCTCCAAGCATAGTGAATTAAAAAATGGTGTCGTGCACTGTTGAGGAGCCGAATTAACTGTGCTCCTTTGGACCTGCATTCGGTGGTCACTGCATCAGACAACGCATCAAACTGAATGACTGCAATCTGAATGTTTACACATTCACTACATTCTAGTAAGAATATTGGCAAAGTTTAATTAAATAATTTTCCAAAATTTTAGGTAAATGTTTGAATATTTAATAATAGTAGATTATTACATTTTTAGCGCAATCATGTCAGTGATTGCGCGTACATCAATTGCCAGGGCAGGGTCCAGTCCCTCCCCCTGTACCACACGGCGAACTGCTTACTGCTGTATGTGGAGCGGAACCTCCTCTCCCTCCGGGCGGGCATATTCCTGGCAGAATCAACGACGGAGCCGACCTATTGTCCAGGGGGAACCCCCGGGCAGCAGACTGGCGCCTGAACCCCCAGGTGGTCGAGGGGATCAGGAGACGGGCAAAGGTGGATGTGTTTGCATCACGAGAGACCACACAGTGCCCATTATGGTTCTCCATGTGGGGAAAACCATAGAAGCGCCAGCCGTGGCCGGAGGCGCCGCTCTTCACTTTTCCCCCTGTAGCACTCATCCAGCCGTTGCTGAAATAGAGTGTGGTAGGTCACTGCAGCTGGTGGCTCCCTATTGGCCCAGCCACCCGTGGTTCGCCGATCGGTGCGACGTGTGTGGGTCTCTCATGGGAGCTTCCCCTCTGACTGGGCCTACTCACGCAGACGCAGGGAGTGATATGGCAACCATGCCCTGACCTGTGATGCCTCAGGTCCTGGTACCCGAGAGGGAGAAGCTCAAAGCATCAGACCTGTCAGATGCTGGGCTGCATCGGGGGTTTACATCCAGGTGCCCCACGCTGAGCACACGCTGTATGCGCACTTGGATCTCACACCGGATGGGGGGGGCCAACCCCTGCACCCGGGGGTTGGTTGCGGGATCTCCTCGTGCTCCCCGGGACTGGGTCATGCTCCTTGGGGCTGGGCGTGGGGATTGCTCCACGGCCCAAAAGGCTTCTCTGGGGGCCCGGGGGTTTTCTGTGGCCCAGGGTTGGGTGCACAGGGCTTTCCTGCAGCCGTAGGGTGTCTACAAGGCTGCTGAGTTCGGGTGGCTTCGGAGCCCTTTCCACTGCTTGAAGGCGCAACGACATAATACCAACCCTCTACACCAGTACGAATGGGGATAAGTCATGTACCCTCACCGGTGGCCATCTTACACACATACAGGCGGTCCCATCACAGGCACACACCAACACACCTGCTGTGAGTGCACCCTAGCAACCTCCTGGTTGCATTCCTCTCCTTTCGTCCCTCATTTACTGCCATAACTATGACAAGAAGAGGCCATGTGACCAGTTGTAATTCCAGTTTTCCTGGACCAAATTAACTGTTTTTCAATACATGTTGTCATCCAATGTTTGTTTTTGTGTAAATGTTTGGTTCTATGTTTATTTGTCTCACCCATGCTGATTCTCCCCCTCTAGGAGTAGTGATCAGTTGTTTATAGACCCAAACATGATAAATAGTTCTCCAAAGAGGGGGGTTGGTGGGGGTTCTCTATAACCAAAAACTGTGCTCTTGTCATTCTACAGGTCGTCCACAGGACAGAGTTATTGCAGCAGTTCTTGATGATTTAAGAATTAAAGAGTAGCATCGCAGGTTGAGAACTTGAACTCCACTTGCAGACTAACTCTGTCCTGGCAGCTTACACCCGGTGCCAGGGGATAGCTGGCATGCTGTGACCCACGAGGTGCAGGAACAGGAAGACGCCATGTGCTGAATTGCTGTTCCAGTTTTCCTGGATTTAATTACCTCTATTTTGTCGATTCATGTCATCTGACATTTCTGTTTGTTTTACCATGTACATGTTGTTTGGTTGCCTGTATATTCGTCTCAACCGGGGTGATTCTCCCCCTCTTGGAGTAGTGATTAGTTGTTTATAGACCTAATCATGGTAAGATCGTTCTCCAAAGAGAGGGATTGGTGGTGGTTCTACGTAACAAAAAACTGTGCTCTTGTCATCCCACAAGTCGTTTACAGGACAGAGTTACTGCAGCAGTTCCTGGTGATTAAAGAATGAATAAAGAGTTGCGTTGCAGGTTGAGAAGTTAAACTCCGCTTGTAGACTAACTCTTTCCTAGATGCAATGGCTTACAAATACTCTGTTGTATGCCCAGCATGCTGACAGCACAGGTAATAAAAATGTGCGATGTGTGCTACTGTTAGTTAGTTAGTTCCTCCCGTTCCTTCTGGAACATTGGGCGACGAGCCCCCACCATTTGCTCCTTACCAGAATGGCTTCTTCTCGTCGTTTCCGTAACATGCTTTTTTTTTTTTTACGGGGTGAGGTTGTTAACCCCACGCCCAACCCCCAATCTGGAGGATCGGGTGCTGACTTACCCGTGTCACAAAGGCATTCTTGGCAGTGCTGACTTACCTGTGTCACAAAGGCATTGTTATCGTTATTATATATTTACAATAATAAGTTTGAGCAGAGGTGGTTGCTATTATTAACGCAAGACCTCTAGTTCCCCTCTCCTCTGATCCAGAAGCCCCCATCATTTTGACACCTACCACACTTCTGACTCAAAAGGTCGGAGTTCCCTCTCTGTTAGACTCTTCCCTGATCGGCCTGATTCATTTCAAGATTCAAGAGGTTTATTTGTATATTTATATATTTTAAATAATTGAGCGTGAACATAGAAATGTATAGGTCATACAAATATCACAGTATTTAACACGTCATTCAAATGTGATTTTATACCAAAGGTGTATGGATGTGAATTTGAGTGCATAGCCATAGAGTGGTCGTTTCAAACAATGTTTGTCTGTAGAAATGCAATAATGAATAATAATAATAATGAATAATAGCCTTTAATTGTACAGCACCTTTCATATACAACATACAACTGAAAATGCTTTATATTGATATAAGAAAAACAAATAAAAGTAGTAGTTCAAGTTCAAGAGATTATTTGTCACGTAGTAGTTGTAGTAGTAATAATAAAGAAAAAAGCAACAAGCATTTCATAAAAAATAAGTAAATATAATATAAATAAATTTCCAATTTTGAATACAGGTTCAGGTCCTGTTTTTCTGCTCTGTTGCCACATCCATTCACATTCATGGTGGCATGTTGGCACAGTGCATTGCACTGCTGCCTCACAGCAAGAAAGTCCTGGGTTTGATTCCCGCCTGGGGCGCTGTTGGCACTGTACTCTGGCGGGTTATCTCCCAAATAGGAGCCTTTCTGTGTGGAGTTTGCATGTTCTCCTCGTGCTCACATAGTTTCCTCCATCTAACATCAGTAAGGACCCCCACCAAAAACATGCACATCATCGTCTGAACAGCGATGGCCACTTGGAACCAGGTCTCTGGGAGCGTCGTCGAATGCTGCCCACTGCTCCTGGCTGCCACCCCAGAGGAAGGAGGAGCCAGGATGGGTTAAATGCAGAGGCCACATTTCACTGGCCACCATCCAAAGCATGTGTGGTGTGTCATGTGACAATTACAGATTCTTCATCTGTTAAAAGCGGCACAGGCTATGACCAGCAGACCTGTACGTCTCCTGCAGCTTTCCTTCCACCGGTTGCCCCGCCCCCTAACCAATCAGCACCAGGAAAACAAGAGTTATTCCTTGGTACCTGTATTTTGACACAAAGGTACCAAACCTATTTGACCAGTGGAAAGGAAAGTCTGACAGCGTAGACAGAGAACCGTTCCCTGTTTAAATCTCAGGTAAGTCGACAAACAGGGTTTAGGGGTGTTTGATCCTGTGTGGTAGCAAAAAAATTAGAAATGAGAACTAGTCCATATTGATTGATTGATTCAAGATTTTTTTTTATTTGTCACATACATATACATACTTCCATACATATATGCAGTGAAATGTAATAGGAATATGACTGGGAATGAGGAAATGAGTCTCAAATCAAATGCTGTTAGTTACAATTGAAATGAATCAAACTAATTTGGATTGTTGTTTAAGGCGGATTAGAGATTTTAATGTACAGCAGTCTATTTGTTGTGTGTGTGTGTGTGTGTGTGTGTGTGTGTGAGTGTGTGTGTGTGTGTGTATGTATGTATGTATGTATATATATATATATATATATATATATATATATATATATATATATATATATATATATATATATATACATTTAAAATTATGTTTGTGTGGAGAACACACCCACTGCTGCTAAAGAGTTTTGCAGCAGAGGTGATGATTAATGTCACATCTCTGTGTTCAAGCCAACTGGATTTGTTGGTCAAAATAAACAATAGTGTACTGTTGAGCTATAATTGCATTTCTACTGAATTGCATGAACCTACTCTACCACCACACTTCAAATCAGCTACAGTTAACAATATAAAATAAAATAAAAAATAGTCATCCAGCTTTGTTATTGGTTTGAAAAAAAACAATACATACGGTACATCTCACGATCTAGAAGAAAGCATTTTGTTTTGTTCTTGTTTCCTTCTTGAGGAACTTTGAACCTTTCGTGCTGTATTCTGTTGCTTGGTACAACTTATTGGTGTCGGGAATTAAGATGAAAGCTGACACTGACCGCAACATGGTGAAGGTGCAACTTGAGTTAGGCTCAGCTCAGTTTCCCCTCGTAACACTAGAAACAAAAATACAATAGTGTAATAGTGTCCCTGAAAACAATCGTTCTGGAATGCTCCCTCACTCCTTCCCTACCTAGAAAATGTAAAAGCTGACGATATCTAAAAAGATGCCACCTTCATCTTGAAATGTCACACAAGGGGATACAATGCAAATGATTAGTTTTGTTTTAATCTGTACAGATATTTACCAATAACCATTCACTCCTATAGATCTTTGAGTGAGGCAGAGGAGCAGAAACGCAGCAGCCATGGCTGACGCCGCACAGATAAAGAAGTCATTGGCAACGGTGCTGTTGTGTGTGGAGAAGGTGTCCTCGTTCGCAGCTTCTTTCAACCCTCTCTTCGGCATCGTCACGTCCCTGGTCAGCGTGGTGCGCAAGGGCCTGCTCGATGACGAGTCCCGCGAATTGGACAAGGATTTCCAGGCCATCAAGGACAAACTGGACACCATTTCGAAAAGAAATCAACAGAGCTTGAGTCAGATCAAAGCCGACGAGGTGAAGGAGCTCTTCTGCAAGCACGAGGATTACATCAGGCACCAGTACGATGCTTTCAACAGAATGGTGACCCTGGCGAGGAAGGATCCAACGGCAGCGCAGCGGCACCTGGATGACTTTAAGAACATTTATGAACGAGACAAGAGTGACCATAGTCTGAATGTGTACTACCGGGGCGTGATGGGTACCGGCTCCCTGTTCGGAAGGCCCCTGCTGAACGTCTACCTGGAGCACTGCAATGCTGACCGGCAGATTATGGAACACCACTGTTCTCACCTGGGTCACCTCTTCCAAATCGGCCTCATCACCCTTATGGCCTACATGGCTGTGACACTGGACGACGCGGACGAGGTTCGGGAGAAGTGGGCCAAAAGGGTGCAGGACATCCAGATGAAAATGCAGGAGGTTCTGAGTAAATGCAACAAGGAGAGCCCACCTAGTCCTAGACTGAAGTGAGGGAATGGAGCGCTGTTTGGAGAAGGTCCACACATTCAACCTTCGATCTACTATCTCACTTTTGATCCAATACATTACCAATTACCAAATAAAGGTTATTGTATTTGTTTTTATAGTTAGGTTGCATGACCCTCCTTTATTGCATAACTTTGGTGATTATATGATCTGTACTGTCTTTTTTTAAGGTACAATAGTGTAGCGTGTTGGGGAATAGAGATGTGGCGGAGATTTCCTAGCATGCTTTGTTTATTGTGTGTTTTGGGGTTGTCGGGGAAAGGGATTGTTTTATGTGTTCTTAGTTACGGTAATGTTAATTGTTATGCCATTGTTAGTGTTAGTTAGCCATGTTACATGTGTTATGATGGATTGTTATTACTTTTATGGGTTGTGATTATGTTATGATTGTTGCACCAGGAGTGAGAGTGTGTGTGCAGTTGGTGACTTGCCTGCCGTAATAACAGTGTGGTGGAATAAATGTTGAGCACTATGACGAATAAAGATTGTGCTGGGTTGGGAAATCTAATCGTTTGCATGAAGAAGCCCTAGCTTTCAACGAGATGTAACTTTTCCGCATTAAAATCTCTAAAGATGACTTGACCTGTTATGTATTTTGTTGAGTTGTGCACTGATGTTCTGATCTAAAATGTTTCTTAATAGTTTTAAAACCCAGAGACATCCTTAATTGTAATGTGACCTTAATGTTGGTAACGGACCGCTTCATTAGGTCGCATGTCATGGCGTCTATGACCTTTACCTCATCTACTCGTGTAACTTTCGGGGCAACACGGGAGCACCGGCTGTGACGCCAGAGCTCGGCGTAATTGTCCATAACTCCATTATTGTTTATATTACTCTACTAACTTATGTTTGGTGGAGCACGATTATTTATTGCGGTTTGCTGCGCGTTCTGTCGCGGAAACAGTGCCTGCACCGCGCACGCGTGATAAATGAAGACTACAATTCCCATGATCCCACGCCACTTCTGATGTCATCAGACTCCATCTACGAGCATACATATATGTAGTGAGATGACATTGCAACGCACCCGGAGATTATGCACAATAAGTACTAACTGGTCAATAGCTAACTGGCACAATAGCTAACTAACTAAACTAACGGATTCCTAAAACGCACTTCAATTAGTAAATAGAATAAAATAAAAGTTAAAAAAGGTAATATACAATGTAACAATACAAAATAGAAATAAAAGGAATCAACTATTATGTATATAGAGGAATATACTATTATTTATATACAGATATGTGCAGTAAAGCGGCATGTGAATCACAGTGGTTACATAGCAGTACGTTATACAGACGACCCAAAGTACAATCTGAGCAATTTGAAGCTTTGTAACATGCCAGGACTCCTACGCTTATTAACATGCCAGGACTTCTACTTTTGTAACATGCCAGGACATCTACTTTTGTGACATGCCAGGACTCCTACGCTTTGTGAGCTTAAGTACTAGAGGTCAATTAAGGTAAGTTTCATTTTGGAAGATGTATATTTAATACAACACAGACAATTAATTATATTATATAATTATAGAACACAGAATCGCGATTGTGGTGCCGCCCCTTGCGACCGCTTGCTCAAGCACCTCGTATAGAAACCGCACATTTTGAGTATTTTTAGTATTTTAAGAGCTCATAGAGCTTATTGTGCGTAATCAACAGGTGTCATGACATTTCACTGCATATATGTATGACCGTATGTATATGTATGTGACAAATAAACCTCTTGAACCTGAATAAAGAGAGAGAGAGAGAGAGAGAAAGAGAGAGAGTGTGTGTGTGTGTGTGTGTGTGTGTGTGTGAGTATGTAGAGATATACAGCACAGTTATACAACAGTACGGCACAGCATTACAGTAACAGTACACAATGCAGCACAGTATGGCCCGACCGCAGCAGCTGGAACAGTCCGTTGTTGGGGTGGTGAGGATCCTTTATAATCCCGCAGGCTCTGCTGCTACATCTCCAGGTGCATAAGTCCTGCAGGGAGGGGAGAGTAGTTCCTGTTGTACGTTAGGTTGAACGCATCACCCTCTGCAGTGCCCGCCTGTACTGAGCAGTACAGTTCCCAAACCAGGCATTGATGTTGCCTGTCAGGGTGCTCTCCATTGCTCCAGAAGGACTTGAGGATCCTCACCGAGACCCTGAATTTCTTCAGCTGCTAAATGTGTGTGTCTTAAAAAGGTTTTACAATCTCTTCAATAAGAGTCCTTGCCTTGAATAAGTTTTAAAGTTTTTGAGTTTAAATTGAAGCTTTACCAGGTTGTTAGTTAATTAGTAATTAAAAACTTCAGAACACCATATATTTCCCAAAAATGGCTTTAATTTGGAGCCATAGTTGTGCAATCCTGGGCATTTACCGTCTTCACAAAATGTAGTTAAATTGATAACATTCAATGACTTTGAACATATCTGAAATGGTCAGATAAATTTTAACCCCAAAAAAAACCCCAAAACTTAAAAAAGATACCACTCGCCCCCCTTTTTTCCCTGCTTTACAAAACAAATTCAAAAGCATGAACTCACCTCGCAGAGCCGTTGGAAGAATCCAAACAAATTAACGTTCATGCACTGGATTTTTCCGTTTACATATGAATTTATACTCCATGAGTTTGCAAATATAGGTCTACAGCATTTGGTCAGCGCACAAATAAAGCGACTTGGTGAAGGAAAAAAAAAAAAAAAAAAGCAGATCCCTAATTCATGTGTTTGGTAATACTAACACACATATATATATAAATTTATTTTGAAAAAAATGTCATCGGTCGAAGTTTGAAGTCTTTGACACCCCATGCACAAAAGTCCCCCTACCGCCCGAGGGCGCTGTTTGCAAGATCAAATACAATTCTCGTGGGTTATAGTCAGTCGGTGCTGTCGGCACCACAGACCGCAGATGAAGGCCAAAGTACTACCCTATCACTACTACTATACTCATAGTTTACTTACACCTAGTAGGGCCGATGGCGCAGCTGGAGTATAGCGCACCTGAGGAAACTGGATCTATATTTATCAACCGTCTGTAGGTTTTTTTTGGGGGGGGGAAACCCGACTCAAGGTAAGTTTCAGATGTTTCCATTCCGGGAGCGACCAGACATCGTGTCGCTCCAGCTGCGGATCCTCGTTTTTTAAAAACGAAACCTTTGACGAATGAAAGTTCATCTCGGGAACCGCAGCGTTTGATACGTTCCCTTCTGGAGAAGTCGACTGTTACAATTGTCAACAGTGCGCCTGGTTTCCGGGGCGTGACGTTTAAACGGGGGTTAAGAGTTGGCTTTTCAGTGTGTTACGCTCTTCACAAATGGATTATTCTGCATTTATGTTTATCAGGATGAACTCATTATAAGCATATTCTCAACGTATCAAGTTTATAGACTATGCAACTTTTTTATTCTTATTATTCCATATCTATTGCACAGAAATGCGAAACGGATATATGATCGGTTATGCAATATAATAATAATCTCTACATGCTATATAACAGACAGTATATGCTGTATAATCTATATAATGCTATATAATAATAATCTCTACATGTTATATAACAGACTGTATATGCTGTATGATCTATGTAATGCTATATAATAATAGGTATATTGTACTGTATGTAGTCTATATAATACTGTTTAATATCTACATGATATATAATCGATATAATGCTTTCTAATAATCTGCATATGATATATAATTGTCTGTGTCACTTGATTCTGTAAAAATCTTCTTATCCTCTTTTTTATTCATATATATTTGATATATATTTATTTGTCGTATTAATTCATCTTGTGCACAGAGTACATTCTGTATGTATTTTTTGTAAGCATTTCTACGGGACTTGTTTATATGTCTGAATGTGTACAACAAATTCCTCATACATGAAAATGGACTTTGCCAAAATTAGCAGATTCTGATTCTGATTTCAGGCATGCACCTCCGTGGTATTTGGTTGCTGTGTAGGATGTTTTGCTGGAAGTGAGGTTGCGTCAACACGATGGGAAACCAAGACAACCTGGAAGATGTCTTTGTTGCAGTCATTCGCCCAAAGAATCAAGTCAGTTTGAGCTCTAAGGATTACCGAGCTAAAGCCTATGAGGTAAATGTACAAGCCAAAAGATGGATTCACAAGCAGTGGAAAAAAGGATCTCTCTCCCAACCTTCCAAAAAAACCATAAATAAACATAAAATACATAAAGAAGAGTGATTATGACCTTGGTGTGATCTACTAGACATTGAGAATAATCACACAAATGAATAACAAATTATCACAAATTAACAAAATCATCATAGCTGTGTGCGTGTGCGTGTGCGTGTGCGTGTGTGTGTGTGTGTGTGTGTTAAGATCCTGTTGATAGAAGTACCGTTGGAGGGGAAAGAGAAGAAGAGAAAGAAAGTCCTACTGTCCACCAAGATCCAAGCTGGTGGAGACAAAGCCAAATCCATTCTGGATTATGTTGATAAAATGACCAAACCCATATCCAATAATCAAGGATTCATAGGTGGGTTTTGTTAATTGTTACCAATATAATGTTTTTCATACCAACGTGTTTCCCAACGTAAGAGGTTATGCACAGTTGATTCCTAAAGTAATAGTTAAAAATAACAAAACCCAATCAAGCTCATTTCAATACTTTCCAGCTCATTGCTGTTGCAATATCAAATCATGTGATCAATGCCCATTCCAGTTTCTATGAAATAAGTGTTTTGCTTTGTTTCGGTGCAGGGAAGCGTGTGGTCCATATGAAGAAATTCCCACTGGATGGTGACAATGAAGGAAAAGAGGCCTCCCTCTTTATTGTGCCAGTCAGTGTCAAAGGTAACCTGAAAACACCACTTTTTAATCTCAGGTGAAAGGAGTCTGTATACACCGATCAGCCACAACATTAAAACCAACACTTATATTGTGTAGCTCCCCCTCGTGCCGTCAAGACCAGGCCACCGTCTTCCATTGCTCCATGGTCCAGTTCTGACTCTCACATGCCCATTTGTAGGTGCTTTCAGCGGTGGTCAGGGGTCAGCATGGGCACTCTGACTGGTCTACAGCTACACAGCCCCATACACAACAAGCTGTGATGCACTGTGTGTTCTGACACCTTTCTATCATAGCAGCATTAACTTTTGAAGCAAGTTGTGCTACAATAGCTCTTCTGTGGGATCAAGACCAGACAGGCTAGACTCTGCTCCCCACACGCATCAATGAGCCCATGGGCACCCATAACCCTGTTGCCGGTTCACCGGTTGTCCTTCCTTGGACCACTTTTGGTAGGTACTAACCACTGCATACCGGGAACACCCCACAAGACCTGTTGTTTTGGAGATGCGCTGACCCAGTCATCTAGCCATCACAATTTGGCCCTTGTCAAAGTCGCTTGGATCCTTAAACTTGCCCATTTTTCAGTGCTTCCAACACATCAACTTCAAGAACTGACTGTTCACTTGCTGCCTAGTATATCAGACCCCTTGACAGGTACCATTCTAATGAGATGAGCAATGTTATTCACCTCATCTGTCAGTGGTTTTAATGTTGTGGCTGATCGGTGAATATTTATCTGTTTTATTTCTGACTCTTTATCAACAGACAACAGCAAGCCCACCTACACCAGCGGCAGTCCCAGTTTCTACTGTTTCCAGGACATCATGAGAGTGTGCAGTGAGACCAGTGCCCACTTCTCCTCCATGACCTCCAAGATGCTGCTGGCCTTAGACAAGTAGGGATGCATCCTTAGTCAACAGTCAGAGCAAGAGAGATCTGTTTAGAATACGAGCAGGTTAGCATGTAATGACAAAGATGCAACAACCTTAAACTACGCCCCATCAAAATATGCATTTGGGGGTAGAGGGGTGTCTACCTAGTGCAATCATCCGTTTAATCCAGCCCTGGCTATATTATTTTAATAGTAGGGCCTATTTGATAAATTAGCTCACAAAATGTGTTCCACACAATCCCTTAAAGCCGCCATTGAAACCCCATCTCCAGTCAGTGAGCCACAGGTGAGCTCTGAACTGAGTTTTGAACTGAGGGTTTTCATGCATGCCTCTTTGACCTCTGCAGGTGGCTTGCAGAGCAGCACATGGTGCCTCACGCCATTCCCTCTCTGTTCCGCCCGGCGCCTGTGGAGCGGGTCAAGACCAATGTCAGCAACCCAGCCTACACCAGCGAGGGCAAGGTGAGCGACGAGGGCCTGCATATGGGTTACACCGCCCTGGAGATCAAGAGCAAGATGATGTCGCTGGAGAAGGCCGACATGTGTGTGTTCAACCCACTCTACGGCTCAGATCTGCAGTACACCAACAGGGTAAGAGGCCTCGAGACCTGCATCGACATGATAGGAGAGCACTTCAGGCTGTTTCCACCACATCTGATATTTGCATTGTAAAAAAAAAAAAAAAAAAAAGGTACATTATTGATATAAATGCATGCATATCTATGAGCTCATGGTTCCTCATTTGGTTCCTATTCCTTGGTGGAAAAGCCTCACAGGGAAAATCCCAAAGCAACACTAACCCCCCTTTTGTCCACAACATGTTTCCATTCATCCCCTTGCCTTGAACTCTGTTTGTAGGTTGACAAAGTCATAATCAACCCTTACTTTGGACTCGGAGCTCCAGACTACTCCAAAATCCAGATTCCTAAAAGGGAGAAGTGGCAGCACGGTCCCAACAGTGTGACCGAAGACAAGTGAGGAGCCTTTCCAAACTTGAAACTCTTACTGTTACCTACTCTTACCTTTCCTTGCTTGTGACTCTATCTTCTTTCGTTCCTTTGCATCTATTTCCACCTTATTATGCTGGACCCCCTTGGCTGACCACCAGCCTTGGACCCATGCCTGACGATTAATAAAAAGCATCATTTTGTGAATGTGCCCTCTTTGTCCCAGGGACCGCCAGTGGGTGGATGATTTCCCTCTACACCGCAGCGCCTGTGAGGGAGACACAGAGCTGCTGTCTAAGCTCCTCGATAGTGGCTTCTCCGTCAAGCAGCTGGACAGTGACCACTGGGCTCCCATCCACTACGCCTGCTGGTCAGTCCACACTTACCTCACTAGTGAATCATATCTGAGTATCAAAAGTCAGCTACCAGACAGCTGGATCAGTCTGATTCAAGCCCGTCGTCTCAAGATTAGCATGCGTCATTCAGAGATCAATAGATGGTGTACTGAAAGGTCCTACAAGGAATTCATCACTATTTAGGGGATTTCTACATAATATCTACGTAATTATTCTAAATGTTCAAAAACATTGGACCGGGGTTGGATTCTGCTCAAAATTCTCAAGAGCAATATGTTGTAAAGCCCAGAAAAGTCGCGAAAGTCATTTACATAACGACAATCACAGATACATCACCTCTGCTATTCCCCATACTAATTGATCAAGAGTCAAAGTAGCTGCTTTTGACTAGCAGCTACTTGCAGTTCATGGGAAATTTAATTTTTATTGCAAGATGAGCCGCTGCATTTCCCAAAACATCTCCAAGGAGACTCCTGAGAAGCTTTGTTTTGCTTCCTCCAGGCATGGCAAAGTTGAGGCCACCAAACTGTTGTTGGAGAAGGGCAACTGTAATCCCAACCTGCTGAATGGCCAGCTCAGCTCTCCGCTGCACTTTGCAGCCCGAGGAGGACACTCTGAGATAGTCCAGCTCCTCCTGCAGCACCCGGAGATAGACCGGGTAAAGACCAAAGTAGAGAGATGGCCTTAAGCCTGACAATATTGATTTATTTTGTCAAATGATGCAAATTTTTTGCTTTGTTGAGTAGTTTGGGATTCGTTAGTAGTAAAAGGTCATTTGATTTGCGCTCCCCACTAACAGCATATAGAAGATCAGCAGAAGAGAACGCCTCTTCAGGTGTGTGAGGAGAACAAGCAGAATGAATGGGAGGAGGCAGTGAAGCTGCTGCAGCAGGCCAATACCAGACCTGTGAGTTAAACCTCAGCGGATGTTTTTTCACGTCAGAAGTAGGAGTTGGAATTGACAAAGTTTCTATCATTGACTCTGTGTACATGTGATCCTCTCCGTTGCGCAGTATGAGAAGGTGCGCATCTACCGCATGGACGGCTCGTACCGCTCGGTGGAGCTGAAACACGGCAACAACACGACCGTGCAGCAGATCATGGAGGGCATGCGTCTGTCCCAGGAGACCCAGCAGTACTTCACAATCTGGATCTGCTCCGAGAACCTCAGTGAGTGGGTGCCAAGAATGGACCGAAATCCATGCTGTGGTTCATAATAAAAATAAAAAGCCATTTCTTTAATTGTGTGGTTTCAGACTTGCAGCTGAAGCCCTACCACAAGCCCCTGCAGCACCTGCGGATCTGGACAGAGATCGTGACGGACCTCACAGTGCTGGACCCTCAGAGGGAAAACCCACAACTCTTCCTGCGGCGGGACGTCCGGTTACCTCTCGAGATAGAGAAGAAGGTAGATCTCAACTCACTGTCCACTCATGTGCGGCGCACAGCTTCAGATCTCCTTTGGCATTCCTCCTTTTTTAAGTCCAATTTGTTGAAGCACACTCTTCACCCAAGGCCTCCCACTCTTGTTGTGTTTGTGTCACAGGTGGACGACCCGCTGTCCATCCTGATCCTGTTTGACGAGGCCCGCCACTGTCTCCTGAAAGGATTCTTCCCCTCCCCGGACAGCAAGCTCATCACGCTGGCCAGCCTCCTCCTGCAGATCATATACGGCAACTACGAGAGCAAGAAGCACAAGCAAGGGTTCCTCAAGTGAGATGCGTGGATGGATGTAGATAGACGCTTACACCTACTTTGTCGAAAAGTTCACTCGTGCTCAAGTTACAATCATACAACAACAAATAATTAAAAGAATATGGGTGGTTGTGAGGTAACAAGAACATATATACACACAAGTATTACACTATTTCACAGGCTGACAAACTATTTTAATAAAATAAATTGATGCTTGCAGATATGCACTACTGACCAGACATTCAAAAAGACAGCTTGCGTTTACTATATATCTGTAGCTTTTCCGACTTGAACAGGGCCTGTACTCAAAATCACATTTTACCAAAGAGTTGGTTGTTCATGAGCAAATTGTTCTAACTATCTACTACTACTACTACAACTACAAATTATCAAACTCAACGACAAAAATGTGTGTAATCTAAATTCCAAATGATCAAGGTTTATAGTTTCCATGGTTTCAGCGAATACCACCGATAACCGGAACAACAACTGAAGCTGCTTTCACACATGCACTCCGGACAATGTCTGGACCTAATTATCTGGATATTGTCCGAAGTTGCCCTTTCACACATGTAGTCAGAAACGGAGACACCACCGTTTACACCACCTGGAAATAATCTGTTTGTTTAGACCAAGCGTGCAGTATGCAGGAGGCTTTTTTTTTTTTTTTGCATTGATACTCCATGTATTTGAACGTATCTGCAACATAGGAGAGGAAAGGAATAATAAAGAAAGCAGAAAGGAGTATGCAGCAGCTGTGAAGATCTGCATTAAGGTAAATAACTGGCTCATGATAAAGACGTCATCAACACACGACATGCCCACTTGCTCGCTGTGAATGATCCTGACTGTCCGGGTCAAATGATTCGGACATTTGTGTTCACACATACAGCTTAACCAGGTAAAGTTCGGATAAATTCAGGTTTACAGTGCATGTGTGAAAGCAGCTTTAGACTAATTCAAGACTGATATCGGTACAAATTGTTTGTGAATGGAGTGACCCTGCAATAGGCTGTTCTCCTGCCTCACACCCCTCCAAAATCACCATTCCCTTGAGATCCCGAATAAAAAAGAAGCAGTTAAAGAAATCTAATGAATGAGTTGAGAATAACTCTTGAACGGTCACCCTTTTGTTCTTGCCAACAGTGAGGAAAACCTCAAATCCATTGTGCCGATATCCAAAGTGAAAAGCAAAGCCCATCATTGGACCAACAGGATTCTACATGAGTACAAAGTATGTTTACACGATCAAAGAATCGAAAATGCCACTCCTTCTGCAAATCAAGTCCCTCGCCCCACGTGTGCCAAGCAAACCCCTTTGTCCTCTGCCCTCCACCCTCCTCCAGGCCCTGAGTACGAGCGAGGGGGTGAGTAAGGAAATGCACCACCTGCAGCGACTCTTCCTGCAGAACTGCTGGGACATCCCCACCTACGGAGCAGCCTTCTTCACGGGCCAGGTGTACACAAAGGCCAGCGCCAGCAACCACAAGGTTATCAGAGTGTTTGTGGGCGTCAACACCAAGGGCCTGCACCTTATGAATATGGAGACCAAGGTACATGCTTGGTTTTAGGAGGACCATACATTCTATAGTGTTTTCTGAGAAGAATGTTCATGTTTTACTTTCCCAAACCCAAGGAAAAGAAGTAAAACTCGAAACTGGAACACGTGATTTATAACCAGGAATCAAATAATCCAAATCAACTGTGTGTGTGTGTGTGTGTGTGTGTGTGTGTGTGTGTGTGTGTCTGTGTGTGTGTGTGTGTGTGTGTGTGTGTGTGAGACCGACCTGTAAGAAAGATGACATGAGCCAATAAGTATTGTATTACCTATTCAAGCATAATTGAACACTGAGTCCATCAATTTAGTTGTAAACAATGTTTATCCCATGATATGTCAGATACCGCTCAGGAATTTTAGACATGTTTTTCATTCATCATTACAGTATAATCTAGGAAAATAGGGAGTGCATCTCCTTCTCGGGCACACTAAATGGATGCTTTTTGGGCTTTTTTTTTTTTTTTTTTTCTTTCCCTTTGTATTACCAGGTCCTTCTCATCAGTTTAGAGTATGGCGCGTTCATGTGGCAGCTTGGACACGCCGACCAATACTTCCAGATCCACAGCGTGGAAAACAAAATGAACTTCATCGTGCACACAAAACAGGTGACGGCTTCCACACTTCCAGAACCATTCAAGTTGTACCGTACTGTTCATTGTTTGTTGACAAATCTGCAAGTAACAGTAATCTCCAAATCACATGGACCCATGTTGAGATGCTTTTTTTTTCCCCCGTATACTGTGAACATTTCTAAACTAAATATGGTTACCCTTGTTTTTCTTCCTGAAAGGCCGGCCTTATTGTGAAATTATTGATGAAGCTGAGTGGACAGATGACTCCGAACGACAGAAGTCTAACAGACAAGTACGCCTATGGATGAAGAGCTACAGGACACATCAACACAGACTGGTCCCGTGGAATTACAGTCAATCTGTATGGGAAGGGGAAGCCATCCCCTCACCAAGCCCTGCGTTGTGTGTATATTTAACAGTCGAGCCTGCTTTACTTCCACGCATTCAAAGTTGCACCTTTTCACTCTTCTTATATTGTGCTTCAGCGTTCCATTCAGAGTTCAATGTAAATATGTTTATTTAATGGTTGGATTATTTTTTAATGCAATTATATGCAATCTGTATATAAACGTGAGATATTGTTGAAATGCTGTTTGTCCGTTATTAATTTCAAAACAAAATGACGAAAAGTGATAAATAAGTCATTTTCAAATAATAGCGTAATCCATGCATTGTCGCATGTATTGTACTTTAGTGTACAGTATGTACAATTGCATTTTCACTGTTTTAAACTGGCTAAACTGTCATGGCAGTTATTTTTCCAACATACCAAAATAAAACGTGGTAACGCATTAACAAAACGCGTTCGTGACGTCGGTCGCCCACGGCCGGAGCTCGTCTCGCGCTCGGGCTCGCGTTATCGTCCGGACAGTGACGTCAGATAGCCAGACATCGGTTCAGGACGCGGCGGCCAATCGGGTGGCGAGGTTGCGGGGCGCTACTTGATTGACACATTGGGAACAGCCAATCGGACGGCTCCGTGTATCAGGCGGGGGTAGGTCTTCCAGTGACAGGTGGAGATGCCGGGGAAATAACGCTGCGCTCCCCCGTTCTCGCTCTGGCGTTTGTGCAGGGAATACGCGCAACGGCGTTCGTTTAAAATTAATTCTAAGTAAAGCAAAGCATAAAGAAAAAAAAACAACAATTTACGATTAAACCGAAGATAAGACAGTTCTCAGTCGGGATAGTATAAATAATGTCGATGTATCTGTACCAGATGAGCAGCGAGCTGCTGGGGGACAATCTAACGTCAGCGGTGCTGGCAGCGTCTGTGATCACCCTCGCCCTGGGATATATTTCCAAGCTGCTCCTGCAACAACAGCAAGCGTCTGGGGAGCAACCGGTGAGTTGACAAAATACTGCATTGGGTTTGCAAAAACGAAGCGTGTACGTCACGTTGAGCTCCATCCAACCCTTTCAAGGGTCGTCCTCATGAGCCGAATGCATTCGTTGTACGTCTATGCGGTAAATGCGTAGGCGACGTGAACCTGACGGTTGCTACGGGTTGCTATGGACGCTGGTCGCCGCTTTTGGAGGACCGCTTCAGTTCAATTGCATAGAGACATCGCTGAAATATACGAAATGTACAAAAATAGAGAAGGGAAGGGGGGGGGGAAGCAGAAGGGTCGAGGGTTCACGCAGGATGGTTGCAAGGTTTTTTTTTCCTGTGGCAGCGTTTCGCCCGACAAGACTTCCGAGACATCTCTTAACTCAAACATGCCGACCGACATCCGCAGTCAATTCGAGTATTGATCCTCCAAACGTGGCGGCTTGCTCCAGCACGTCGTTGACGTCAGGCTCACGCTCCCCCGACTTTACATTGTTTATATTTTATTTATCTATGAACATATTGATGCATATTTGTAGCATTCCGATTGTATTTCGTTAAATATTTATATAATACTTTTTACCTTATATTTTTATTTTAAAAGTGTGATACTTGTGATACTTAAATTGTGATGGTGAAATGATATTATCTTTGTATGTATTATTGTCTTTACAGAAATACCCACCGCACATCCCCTCCAGTATCCCCTTCCTTGGACATGCCATTGCATTCGGCAAAAGCCCCATTGAATTTCTGGAAAACGCGTATGAAAAAGTAAGCCTATGTGCTCAAAGTTGAGTGTGAAACGACAGGCTGCCGTCCATACCCTGCACACTGTACATTGCCATTATCCCCTGTAAAACCAAAAAAGAAGTACATATTTTCTTGCATAGTGTTCATACTGACTTACACATGCATGTTGATGTTTTGGTTTGGAGGTTTTGTGGAGAGTAAACCCGTTTTCCGCCCCCAGTACGGGCCCGTGTTCAGCTTCACCATGGTGGGCAAGACGTTCACCTACCTGCTGGGCAGCGAGGCGGCCACGCTGATGTTCAACAGCAAGAACGAAGACCTGAACGCAGAGGACGTCTACTCCAGACTCACCACCCCGGTGTTTGGCAAGGGCGTCGCTTACGATGTCCCCAACCCCGTGAGTCAAATACAGCGCACACTACGTGGCCGGAAGACACGACACCTATACTGTACGTGCTTGTTGAACATTTCAGTTCAGAACCATTAATACAGAGTTGCTCCACCCGTTTGCTGCTGTGACAGCGGGGTCCAGGTCTGGGCTCGGGGCATACCAGTCAAGTTCTTCCACCAGAGTCAGGAAAGCATTGTCGTGCTCTAACAGAAAAAGGGGTGGTGCTCCCCAAACTGTCGCCACAAAGGTGGAGGCGCACAATTCTCTAGAATGTCACTGTCTGCTGTGGCATTAACATTACCCTGCACTGGAATGAAGGGGCCGAGCCACAACCACGGAGAACAGCCCCAGACCATTATCCCTCCCGACACCAAACCCAGATTCCTCCGTCAGGCGCCAGATGGTGAAACGTGGTTCATCAGTTTCCACTGCTCCAGACGCTTGGGTGTGTGTGTGTGTGTGTGTGTGTGTGTGTGTGTGTGTGTGTGTGTGTGTGTGTGTGTGTGTGTGTGTGTGTTCAACCGAGAACGGACGATTTGGCGGCCGGCGGTCCCTGTTCTGCGAGCTCATCTGTCCTAACGCTTGGTGGCTGAGCTGGGGCAGGTGTAGCAGGGCAGACGTTTGACAAGCCGATGTGTTGGAAAGGTGGCGTCCTATGAGTTGCCCGCAATAGCCCTTGGCCATGTAGTGTGTGGCACGACGAGATGGGATGGATGATCCTGGTCCCATGTTGACGCCCGCTGTGCGCCGCAGGTGTTCCTGGAGCAGAAGAAGATGTTGAAGACGGGTTTGAACATCGCCCAGTTCAAACAACACGTGAAGATCATCGAGGACGAGACCAAGGACTATTTCAAACGATGGGGAGACAGCGGCGAGAGAAGTGGGTTCGTTCGCCTGCTTTCAGGCAGAACACACACACACACACACACACACACACACACACTCCAGGTGTCCACAAGTTAAATAAAATCTTTTTTTATTATTATTTCAATCCTCCTCCCTGCCCAGACCTGTTTGAGGCCCTGTCGGAGCTGATCATCCTCACAGCGAGCAGCTGCCTCCACGGGAGGGAGATCCGCCTCCTGCTGGACGAGCACGTGGCTCAGCTCTACGCCGACCTGGACGGAGGCTTCAGCCACGCTGCCTGGCTGCTGCCCGGCTGGCTGCCCCTGCCCAGCTTCAGGTCCCACCCCCACACCACCTCCCCCCTCAGTTCCACCTTGGACTTCACTTGACAAATAAGAGAGTTCCTACCAAAATAGATCAACAGCGATTCAATCTTTCACTTTTACTTAGTTTAACCAGACAGTTGCAGTGAAACTTGATTCCATCTTTGAAAGAGCTTTATGTTACTCTACACCAGTCACACCAAGGATTGGCTTAAAACTCTTAAAATACAGATTTTCATTTTTTATATTTTTATGTCCTTGTCCGTACCAGGCGCAGGGACCGAGCTCACCAAGAGATCAAGAACATTTTCTTCAAGGTGATTCAGAAGCGCAGAGCCAACGCGGGGAAGGTGGACGACTTCCTGCAGACCCTCATCGATGCCAGATACAAGTAAAAGAACATTGTTCATTATATTGAAACGTTCACTTGTATCTCTTAAAAGCTGTGGCTGAGCAAAATGAGTGAGAGTGACATCGGGATGTTGGTGGTATGGTTGCTATGAAATGCCAAAATATTTTATATGTGTATATGTGTGTTTACATAAAACAGACAGTTGCAGTTTATAGCTGCTGCCGTTCACTTAAACCTAATAACTGGCATATGACACATTCAAGTTTTGAGCTCTCATGATATTCCAATTTTTGTATCAGGACTAAAAAGGATAGTTTTAATAATCCGTGATGAGTAGATCATATTAAAATACGTTATCAGATTGTCCTGCTTAATCCCAACATGCATTCTAGGATTTCTGACCCCAGAAATACACGTAAGCATTATAACGACAGTTTGCATTTCAGGCGTTTAAATGAAGATCCTTGTCAATGTTCTCTCTTCAGGGACGGACATCCCCTGTCTGATAATGAAATCGCAGGCATGCTGATCGGCCTCCTCCTGGCCGGCCAGCACACTTCCTCCACCACCAGCGCCTGGATGGGATTCTTCCTGGCCCGGGACCGCGCGCTGCAAGAGCGCTGCTACGCCGAGCAGAGGGCCGTGTGCGGCCACGACCTGCCCCCGCTAGACTTCGACCAGGTACGTAAAAACATGATTATATATTCGGCTATTTTTATGTTTCCCCTTTTCAGGCTGCTAAGCTATTTTTTAAATGCTAATTGTCCGTATAGCAAAGGCACCAAATGCACCTTATGTGAAAATGTACTTGGTGGAATACGCTGATTTTACTTCCGATAAGACTGTTGTGCAGATTGCGTGGAGTGCAAAATGAGGATACACAAATTTTACATTCTGCTTAAAGTGCAAATCTCACAACAAAAGTATAATTTACTTTGTTAGTCAGGGCAAAAAGACAAAATCGTATCAGAAAAGAATACATCAAAAAAAAACCTGTTGTTGCAGACCCCCCTGGAATTCCTTCAAAGACCCCCGTTTGGAACCCCTAATATACAGAATGCTCCATATTCATCATATCCAAGCAGAGTTCCTGATTGTTGAACGTTCACGATAGTATTAGGCGCCATATGTTCTACGTGGAGTTCAAAAAAAAAAAGGCATGATGGAAGGCGGTGACAATTTATTTCACTCTCTTCGTTTGGTTTTGCTGCTTTTCGTACCCAGCTGAGGGATCTCAACTTGCTGGAGCGCTGCCTGAAGGAGACGCTGCGGCTGCGGCCTCCCATCATGACCATGATGAGGATGGCCCGCTCTCTGCAGGTGAACACACCACACCGTAGGAACCTCGGTGTAGTCGGGATGCTGTGCTCAATTTGTATGGAAACATCATTGGAGAAATCAATGATCTTACAATTTGATTGCGAAAAGCGCAAATAAGTTGTCATCAGGCGATTATGTAATAATTGTGGCAGCTGTAGATGTTGTTGCGTTTCGGTCCCTTTTTGTGCTTAGTTTTGGAACTCAGTTTGATTTTCCATATGATTTGTGTAAACACATTAGTGAATAAACAAATGACCAAAATCGAGATATCACTATTGCTGGGAAGTGAACATTTCAGTATTGAATACACAAGAGTGAGCACTCACTACAACCATATGAAAATCAAATCAATTTCCAAATAGTTTTATTCCAAACTGTTATAAATGTAAAAATATGTCCATAAAAGAGTGTGTGTGTGTGTGTGTGTGTGTGTGTGTGTGTGTGTGTGTGTGTGTGTGTGTGTGTGTGTGTGTGTGTGTGTGTGTGTGTGTGTGTGTGTGTGTGTGTGTGTGTGTGTGTGTGTGTGTGTGTGTGTGTGTGTGTGTGTGCGCAGACGGCAGCAGGCTACACCATCCCAGTGGGGCACCAGGTCTGCGTGTCTCCCACCGTGAACCACCGTCTACGCGACACCTGGAGCGAGAGGACGCAGTTCAATCCCGACCGCTACCTCAACGACAACCCCGCTGCCGGGGAGAAGTTTGCCTACGTGCCTTTTGGAGCCGGTGAGGACGACAACCGGAAAACATTTTGCTGTGGGAAGATTTGTGTTACATATAGACATATAGAATTGTGATTATTATTGTGGCCGACTAATAGTTAAGTGACGCAAACCTGCAAACGATTCGCAGCGAACAAATCTTTGAAATGACTCTGGAGTCACTTGTCAGTTGCAAAAGTGTGAGTGAGCAACTTCAACTCACAAACTGAAAATAATGACTTGAGGGCGAGATGAAAGTCCAAGGCAGAAAAAAGGCCAATGCGTTATTAATATGAAATGTGACTGATGACCTTCACATTCCACCAAAATAAACGAGGATTAAATGATTCTTGGGAGAATTCAATTCACAACTCAGAGCTAAACCGACTCGTCTGACTCTCTTCATGGTTCATAAAGTCTTCCCTTGTTTAGTGTATTACACCAAAAGAACCAAGCGCCAAATCAAAATGAACGACTCTTCTTACTGAGTGACTCGTCAGGAACCGAATCTCAAAAAAAGAGGAACCTTTCATCACAACATACATTAGTGTATTAGTGTAGTTTACGTTCAGAGTGAAACTTGGTATCCTCACCGAAACGGATGCATTAGATGAATTAATACAGCCTTTGATCTTGCAACACAAAAGCAACTTATTATTATTATTATTAATAACAAGTAGAATTTGAAAACCCACCGGAAGCAAATGAAAAGTGAAAGCTGTTCCTCATCCTGCGCAGGTCGTCATCGCTGCATCGGGGAGAACTTTGCGTACGTCCAGATCAAAACCATCTGGTCCACCATGCTGCGCACGTTCGACTTCGACCTGGTGGACGGATACTTCCCCACGGTCAACTACACCACGATGATCCACACCCCGCACAACCCCATCATCAGATACAAGCGGAGGCAACACTGAGAGACTGACGAGAAGTTAAAGATGTGAGGAGCGATCACAAAGGTCCCGATTGCGCGAAATAAAGGAACAAGTTCTGGACTTTTAAGATATTGAGGAATATACTGCGTTCCAACTGGATATTCTTTACTTTTTGTGTCCGGGTTCAATCTGAGGCTGTGAGCCTGCTCCTTTAAAACTGTGCTGGCTGTGTAATGTTACCCACAAGGGACACGTCTGATATTCACAATGTGAATCTTTCAAAATGTAAATGTGCAGCAGTTTGACTTAAGCGCTACGTGGTAGGAAACAGCCGCGGTAGCAGTGGAATTGCTAATATTCACTGTATACTGTATTTTTACTGTAGAGAATACTGAATATTTTCTGGTTGCATTATTTTTTTCTGCAATGTTGTTTGATTCTTGAGAAAAACCTTTGGTTGATAAAGTTACACTGTCTGGTGAAAATACACAAGATCGTGATTGTCCTTCTGCCGTTTCCATGTTGCCTTCACTTTGTTCCATGATGTCAAGGAAGTCAAATAAAAGGAAAAGTGAAACACTTGTTATTTCAAATATCTTTATTCAGTTATTGACAAAATACCCAGAAAATTCAAAGCGCCTACCCGTTACAAAAATACGTTCTCTACAAATGGAGTCTGTAGTCTGTCCGGTAACACAGTGTAGTGTAGCAGCCAACGTGACGATAAAACCAAACACTCTGTCCCACAACGCTCCACCCACACAACAAAACATCCAGAATATAAATTAATCAAAGGGCTTTTTTTAAATTAGCATAAGACAAATATACACGATTGTAGCTCATCCAGAACAAAGAGGCTAATCAAATTACAAACAATAGCTGTTTTCAAGTGCTGATGACAAAAAAAAAGCCTGATAACAAGTTGTAAAAATCGTAAAACAAAGGGTTTTGGTCCACGTGGAATAAAGGGTCCGCACCGGGAGGGTGGGACACGACACGATGCTCAGCACGAGAAAAGGCAACAGTCAATTCAAGCCAGTTCCAAATGTGACTACTTATCTTCTCAAGCCAAAGTGCAGCTGAGTGTAGGAAGAAGAGCCTGCAAAGAAACCCAGAGAGCAGTGAAATATATTTTTTTATGCAAAATGTTTTTTTTTTTTAATTCATCATTCAAAATTAATTAACGAATAACTCATACGTTCATCAAAAATGTTGATGACATCAGAGAAAACCTTGAATTAAAATGTTTTTAAGATTCAAGAGGTTTATTTGTCACATATACATAGGTTCATACTTATATTCAGTCAAATGTCATGGCAACCCGGAACAGAATTATAATCAAAAATTTGTATTAAACAAGCTTAGAAACTGACACATGAAACATAATACAATGTAGCCTCAGTACTCAGTGACATCTTTTTAGACACATTAGCGCTGGGGAATATATCGTTATAATATCAATATCATCGTATGAAACTAGATATCGCCTGGGATTTTAATGATCATATCGCAATATGATTAGTCCAAATATGGTCGTAATTATAAAATAATATCCCCACCACTAATGATTTTGTTTCTCAAACATTTCTTATATCTTAAACATCTGATTCAAGATTCAAGAGGTTTATTCGTCACATACATATACATACTTTCATACATCTATGCAGTGAAATGTCAATGCAACACACCCACCACAACTACTAGTATCTTATAAAGATATCTCCAAAACACCATTCAAATCATTGATGTGGATGTTTGGTACCTGACGTGACGCTCCCCAGCCTCCTCTGCAGCGCCTCCAGTCTGGAGATGTAGTCGGTGAGCGCTCGGTCGGGGTCGTAGTTCTGCAGGTGGGAGCAGCTCAGAGGCCCCGGGTCCCCGGACACGTGGAACCTGAAGACCACGTGACAGCGTGGATGAACACATCCCTTTTATCCTTTCAACTATTTCTCATTTGGTTTCTTAAAAGGGAACTCATATTTCACTCATATTTCCCTGGAGCATTTTCCTAAGGATGGCTCACATTTTTAGTTAATTTAGTATTATTATCATCGTCTCTCATTCCGGGCTTTGGAGAATTTGATATGGGAAGAAAAATACCCTTAAATAATCGACAAAATCAATTTGATCTCGATATTTTTAGTCAAATTTACATTTGTTTGTTCTTAATTTACACATTTTAATTTTTTTTACATTCCTTAGTTCATAGTTGTAGACCATTCACCTTGATCATACTGGTGTCAAATTAAGTTTTAGCCCGTTTACTAGTCAGTACACATATGTTTTGTCACATAAGTTACTTCATTTTGCCATATTTTGGATTTGTTAATACACAAAAAATGTGTATCCTGACTAGTAAACAGGTTAAATCTCAATTTGACACCCAGTATGGTCCTTTAAAAACCTCATATGGATTGTTATCAGTTTCTTGTTCCGTAGTTTCGGACGTGTTGTAGAACACGTTTCAAGGGTTGTACACAGTGTAACCATGACGACCTGTTCCATTCCACACAGCGGATGTGTCTGGACTCTGGACTCTGGGCAGAGCTGTACCTGTGCGGCGTGGAGGACATGGCTGATCTGGGGGAGTCACGGCCGCTGCGCCCTCTGCTGCTGCAGACTCCTCCACCTCCTCCTCCAACTCCGCCTCTCTCCCGGTACACCTCCACACTGCCTGGGTGCAGGAAGGGTGAGTCTTTAACCTCCAGACCTGGAAAAATATAGATAATTAACCCATTAGTGGTACAGAGACGTAAAGTTCTAATGGCAATAGGCTAAAATTTGAAAAAAGCTTGAGTCTATTGATAGGAAAGGAGTCTTTTTGTCCATCTCATATCATATTTCCATTGAAAAGCATGCAAACAGTGATGAAGTAAAGTATATTTCAAATATCAGATAAAATAAAAGCCGGGAATGACTTCATACACCTTTAATGCAACAGCATTTGCGAAACTACCGCCGGTGCAACCGGTGCAGCTGCACCCGGGCCCAGTGGCCGCTAGGGGCCCCCAATGGCCATTAGGGGCCTATCCCATTGGCGCACCAGCGCACCCTCGATCGGTGTGCCAGCGGTGTGCTCCACTGCGTCTCCTTGCCCCGTTCCTCCAGAGAAAAGGTGTTTTGTTTTTTTTACGCATACCATGTGTAATGGACTGTGCGGAATGGACATTCTCTTAGTGCCCCCACCTCAGCCCTGTCTACATATTGTCTAACGCCGGACTGCGTGCGTGCGTGCGTGTGTGCGCAGGGAGGGTCCAAAAAAATATTTGCACCGGGGCCTATCATCATCATGTTAAGCCGTAAACGTAATGTGGATATTTCTGTCATCTGGTACCTGGTGTATGCCCGACACCATTCTTTCCGACGCTGCCCGGGCTCAAGATGCCTCCGCCCGCAGTTTTCTGCCACCGCTTCACCAGGAAACGCATTCTGTCAAAGGAGGAAAATCAGGGGTCACTGTGGACAACAGTGAGAACGTTCCTCAAACAAATGTCCCCAAAGGTTTATCACTCATTTAACAGCAGACGGTGTGAGGTCCCCCCCGCTCTACCTGGAGAGGGCGATGGACACCCGCACGGCTGAGCGGAAGCGCGTGAGCCCGCGGCGCCGCTGGCCGAGCGCCTCCCAGCCGGAGAGCGAGGGCCGGCCGCCCATCCTGGAGATGAGCGACAGCGTAGCCTCCTCACACTCCTGGAAGCCGCCCAGCAGCAGCAGCAGGTACTTCTTCTGGTAGATCAGCGCCTTGCGGAAGCTCTCGGAGCGCAGGTACTTCCCGTACATCCTCTGGAGAGCGGGAGAGAGGGAAAGAGGGAAAGGACAGAAAAAAACATCCTGAGATATCGCCTGCAGAGAGGGTTACAGGTGCCTGGGTGTAATTTATATGATTATAATAATATAATTACAGGGACAGTGCTGATTAAAATAAATTGTAAGCAACTATCTGTTATATTGTGTTATAGCTAATGTTTGCTTGTTTTTAAGCACCCTTTGTATCCCAGTGTAAAATATAAATCTAAACCTCACGACAGGATTTCTAATTCTACTGTGAACAATCACAATCCAGCCACTTTCACGCATAGAAGCTGCCACAATGCCAGGATCACCGAGTTGACACATGGCTGTTTCGAATAAATTAGACCATAACCATTTGTGCCATTGATCATGAATCTCAAAGTTTTTACACAATATTATACAACGTTAGGTTTGTCCAGCCGCACCACACTAACCCTCAGAGCGGCGCTGTTGGCTTCGGGTCCCGTCACGTCCCGCAGGGCGTCGGCTCTGATCTCGCCCCTGAGCCGAGCCACCTGGGCCTGGGCGCCGCGCAGAGCCGCCTCCAGCCGCAGGCGCTCCATGCCCCACAGCTCGCGCTCCTGAGAGAGCAGGACGCCGGCCGAGTCCGGTCGGGATGCTCCCCTGCGGCTGACGGTCTGCACGGTGGGATGAGAGCGGGGATGTTTCGTGTTGATTTGGAAGTTACAGAACCCTGGATTCATATAGACCCCGGGTTCGCTTTTTACACTTTAACAGACCATAGAATAGTTAATGGTGCGTACACAACATGGATTTTCCATTCCAAAATTCCATACATTTTCAGACTTAAATTTCCAGACTTTATCATGTACATAAATGATTTTAAAAGCTACAGAGTTTGCATTTCGCTTTCTTTTCCCATTTAGAATCCTTTGCCACCCAGTCGTTATATTTCAGATTTGCAGACCAGGTGTAGAAAAACATATATTTACCCATTGTACCCACAATGGTTTTGCACACAGGCACAAAGCTTTTATGTTCAATTTATTTTTTGAAATGTATTCTTATATTTATATCTTAGAATCTGGGTAATAGTCTGGAAACACAAATCATTTTCCATGTTATTTGTTTCTTTTTCCATACTTATCCAGACCTGGAAATGACCTAAATGAAATTCCATAATTTTTCCACGATACTTGGAACCCGATACAAGTTCAAGTTGTATATTGAGTGACTTCTTTCACTTCTTCAACCTCAAACCCTCTAAAAACCACGGGAAACATCATGCACATAGCGCTTCTTGTTGAGTGAAGAAGACTCATGAGTTGTCGGCACTGAGGCAAGGTCAGCATTTAAAAAGCGTCCGTATTATCGCTGATCTAAGATCTGTCTCAGATCAGTTTATAGAGACAGTGAAGGTGGAACTCACGCCGTCCCCTGTTCCCGGGCCGGCCTGGCTGCAGCGGCGGAGCTCTTCTCCCAAGCGGAGCGTTTGGTTCCTCAGGTCGTTCTTCTCCTCGGTCAGGCGGCTGACAAAGCCCGTCAGCTCGGCGTTCTGCCGCAGCAGCCGCTCCGTCAGGGAGCTGGAGGTGCTGGCGGAACCGGCGCCACGTAGGGACGCACTCTGCAGAGAGAGACAATTATTACATGAGTTAAATAACTTCACTAGTGCACTTGACGGTAGCAACTGCTATGTTGTTGTTGTTGATATTAAGTGCATTTCAATACAACTGGGATTTTAAAATACGCCTTTCAATCGGCTTGTGTTGAAATGTAGGAAGATACGACGCATGAGACACTGTTAAAGTAAATAAGAAAAAAGCATGCAAATAAAAACCAGGCTAACAAATATGAATATTTATTAATATATATTGATGTTAATCCTAACCTCTGGGGCGGTGGGCAGCCCTGCGGATTGCTGTAACATAGCGATGACCTCATCGATGTTGGACTGCATCCAGGTCAGCTCATCACTGTCCACTGTTATCTCCCTAAAATACCACACACACACGCACACACACACACACACACACACACACACACACACACACACACACACACACACACACACACACACACACACACACACACACACACACACACACACACACACACACACACACACACACACACACACAGTCTGTGTTTAGGGCCTCATTTGAGGGGCTGAAATCCAAGCGCAGAGCACTTTCTTTACCTGTCCGTGGTCTTCGTGGCCATGGAGCTGATCTTGGAGGCGATGAGGTGCAGCTTGCCCAGGATGTTGTCAGAGGTGTGCCAGGGCCCGTGGGGGACCCTGCCAGCGTGTCCCGTCCTGAGGCCCTCCCCGTGTGTTGCGCTGCTCTTCTGCTCAAACACCCAGTCTTTGGTGCGCTCGGTGGAGTCGCCGTAACACGCGGCCTGTTTGAGAGCACGCAAGACGCCACTAAACACCACGTCACTGGGTCCATCTTAAAAACAGCTTACGTGCTCGTCATTTCACAGATCCATATTTCAGTGTCAAACATATTCAGGGTGTCTGCAGGTATCAAAGAGTTAAAATTTATACTTTTCAAGACAAGTTTTAATGATTTTTTTTGGACAAATTATCTCTCTCTTATTCAACAAAATATTGCAGGCAAGTACTAAATATTTGTTGCAGGGCAGAGAGAAGTATTAGTAACTGGAATAAATCGAACCGTTATTTTTTTGACAAGTAAGTACAAAGATTTCTCTGTACTGGTAAGTAGGACAGGTAGAAGTATAAAGTCAGTTTGGTTAATCTAGAATACAAATTTTCCAAACAGGAACTCGATTGATAAAAAAATGTATAAAATGACATGGACATAAAATCAAACAAAATGTTTATGTTGAAATGAAGACCTGAAATTGGCAAATTAATGACCCTAATATTTGTTAAATTGACTTCAAGACATTTAAAGACTTAGATAATAAATATTACAGCCTATGTGTGTGCTTGGCCACCACCAACTCAGTACAAAAAGCAAAACTCAACTTGGATAAGTTCTTATTTCTCTCGCTCAGGTTCTTCAGCACAATTTGAGATTAGAAAAGATGAGATTAAATAATAATAAAAAAAAGAATTAACCGTCAGTACTCACACTGTTGTCACCAGCCGACAGCGGCCTGCTTCCCTTTCCTTCGCTGAGCCGTCTGAGCTGAGCCACCCTGTCCTCCAGCCTCTGCTTGTCCTCCTGCAGGCTCCGGCTCCTCTTGCTCTCTCGCTCCAGCCGGACCCGGCTCTCTGTGAGCTGGACCTCCAGGCTCCCTAGCGTGTCCAGGGCCTCCTGCAGCGCCTCCAGGTCTCGCTTTGACCTCTGACGCGTCACAGTGAGCTCTTCCTGTTGTCTCACTGCTTCCAGCTTCTGGGCCTCGATCTCACTGAGAAGCTCCACCACCTGCAAACAGGGTTAAAGGAAACGGTCAGAACAAAAACTTGGGCTGGGTACTGGGCAGGATCTCATGATTTCATTCAATTTTGAGGTAAAGGATACGATACGATTTCGCGGTGTATGATTTTTGCGGTTTTGATACGATCCTATATAGATATTGACGTTTTATACATAATGAGAATTGCAACTTTTCAGTATTGCCATCTGACGTATATTCCAAAAATATTTTATGGAACAGATTCAGCTGAATACAGATATTAAATGTGTCAAATATTTGTGTCTATGGTTGTATTCAAATAAGGTGGAAAATGGTTGCATAACTTCCAAACAAAGTATTGATATTACATTTTAGAATTGACTGCAAAATTTTAAGAATATAATCTTATCTGTATATCTGTTGAACTTGAACTTGTATATCTGTATGTACACAGTTCAGCCACAACATTAAAACTACTGACAGTTGAAGTGAATAACATTGCTCATCTCGTTCCAGTTGCACCTGTCAAGGGGTGGGATATATTAGGCAGCAAGTGAACAGTCAGTTCTTGAAGTTGATGTGTTGGAAGCAGGAAAAATAGGCAAGTGTAAGGATCTAAGCGACTTTGACAAGACCAACCAGTGAACCGGCAACAGAGCCATGGGAGCCCAAGGCTCAATGATGCGCTTGCATAGTGAAGTCTAGCCTCGTCTGGTCTGATGCCACATAAGAGCAACTGTGGCAGAAATTGCTGAAAAAGTAAATGCTGGTTATGATGGAAAGGTGTAAGAACACACAGTGCATCACAGCTTGCTGCACATGGGGCTGTGTAGCCACAGAGTGGTCAGAGTGCCCATGCTGACCCCTGTCCACCACTGAAAGCACCTGCAATGGGCACGTGAGCGTCAGAACTGGACCATGGAGCAATGGAAGAAGGTGGCCTGGTCTGATGAATCACGTTTTCTTCTACATCATGTGGATGGCCGGGGATAAGATCCGATCCCATCGAGCATCTGTGGGATGTGCTGGAACAACAAGCCTGATCCATGGAGGCCCCATCTCGCAACTTCAAGGACTTAAAGGATGTGCTGCTAACGTCTTGGTGCCAGATACCACAGGACACCTTCAGAGGTCTTGTGGAGTCCACGCCTCGACGGGTCAGAGCTGTTTTGGACACGAGGGTGAGCTACACAATATTAGTGGTTTATAGTGGTGGTTTTAATGTTGTGGCTGATCAGTGTATGTAGTATAGATTTTTTTAAGCCGAAATTTTCCTAAATACTTATGGATGTTATCAGTGAAAGACCACTGAACCAAATTGGATAGAAAAAAACGAAAAAAACAAAACAACTTGGCCATTGATGTAACTGAAGTTTTATAGTTAAAAAAGCAATTCTATTTTCTCCACTTTCAATAGGCCATTCGACACAACTTTATATTTAATCAATGATGTGTCTGTAGTACTTCTGCCAAATGGCCTCCTTACCTGTGTATGCTTTTCATCCAGGTCCCTCTGCAGCCTCCGCAGAACAGTCCCTTCATCGTCCAGCTGGCCCCGGCATTCCTCCTCACCATCCTCATCCTCCAGCCCGAAGGGATCGGCCTCCAGCACAGTCCTAGTCCGTAGCTCCCTCTCTCTGCCCAGGGCGCTGCTCAGCTCCAGGGCCTTGGCTCGCTCCGTTTCCAGCTGGACCTGGAGCTCCTGGAGGCGGCGGTGGAGGTTGAGCTGCTCCAGGTCGACCTGCTGGGCCAGCTGCGAGGAGGCCTGGTGCTCCTGCTCCAAGGCAGAGCTCAGCTGCGCCACGCGGCTCTGCTGCTCCTCCAAAGCCAGGCGGAGGTCCTTGCAGGTAAACAAAGATACATATCCAACATACAGTAGTTTGAAAAACAAATGGATGGTGAACTGTGATCGCTGGGATGAAGTGAAGCCAAATAACCTTTAATAACTTTAACCGTAACTGTTAAAGTAACCTTGTGGATTCTGTGGATGTCTTGAATGAATCCTAATCAATGAGTTTAGTCGCTCAACGTGCTCGACAATTAAATCTAGACTTAGTTTTGAATTAATAAGTCTGGCCAAACTGAGAGGTGTTCCAGTGATTGTACGGAAATAATCTTATTCTTAAAACAAGTATCTTACTTCCAGTTCTTCCCGCTTGCTCTCTTCACTCCTGCCAGTTTTACACTTATCCTTCTCCACCACCCACTGCAGCTCTCGGCTTCTCTTTCTTTCCTCTGACAGGTGATCAGTCAGTGAATCTACCTCGGCGGCCTTCTGTGAGACCTCCGCCCTATTTTTTCAAGAGAAAAGATTTTCAATACAGTCTGTCATTTAATAACAAGATATTGGGATATTTGTGATATTTGTGATATTTTACATGTCATAAAAGATCACAGACAATGCCAAATAAAAAAAAAATGTTTGTTGTATTAATATCTAATAATATTTATTTAATACTGATTTAATATTAAATAAGCCTCTTATGTACTACGAAGCACAATGTATACATTCTTCTGTTAAATACATTGGAGATACTATAGCTGGGGAGTGGAAATATATTTCCATATTTGGAAAACTTGTTTGTTCTCTAATATAACCATAAAACAATATTCTTTACCAGAATTGTATAGCATTTATGTGAAGTACGTTGGTTTATCCCTGAAACTACACAGCCAGGACTAACCTGAGTGTGTCCAGCTCTTTGAGGTGTTTGTGCTGGGCTCTGAGTGTGGTTTCCAGCTCCAACTTGGTCTGGGCCAGCTCTCCCTTCAGCTCCTCCACCAGCAGCCTGTCAGAGTCTGCTGCTCCACCAGGTCCTGGACCAGTACCAGGACCAGGACCTGCAACTCCACGCTCCCTCTGCTCCTTGAAGCTAGACTCGGCTACCACCGGCACAGAAGAGTGAAGCCCTGAAGGACCACAGATAAAGGAATGTTCTTCATGCCTGGACTTCATTCTCTTCCAAGCATCTGATGTCAACCACTAATTATGGGATTTATAGAAAAATCCAATCCATGAAGTATTTAGTTCACAGTGAGTGTCAGATGTTTCACAGTATAATTACAGGAGGTTACAAACACCAGACCAGACCTTGTTGGAGTTGCTCCAGTTGACAACGGAGTTGATGGATCTCAGAGATGAGACTGGACCTGTCTGCGGTATGGAGGGACTCCATGGCTTCTCTATGCTGGGCATCCTGGGTGAGGGAAGCAACAGAACAACTCTTTGGGAATCGGGGCAAAAGTGGTGTTCCCCAAAATATATTGATATATATTCCTCTATGGACATCACCATTTCCAGTATTATATTGGTGGAAAGTTATGTTCCCAACAGTGACTAGTAACAGGAATTGAGTCTCTACCTGTTCAGTGAGCCTTTGCTCGAGCTGGTTGAGGTGGATGATGGCGTCGCTGGTGTCCAGTAGGTCCAGCTGGCTGTAGAGGGCGCTCTTCAGCACACCACGCTCTTGTATAAACACCTGCTGCACGGCGCCCAAGAGCTCCATACGGTAGTCAACACCGCCTTGGGTCTGTTAAGACACACATGAGCATTTAATAAAATAAAAGGAAACAAACACATCAGAAACACTCCAACGCTTTGGAGTGTTCAGGAAGGACTTTGACGACTGTCCTTACCTGCATCTGTGTGATGAGGCTTTTCAGGGACTCCACGGTGGCTAGCAGGGCATCCCTCTCCTTGTTCCAGCGGTGGCTGAGCGGCTGGCCCCCAGGCTGGCCCTCAGCCAGGGGAACCTCAGAGAGGGACAAGACCTGCATGCCCTCCTGGTGCACCTCACGCAGCAGACTCTGAGAAGCCAGAGACACCGAGGTAAATAACTTTAATTTTTTTTTTTTTTTTTTTTTTTTTTTTACATAATCTTATACTTACAAAAATTACTGATATATGATTAGCGAATATACCAGAATACAATAATACTGTAAACATATTTCACAACAATAATATTTCGTCTTTCAGGTCCAGGAAAGTGAACAGTGTGTATCATACACTATGTAATAGGAGAAGACGCAATAAATACCCCAGATAACAAAGAAATTAAAATGTAATTTCTCACATTGAGCAACAAGAGATTCATAGTGTGATAAACTTAAATTACTTAGAACTTTGGGGAATTGATAAGCCACCACACCTTTTGATAGGTACTGTGGCAGTTTCGCCCACCACCCGCCACCCAAGTGGCGTTTCAGGGTCCTCCGGCACAGAGACACAGAAGACTGGGTTGTAGACACCAGTTTATTGTGGAGAGAGGGCTAGTTGGAATTAGCCCAGGAACAGATAGACATGTGTCATGACAGGGGCTCCTCTCCTGAGTGTGTGTGGGGATGGGGGTTTTACCTGCTGCTCGTTAAACCAACCAATGAGCAACAGGTATGCAGCCACTTTGATCCTGGATCCACCAATAACCTAGATCCGGGTCAGGTGTGGCTGCTCAAACCACACCATCCCCACACCACAGCATATACAGTATATGTATAATCCATATTTAAATTAACCATTATTGGACCATTGACTTTTTGTGGCAAAAGGGCTTGTGAGTTTCAGTGATCCTCCAGAGCTATAGTATGTAGTCAGGAACTTCATGTTCCCGGTAGGGTCTCTCAAGGCGAACAGGTCGGGTATGAGAATCCAGACAAACATGATCCTAACACCCCTCTGACATGGTGAACATGAAGACCAAGTTTACCCTGCCTAGAACAGGGTCCCCGGGACCTACTCCTGAAGCCAGGCCCGGGAGAGGCGTTCGCAATTCGCGAGCGCCTGGTGGCCAGGCAGCCCATGTAACCCGGCTGGGTCCAGCCCGAAAACTACGTGGGACCATTGTGTGGGCTCCCCCACCCGCAATGAGCAGGGTAGGGGAGGGGTGCAATGCTCGACGGGCAAGGGGAACCGGTGGAGTGGTTCCAGACGTTCTGGACTTGGGCAACGCAAACTACCTTTTGGTACATTGAATGTCACCTCTCTGGGGGAGAAAGAGCCTGAAGTAGTGTGTGAGGTTGAGCGATACCAACTAGATATACTATAGTTGGGCTCACCTCTACGCACAGCGTTGGCTCTAGAACCCAACTCCTTGATAGGGGGTGGAGGCTGCAGCAACAGCAGTTGCAGGAGAAAAATCCAGGGTGTGGGAGGAGTTCTGAGAAACTATGGGGAAGGTCTTTCAGGCGGCTTCAAAGAGGTTCTGGAAAACCATTCGGCGACTCAGGAGTTAAACGAGGCACATCGGCCAGGCTGTTCTAAGCAAGGGCGGGGAAATTTTGACCTTGACTGGGCATATCGTTGAGAGGTGGAAGGAACACTTTGAGGAACTCCTGAACCCAATGTACATGTCCTCTGAAGAGGCAGAGCCAGAGAATCTGGGGGTCAGTCTATTTCCTTGGAGGAGGGTCATTGCGGTTGTTGGTAAGCTCTTCAGTGGCAAGGGGACAGGAGTTGATGAGATCCGTCCAATAATGCTGAAGACCCTGGATGTTGTGGGGGGTGTCTTGGTTGACATGACTCTGCAATGTTGCGTGGACATCATGAACAGTGCCTTTGAACAGACTGAGGTAGTGGTCCCTATTTTAAAAAAAGGGGACGTGAGGGTGTGTTCCAATCATCAGGGGATCACATTACTGAGCCTTCCCGGGAAAGTCTATGCCAAGGTGCTGGAAAGGCCGAATGTCAAACGCCAAATTGAGGAGGAACAATGTTTTTTACCCTGTCGCAGATGATCGAGGGAGCTTGGGAGTTTTCCCAACCTGTATGCATGTGTTTTGTGGATTTAGAGAAGGCTTATGACTGTATTCCCTGAGATTATCTGTGGGAGGTGCTGCGGGGGTATTGGGTGCTGGGGCTGCTTCTGCGAGCCATTCGGTCCTTATACACTCAAAGCGGGAGCTTTGTGCGTATTCTTGGCATGAAGTCAAGTTTGTTCAAGGTCGGAATCGGACTCCGTCAAGGTTACGCATTGTCTCCTCTCCTGTTCGTGGTTTTTATGGACAGGATATCAAGGCGTAGCCGTGGACTGGAGAGTGTCCAGTTTAGTAACATACAATAAGGGTGGCATCGCTGCTATTTGCAGATGATGTTGCCCTTTTGGCGCATTACACTGTGATCTTCGATGCGCACTTCAGCGGTTTGCAGCAGAGTGTGATGCAGTCGGGATAAAGATTAGCACCTGCAAATCTACGGCCATGGTTCTCTCACAGAAAAAGATGGCTTGTCCCCTACAGGTGAGAGGGGAGCAACTGGCCCAGGTGGAGGAGTTCAGGTATCTTAGAGTCTTATTCTTGAATGAGGATTTAAAAGGATTGGTGGATTGATCGCCAGTTAGTTGTAGTTGTTGCAGTAATGCGGGCACTATACCGGACCGTGGTGGTGAAGAGGGAGCTGAGCCATAAGACAAAGCCCTCAATTTACCGATCGGTCTTCATTCCCACCCTACATCTAGATTCAAGATTCAAGAGGTTTATACATATACATACGTTCATACATACAGTATATGCAGTATGCTCATTAGCTATGGGTAGTGACCAAAAGAATGAAACCGCGGATACAGGCGGCTGGAATGGGGTTTCTCTGTGGGGTGGCGAGGCTCACTCTCCGAGGTATGGAGGTGTACCGGGCATTGCCAACTGGGAGGAGACCCCAGGGCAGACCCAAGACACACTGGAGAGATATCTCTCGGCTAGCCTGGGAACGTGTCAGGATCCCCCGGGAAAGGCTAGAGAAAGTTTAATGGGAAAGCGACGTCTTGGCTGCTCTGTTGACTCTGTTGCCTCCAAGACCCCGACCAGGATAAGTGGATAAGAAAATGGATGGATGGGTGGATGGATGGATGGATTAGCTCAGTCACCATAAACAGAAGTTTGATCTCAACAAAGTTGAGGGTATACCTTAATTCTGTCAGGCAGTGGATCATCAGTGTCCCTCCTGGCGCCATCAGGGGTGGTCCTGAACTCCTGCTGCAGGTTGGGCGGGTCGTAGCCAGTCCGCTGACTGTAGTCTGAACTGCTATCTACACAGAGATAAACACAAAAACAGTTCCACAGTTGACTCAGAACAATTCTGTAATGGCATGCATGCATCATAGGATGACATGTGCATGCTCACTAGCATATAGAATTTTACACGTGCACAAGAGGGCAGCATTGAGTTAACCAATCCAAAATAAGCGAAATATGTAAGAAACAATGTTTAAACCAAGTTTGAAATTTGAGGGTATTAAAGTGTTTGCCCCATTAAACAGCCAGTTCCTCCTCTAATTGCTCCATCTTCTGCTTTGTTTGCTATTGTTGTAGTAAGGTTTTTTTTCAGGTTTCTGGCATGGATGTGAAAGATCTGTATCTTACCACTAGTGTAGCCATCCTTGAACTGTGATGATGTTAGGCGTTCTATCCTTGATGAATGGGCCTGGGAGAGACAACATTATCTTATCAACATTATAACATAACATTATTTGGCTTCAGATTGACGTCATTGCATGATTACTACATACTGCCTTCATATGACCTTTGGGCACCATACAGAGTTAAGAATAAACAGTTCTTGCTATGCCTCACCTCGGCAGAGCGCAGCCTGATGATGACAGCCTTGAGGGCTTTGCACTCATCCTCCAATGCCTGTGTGTCCCTACGCAGGGTCTCGCTCTCTGAGATATGTCGCGCCTCCATGTCCAGGATCTCAGCTGCGTGGAGCTCCTGCATTTGGACAATCTTGTCCTGGAAATCTCTGACGACCTCCTCCACATCCTCTTTGGCCACAGCAGACACAGTCTGAGCGTCCAGATCATGGGCTGACGCCTGGAAGTCTTCGGTCTGTGTGAACGAGTCTGTTAGAGACACGCGCCGCTGCTGGGAGTCGCTGCCAGGCCCAGGACTCAGGACAAGTTTTTCGGAGGACTGGCTGAAGGCTGCAGAGTTTTTCCTGGACAAAGAGGGTTTATCTTTGGCACTGCCTCCCTTACCGGACAGCAGCTTTCCTCCTTTTCTTTTGGGCTGGGTGGTGCTGGTGGAGGAGGAGGGTGGAGGTTGAGGGGACGGAGAAAGAGAAGGAGACACAGGGGCCGATTCCGCTGCCTTGGCCAAGGATGTTCGTAACTCTTGCAGCTCCTCCTTAAGCTTTGCAATGGAGAGGTCGCGAGTGTGAAGCTCATCTTGGAGCTTCTCGGTGCACTCCCTGTAGCTGGTTAGCTCTTCTTTGGTGGCGACAGCATCATTTCTGACCTCCTGGAGTTCTTGGAGTAGCTCTGGAACGCCAGGCCCTTCCTCATCTGCAGTTACCTGGAAGAGAGATGGACAGTCGCTCAATATACAACCTGTTTAAAAAAAAAAAAAAAAAGAAAGAAAAAGAACGGAAGGCGGAAATAGTTTCTACTCACTCTGAAGAGTTCTCCTTTAAGGTGAGCAATGGTCATTTCTCTTTCCTTTACCAAGAAAGATGAAGAAGATGAATTGAGAAATGTAAATAATGCAAATAATTTAAGTGATCCAAATAAACACGAGAGACTTATACTTCAGCTCTGTAATTTCAGCATTAAAGCGCATGTCATTGACAGTATTAATTTGAAGACAATATCTATAACTCACAACATTATGAACAAAGAAATTACTCACAAGTGAACCATATTCCAAAATTTTCATATCACATTTTTATAAGGTCTATCTAAAGTGTAGTGTTAGGATTTTACACAGAGAGTGCCCTGAACAAAGCCCTGCCCCGTGAATACATTTTATACTGCTGTGCAGGCAACTGCTAGACAACTGCGAGTTGTCGTACCTGGAGCAGCTCCTGAAGCTTTTCAAAGCTCTCCCTGCAGCTGCACAGCTCCTCTTTGGTGACTGCAGCCTCCTTTTGAACCTCCAGGAGTTCCACTTGAAGCTCTGAGACCTTTGCCTCCTCACAGACTCTTGATGATGCCTGAACGAAAAAGTCTGCAGTATTGCCACTGGACACACATTTTTGAGTCTACTATACTGAAATAAAAATTCAGTTGTGTTTCTTACCATTTCAAGTTGCTCTTTGAGAGCACCCACCGTCAAGCCTTTTTCCTAAAACAAGGAGCAACACCATGTCAGAAATAACTAACACTACACAATTTTGTCAAATCAAAGCTAATAATTGCTGACCTCTAACTGCTCTTGGAGTCTACTGCAGCTCTCCTTGTAGCTCTCCAGCTGTTCTTTGGTGACTTGAGCCTCATCTCTGACTTCCTGCAGCTCCTGAAGCAGCTCAGCAGCAGCAGACTGCTCAACGGCAGCAGGCAGCTGATTGAGAAGACAACAGTCAATACTAATCAACAATCAGAACTGTATCTAATAAGACAGTCAAAGTGCATAGCAGAACAATGACTAGGACTTCAATGAGACTTCACTGGTTAATCATCATTCAGGCTACAGGTTGCCCTCAGCTCATATGCCCTGACAAATATATTTAGCATTGAGAAATGAAAACACATTCTAGTAATGGAGAGTTGTTATCCTAGCAGTCATTATGAGTTCTTTGAATGCATTTCCCTTTCATACATGGTCTCCTATGATTCAGCTACCTAGGGGATTATTAGAGATGCATTAACTAATTTCACTATAAAACAACCGTATAACACCTTTATTAAGTACAATGTTTAGTATAATGTGTTTTTTTTCACTGTATCTAAAAGTTGAAAGAGAGTTCATTAGCAAGTTATTTCCTTTGAAATGTCCACATTCAAGCCATCTCAAAAGGGAGTTTATTTAAAGCCACTGCTTTGTTGGGGGGTGGAGACCACCTACCTCTGGGCAGAACAGGGTTCTCTGGTGTGAAATAGCCTTGGTCTTCATCTGATTGAGCAGATCCATGAGCACAGCCAACCTCCTTTCGTATTCCAGCACTTCTTCCTCTGAGCTGGACAAAAGCTGCTTCTGCAGCTCCTGATCCTTCTGCATACCACTGAGCCCCACCTCCAGCTGACGAAGCTTCTCTGTCAAATGAACCACCTTTCCAGTGGCACCTTGCCTGCTTTGAGTCATCTGGCTGAAACCCATTTGTGGAATAACATAAAAGTCACCCAAGTCATAAACCTCAGTGCCTGCCTGTGTCCTGGGTTCCTCTTTCTTGGGTTCCTGACTGAGCCCTTTGGTTTTGTGGTCATCCTGGGACTCTTGCTGAAGGGCCTTCACTTGTGCTTGGCTCACGAGCGCTGCAGCCACCATCTCCCTTAGTTTATCCTCCAAGTTGGAAACCTTCTGCTGGAGGGTTTCAGCATCATTTTGGGCTTGTCCCACAAGCAGGCGACAGCGAGCGAGCTCACTGTCTTTCTCACTGACCAAGTTTTCAAGTTCTTGTATGCGGAAACCTAACTCTTCCACTCTGGAAGTGGCACTCTGTTCTAATGCCTGTACTTGGGCCTGCATGACGACAAGGCCAGCAGTTTTCTCCCTGAGAGCCTCCTCAAGTTCGGCTTCTGAACTCTCGAGTTGCTCCGTTTCGGCCAACGCCTCGGCGCTCTCTTTCAACCGCCGGTAGATTTCCAACAGCTTACTGTGTTCCATTCTGAGCATATTAAGCTCTTCGGTTGCCAGGTCCATTCTCTGCTTCATTACGTTGTATTCCTCTTTTCCTGCCCCAGCTGGGCTCTCCAGCTGGCCCTTGATGTCCTCCTCTTCCTCTGTGGCCTGCTTCTGCTCAATATTGGCCAGTTCCTGCTGTAGTCTGTCGATGACAGCATTGAGTTGGTCCAGCTCCTCTTCACTGTTCCTCTTGAGGCGTTCCTGTTCACTACGCATGCACTCCACCTGAGACTCCAGGTCTCTTATGAGTTCATCTCGCTGATCCATTTCCTAGAGAGTAGGATGCAAAAAGTCAGCACACCGGACAAACGTCAGCTTGGAGTATTCTTTGGCCATTCCACTCTTTGTGATAAACCTTTGTGACCCAGTAGTATATTGGATTATTTGGATGACTTGCGCCAATGTTATTTGGGTGTTAACGTTATTTGTGTCCATTCACTTTGAGGGAATCATTAAAAATGCAGTTAGTTTTTTTTCTGGATTTGAACAGAATCCATGAATTCTTCAGGGTATCAAAGGTTCAACAAGCTACTCCACATAAACACATCACCACTACACTACAGAACGGAAAATGGCGGAGTGTCAACTTACCAGGACAAGTATAAAAAATATACAAAATCATATACAAAATAAAAAAGACAAAAAAATACAGATGGATGTTCACAGGAAACAGCAAACCACGTGATGCAAACATGGAGTCACTACCACGGAGACATGCGTATGCAAAAACAGACGGTGTCCCTTTTGGATACGCATGCTGCGTTACCTTGTTATCAGAGGCTGTTTCCATGTGCTGAAGCTTTGTGATCTGTTCATTAAGAAGCTCAATTTCTCTGTCCTTCTCCTCCATTACCTTCAAAAGCCAGAAGTTATAATGTCTAGTAACAGTTTACATGTGAGGACACACATGACAACTATCAAGCTTATTGGGTGGCTAAATGAAAAAAGAAAAAAAATCAAAGTCACGAGGGATGGTTGAAGTTATGACATATGTTCCGGCATGACCTTCCAAATTACAGGGAATAAGTGAAGTAAACAAATTTACCAATATATAAATAGCATTTACAGAGTATTACCATGACCAGGTGGGTTTAGGTCTATATTAAATGTAAAACAGATTACTGTATGTGTAGAAAAAAAGTCTGAATGAGTTGCAATTATTTTGCTGCACTAATTACTAGAGCGACCAGCTAAATGATCTGTATCCGTAAATGTACTCGGAATGGGCGGGACGGTGATATTTTAAGCCTGAAATGGACATGGGTTTATCAGAAGTTGCTATATTAATTGTTTATTAGAAAACTATTGACAGAACTGCCTCCGAATTGAGCTTCAGATCAATGTATTCTGCAGTGAATCAATGAACACATAACATGCAGTATAAAGAAGTATGAAGTAAAATGTATGAACTAGTGTTTTCATACTCAAAATTGCTTTTTATAAACTTTTTATATTAAATGTGAATAGTGTGATGTTTGTGTGATCACAGGGCTTTTTTAACTACCTAATGTTAATTTTTTTGGTGGGGGCAGTATTTTTTATTTCCGGAAAAAAAATTTGGATTTCCGGAAACCACTTACAAAATCCCCCCAAGGTGGGGTTCAAATATGTGCTATAAAGTTATGCAGCTGAGCACTTGTTTTGCGTCTGATCGCAATTATCCATGTGGCAAAGTAAATAAGGGGGGAGACCTCGGGGGGTAGAATTAGAGTGGAGTTTTTTATTCGTCCTCCAGACAGCGGTGCACTGTGCGTGCCGCGCCCCTTCCCCTGCCGATTTCCTGTGTTTTAATTTAAGATCTATTTGTTTTCATTACTCGCTTCTTGTATGAATCTAACATTTTAAACCCAACTAAGGGACGTTCCGCCTCGGATCAGGACAGTGGATTGCATAATGGAGAGAGAGAGCGATCTCCGGTCCACTGCGCGTCCCGGCCGTCTCCGAACTGTGTGGCACAGCAGTGACCTCTAGGCTCTGTGTAGCAAAGGAGCTGTGTGTGTGGCTGGGCTATCACAGAACTATGTGGACACAGCGACCCATTGAAGATTTTCCTCCATCACGAGTACAGATATTAGCACATTTCACTCGGATGATAATCGTGCTCGTAAAAAGTACATTATCTGTACCGGACACTCGTTTCATCCGAGTATTTGACTCAACCCTACTAATTACTTACTTTTGCGACTTACTGAGGGTAATACCTAATACATGACCAGGATGTGCAATACCTTAACTATCCTAACCAGCTTTTCAATATCTTGGGTCACAACCAGTATGTGTATTTGCATTTTAATACGTAGCCAGACCAGGCAAGATGACCTATGGCCTTAGTTGTCTGCACGCAGTATAAAGCAAAATTCTTGAGCGTTGGTAAAACTCACATAATCTCTCTCTGGACACCAACTATTACAGGTGAAAGTATTATAATGGCAGACTACGTTGCAAAATACACCACAAAACGTGAGAGCCCTGAAGCATATGAAACAAAGAAGCCCTGTTTGCATAAAGAAATGTCACACAAGGAAAGGCCACAACTAAAATCAACATTGGACTAGCCTTTGCAAGATTGAGAGCTCCAGGGGATAGTGTAATAATATTTTTAATAGTAATAAGCACTGGCTTTTGTATGTTAGCAAAAGGAAAGGTCAGGTTATGACGATAGACTAGTGCCCCCCCTAGTGGTTGAGAAGGACACATTGTATGACACTTGGATCTTCTATAGGCCTGTAGTTGTACCTGGACCATGCTGTCCCTGGTCTCCAGGTACTGCTGCTGGCTGCTGAGCTCCTTCCCCTGGATCTCCAGCTGCATGTTTAGCTGCTGCACCTCCTCACTCTTGTTCTCCAGCTCCTCCCTAAACTGCTCCAGCTGTTCCTCCAGGTTACTGATCTGGAGGAGGGGGAGGAAGGGATAACAGAGGTGTTGGAGGGAATTTGACAGGATTCAATGTCAGTGTCTCTTTGTGGAAAATTTTCTTGGTCAACATTTTTCTCAGGTGTCTGTCAGAGTACGTGGCAATGAATCATTCTTTAACGGTTTAATTAGTTGAGCTATTAGCATGTAGCTTTTGCAGTGTTATAATGTAAACTGAGCAACACACATTTAATGGGTCTGTGGCTGTTCTTTAGCAGGCCAAGTTGTGCTTCACTGAGGCAGCTAAGGGGCATTAGACATTAGCAGTAGCTTGGATAAAACTTTATCGCTATGCAATAATATTATCTTTCTGTAGCCCTGGTGTGCACCACTGTTTAATGTAAGAATTGCTTCTGAATCCATCCAACTCATATCTTCTATGACCTAGTAGGATAACTAAGTGCTATCTTAGCTAGCAACTTAACACAGCAAGACATTACCTCTTTCTCCTTCCTGTCCAAAGCCTCTCTCTCTGTCTGTAATTGGGATTCCAGTGCTGAGTGTCCGGCTTCACTGATGGACGCATGCTGCTTTTTCTCCTGAACCTAAGACAAAAAAACCACCACAGGTATAAGGAGCTACTTTGTACTTGGGAAATGATATGCAGCAAACACACACAAACCTAAAGGGAAATAAGTACAGCTATGATCAATTTAAGTAAAATATGCTTGTGCTCACACATGCATGGCCAGTGTCCTATTCATTTTAATACTCTCGTCATCAGAGAACTAGCATAACCTGGAGACATTAACTACGTTGCTCTTTTGTTTCAGTCTCCCAGAGCCCTCCTCCAAAACTAGGGCATAATCGTGACAGTTGCTAATCTTAGCACAACATGAGCAGCAAGCAACCAGGAGGGCAAGTGTAGACACACCCACACATTGTCCTGTCTCTGCATCATCATGTCCTCCCATTCATCCACGAGCTGCCATCCCTGCCCCACGTAACACACACGCGCACGCACGCACACATACACACACATACAAGCCCCTCCGCGATCCGCAGCCATTGTTCACTTGGCTAATTTTTACAGCCTCCAGTCTCTCTACTCCTCCATCTCATGCACGTGCACACTCCTCCCCCTCCCCCGCTCCTCTCCTTACCTTCTCCAGGGACTCTGCGCTGGCTAGCAGGGCCTGCTCTAGCTCGTGGATGCGGCTCTCCAGTTTGTCAATCTCCTGGTCGCGCTCGCTCAGCTCACGGCGCAGCTGCTCTGAGCCCAGCAGCAGCTCACTGCACCAATCTGCCTTCTCCTTGAGCTGGGAGGTCAGCTGGTCCACCTGGTAGTGGGATAGAGAGAGAGTGAGAGAGAGAGAGAGAGAGGGGAGGGGGCTATTTTAGAATTCAGACACCACTCACAACAGCCTAGCTGGTAGATTAACACCTAGCTGGGAGTTCAACTGATGCACCTGAGAAAAAGGAGGAAGAAGGATGGAGGGATGGAGAGTGATACAGAGGACGGATACAGAGGTAGGGGAGAGGGATATTTCATTCAGGGTGACAAATTCAAGGCTACTTGTCAGGAGGGATGCTGACAAGCCAATTGATCCACCTGTGGGATGGAAAGAGCAACTGGCTGAGCGGTGGAGAGAGAGAGAGAGAGAGAGAGAGAGAGAGAGAGAAGAGGGCAGGGGGGTTCAAGTTGGTGGGCAGGCCATTTGAATGTTGTTGATATAAAGAAGTGTCAGACTGAGGATGAACTGTTTCACAATATTGGTAGGGTTGCATTCCGTTGGGCTTTTCTTTACCCAAACAGGTGAATTCTCTACCTACAGTCTACAAAAGTCAATGTGTTCTTTTTTTTTTCCAATAAAACTATTGCATTACAAATGAAATGACTGTGGTTCACCTATGGATGCAAATTCATGTCCAAGTTCTAGAGAATTGAAAACAATGTCAAAGTCATTTCCGTATAAAAAAGCAACTTTTTAATTTAAAAAAAGATAGCATAATGTCACCTTTTAACTGAACCCTGCTAGAAAAGAATATTTTGTTTGAACAGTATTGCACGGTGAATAAATTGTGTAACAAAACAAACAAAAACGTAAATGGCTGGGTGAATTACTTTCTTGAGGCTAAACAGCAAGGAGAGAAAGAAAGCTCCATATTGAGAAGGATAGTTCACCATGAGCTGCTCACTAATTAAGTTCTAAGTCCAAATGCTATTCAAATGGCCATATTTAAATCAAGGAGGAATATGAGGAGTGAAAGATGATGTTTAGAAGCAGAGTCTACAGTAAGAAACCGATAGGGTTACTTGAAAAGTAGGAGACATACTGTATATGCAGAGAATTTATGCAAAAAAGATTGAGATGAGAAGGTCTGAAGGGGAAAATGAGTTGGGCAGGGCATTATTTAGTACAGGGACAGGCAAGGATACTACAATGCACTAAACACTCTCTCAAAGAGGGTCGGTTCTACACATAGCTAGAAGCAATACCTTTAAGATTACTCCATCCACCTGCAAAAGCCATGGGAGAGATGGGAGAGGCAAAGAGGACCGGAAGGACAGGTGGAGGTAAAGAGGAGGAGAAAGGAGCGAGAAAAGGATTGTTAGAGAGAGAGAGAGAGATAGATAGGAAGAACATGCCTATAAGAGGGTTTCTACTGTAACTGCAAGGTGTAGTAGTGCCATTAAATGTGCAATAATGTATATGCAGGGAGCAGGGAGAATGCAAATGGTTCTAATTTAGATCATTAGTGGGCTCTCTCTTTACCACTGAACAGAAGACTGAGCACAGTTCGCCTTTTGAGCCTGGTTCCAGATTGTGTCTAGCAAAACAGAAATACAATTTACCCATCTAACGGAAGCAGAGAACTGCCATTTAATATATAGACCATGTTGACAAGTCAGGGATCATTTTCTAGTGAGCAGAAGTAATTCTACAAGGCCTGTGGTTACCCTGCATGACGAGGAGACTGATGTGCTTTGCCACAACAGTGGTCAACAGAGATACAGTATCAATGACCTGCTTGTGCTCTGGCAGAGACAATGTTGTCGACTGTTACCTCTTGGTTTCTCTGCTCAGAGCCAGCCTGGCCTTTCTGGGGGTTTTTCAGCTGTTTCTCCAACTTCTGGATCTCCTGCTGAAAGACATCCCTCTCGTGTTCCCGGTCCACGGCTTGCTCCTTAAAAAAACCCAGTCACAACAAAAAGAAGTGAGAGGGCCAAACAAACTGACGCCCAACCAATTCCAACCAAACGTGAGACCCATAAATAGGGATACCACTTAAGGTAAAATGGGGTGAAATGTCAGCACTTTTCGAGCCCTTTCAATGTGTATCATTGCACTTTTTCAGCAAGCTGATGCTGTAGCATATCCCTTGTTGTCCTTTCAGGAGCTGACATTAATAAAAAGGTTTATTTATTTGTAGGTCACTCATAATTTACTGTATCTACACTAGGCTATTACAGGAGAAAACCCCAACAACAAGGACTAAAATCAAGCACCCTTCAAATTTCAGGACTTTGTATGACCTTCATTTAATGTGGTATAAAGTTAATGTTGCTTAAATTGCAGCAGCCTTCTCATATGATTTTGAGCCTTCACTGTAAAAATGGGATCAGTGAGGAGGAGAGCGTAGGGTCACTTTCTGGTTTCACTTACGTCCAGAAACCTCCTGTTGTTCTCCAGCTGCTTCTCCAGGGCCTGGATCTGCTGTCGGAGGTCTCCGCTCTCGGTCCTCTGAGCCTGCTCCAGCTCGATCACCCTGTTCACCTGCTCCTCCAGCTCTGCCTCCAGCAGCTTCATGTGCTTCAGCAGGTCCGAGTTCTCCTTCTCCGCCTGCCGCTGGACTTCCACCTTTTCTTTCATCAGTTTCTCAGTCTCCTCTAGGAGGTCTACAGAGCAGGTGGATGGGAGGAGAGGTTTACAGGGAGGAAGGCAATTACCGACAGGTAAGTGGTGTAGAGTAGAGTCGTTTTGGTGAGTAATTGAGGTTTGATTTCAGATGGACAAGATGAAGAGTAGGTCAAGAGTTTGAGGCCTTTAATAAATACCACCACAATCTCATGAATAGGCCAGCTTGTTTCCTTTATAAAGTTTTTATTTTAAAAGAGGCAGTGTTTTCATTGCCTCTTTTAAAATCTGTTGAATGCAAATATCATGGGCCCTTTTGCTTCCAGCATTTGGGTGATGCTGGGATCAGACTCTTACAACATCTCAGTCATCTTTCCATCGCAACAACATCGCCCAAAACAAACAGTCGCCTGTATCGCCCTGCTGCCACCAGTGCACCATTGAACACCGCCTCAACCAGGATCAAACCCCATTGGATAAGTGCAAGAATAAGAGTGAAGAGTGCAGATATGACAAACCAAAGAGGGAGACAGTCCAGACATTGCAGTATCCATGCCCAATATGCATTTACAGGCAAGGGAAAGGGAATTCCTTTGGCCAATCATGTAATCTGAAGATGTAGTTATTGTTGTAACGTATGGATGGCCTTTACAGATTCAGAGATTGAGTTTGAACAAAGATGATTGACTAAGAGTTCAAATGTAAAATGCTAAATATAATTTTCTTGTAACCATGCAAAAAATGAGTGCTCACGTTGATCCATATACATTACCAAGACAAACCAGGACAAAGAAAAAGTGAATCGAAACAAATAAAAAGCTGAAGCAAAAGTTAGTGCTTGAACAGAATGAGTTTGTGAGCCTATAGCAAGCAAGCTCCAAGCGTTTGGTGAGTTGCTGAATTGGGGTTAGAAAAGTATACTGACTGCCACTTGACTAGACAATCGAGCTACATAGACGTGACTGAGCCATGCTCAAAGTGGACACACCTGCTTCAGGTGCTGCAACCACTGCAGCTTCAACTAGGCCTATAGGAGAATAAGAAAGCACATGAATTTAGCATGCTCTCATGTCGGTCATACACAGGAAGACTTGTTGAAAGAGGAGAGGAAATGGTGGAGATGGGGTGACAAGGCTGCGTCCAGGTATTAGGGTTAAATCTCTGTCAACAAGAGATGGAGAAGCCAGTGCCGATAAAGCACGTAGAAGGATTTCCTGTAACAGCCCCTGTATGGAATGTTTGGTTAACAGCCTGGAATCCTCTTCTTCTTCTTGTACATTTATGGAAAACATTTTTAAAGTAGAGGACATTTTGCAAAATGTATTGATATAGACCAAAAACAATATGTTTTTTGAGAATTTCTTGGCACAACCCCGTAACAGTCTGACATAGGGCTGTGGTTCCTAAAGACTAACCTGCACTTACTAGGTTAGTTAAACCGGAACTTCTTCCAGTTAAGTGATAAAATGTAAAATCAACTTATACAACTTACATCTCACATGATCTAACTGTATATAAGTCTTTATGTAAATTCAACTTGACATGACTCCTGTGTACATTTAATCTGCAGCAGTGACATATTACTTAAAAACTTGAATAAATATCGATCTAGGAATTTACATTTTTAAAGTAGTCACGCATGATATTGGTTATTTCATTTGAAAATATCAATTGTGCTTATGTTTTACATTGCATACTTCAGGATCAGGATCTTCACTGTACTTTGAGAAAAAAAAGACAACCATTTCACAATTCACGTCTCGTCGACTGAACTACTAGATTTGTGGTTGTAGAAGCAGAGGGCAATGTTAAAGCCATAATAAATAAATAATTGTTGCGTCCACTGCATAAGCTTATTTGTCTCACACCGCAGAATTTACGTTTTTCCTCTAGAACCATTTTTACTAAAGCTTAATGCAAAATATTTGTGTGTTATACGAAAGAATCAACATTGATAAGGAATTCCCATGTATGGTTTGCATGAAAAAACCTCTCCTGATATTTCAGGACAGGCTTTGCTTTATGCTGTGTGAGTATGAGAAATGCATACGAAAAACTTTAATTCCATTTTACGAAAAACAAATAGTTGTCTATCTGGGTTTTCTGAGGACTGACAAAGGCAAAATCTCCATATATGGATGAACCACATTTTTTTGTGTTGTTTTGCGGATGGATTCTGAGATACATACGAAGTTCCCGGGGCCCGGCCTGCTCCCTCATAGCGTCTTTTTGTCTTGTGAGTAGCTCCCGTTCCTGTTGCATTTGCAGCCTCTCCTGCTCCAACTCCTGAAGCCGGCTGCCTGTAACCTGCAAAATTGGGGGGGTTATATATCAGTTCAAGTTCAAGTTCAAGAGATTATTTGTCACATACATACACATACGGTCGTACATATATGCAGTGAAATGTCATGACACCCGGTGATTACGCACAAGCTCTATAAGCTCGAAAAATACTCAAATGTGTGTAATCGACACGCTGTGCTCGCGCAGTTTAAATAACCCTATAGCAGATGTAATCAAAATAGTGCAAAAAAAAAATGGATGAAGCCTAAAGCCATCGCATTTAGCCAAGATTTACATGAATCACTATTGCACTTAGAGTAATTGTCTATTTGAAATACACCAATCAGCCACAACATTAATGCCACCTGCCTAATATTGTGCAGTTCCACCAAAAACCCATCGAGGCGTGGACTCCACAAGACCTCTGAAGATGTCCTGTGGTATCTGGCACCAAGATGTTAGCAGCAGAGTCCTGTAAGTTGCGAGGTGGGGCCCTATGGATCCGGCTTGTTGTTCCAGCACATCCCACAGATGCTTGATCAGATTGAGATCTGGGGCATTTGGAGGCCAAGTCAACACCTTGAACTCTTTGTGATGTTCTTTAAACCATTCCGAACAACTTTTGCAATGTGGCAGGGTGCATTATCTTTATTATGCTTGTCTTCTTCCCTTAGGTTGTCCTGGTGCGATCTCTTCCCCAGGTAAATGTTGCACACGCACCTGGCCATCCCCATGATGTAAAATAAAACAGGATTCATCAGACCAGGCACCTTCTTCCATTGCTGCATGGTTAGGTTCTGACACTAACATGCCCATTCTAGGTGCTTTTGGCGGTGGACAGGGGTCAGCATGGGCCCTCTGAATGGTTCGCAGCCCCATACGCAGCAAGCTTCCATGCACTGTGTGTTCTGACACCTTTCTATCATAGCCAGCATTAACTTTTTTGTAAATTTGTGCTACAGTAGTTCTTCTGCGGGATAGGACCAGACGGGCTAGACTTCGCTCCCCATGCACATCAACGAGCCCATGGGCACCCATGACCCTGTTGCCAGTTCCCCGGTTGTCCTTCCTAGGACAACTTTTGGTAGGTATTAACCACTGCTTACTGGGTACACCCCACAAGACCTGCCGTTTTGGAGACACTCTGCCCCAGTCATCTAGTCATCACAATTTGGCCCTTGTCAAAGTCACTCAGATCCTCACGCTTGCCCTTTTTCCTGCTTCCAACACATCAACCTCAAGAACTGACTGTTCACTTGCTGCCTAATATATCCCACCCCTTGAGAGATGCCATTGTTATGAGGTGTGCAATTCACTTCACATGAAAGTGGTATTAATGTTGTGGCCGATATGTCTGTATACATTTTATATGATTGCCTTTTCTGAAACTTATTTAAGATAATTAAACAACTTTCCGGAAACTCAATCACAATGTCTTATTCTCCCTCATGAGGATACAAGAACTCGCATCATCCCAGACCTGCACAAGACCACCCTGGCCATTTCTATCTCACCTGCAACTCTTGTTCCAGATTTAACTGGAGTTCTTCCTTTTGTTGCAGCCGTTCTTCCAGCGCAGCACGTTCCCCCGTGTAGCCATCAATCAAACCTAGAAGAGAAAGAAAGAAAAGGGGTGGTTATGTAGTCAAGAGTACTGAAATTGACTTTACATAGCCACCTTAACAATAGCTAATGCAGAATTATTCAAACTTCAACACGAAAGATAGTTAAATGAAAGTGTTGATGTTTTTTTTTCTAATAAACAATAATCTCACACTCACACAGAGCAGATTTCCCAACGAATGAAATAAAAGGTACAATTGCAATTCAGTTAGAATGGGAAACAACTGAAAACGGATACAGTGAGACGTATTAAGGCATTCAAACAAACAAACACAAGGGGGCATTTCTGACCTATTTGGATGCATAAGGCCAAGCCGCCAACACAATGCACCGTTCCAATTTGACACATTCTATCACAGGTCAGTAGGCATTACCCACCAGCCCAGCATTCAGATCACAGATAACACGGAGGACGCTGTGACTGGTCACAGTACACATTTTCTTATATCTTTAAGAAGACTGAATAAGTACATGGATGGACTGAGAAACACATCTTTAATAAATATTTAAAGTTTTTGTCCTCAGTTGCACACGCACCCACCCACACACCCATCCACCCACCCACACACCCACACACCCACACACACACACACACACACACACACACACACACACACACACCTCTGTTATTAGTCATGCATGTTTTGCATCCCGTAATCTCGATTTTATTTTGCATATAAATTCTTGGTGACACATACAGTAACGTTATTTTTTTCTTTATCATATAGCTTTTGGAATTTTTATATTTTTCCTATTGAATAGCCAAACAAATACTTCCCATATACTCATTCTGCATACTGCTGCTAGTCTGATCCAATCACCTGTGTGTGTGTGTGTGTGAATGTGTGTGTGTGTATAGAAAACACACATTTTGAGTATTTTAAGAGCTTATAGAGCTTGTTGTGCGTAATCAACAGGTGTCATGACATTTCACTGCATATATGTATGACCGTATGTATATGTATGTGACAAATAAACCTCTTGAACCTGAATAAAGAGAGAGAGAGAGAGAGAAAGAGAGAGAGTGTGTGTGTGTGTGTGTGTGTGTGTGTGTTTGAACAAAAATAGAGAGCAACAGTAGTGTCTAATTCCTTAAGCATGGTATAAATGTCACCTTTGTTTTGAGAAGATAGTTCCGTTTCAGACCGTCACAGCAGGAACCGCAAGTTTGCCGAAGGAGTTTATGCCACGAAGAAAAATCTCTCTCTCTTTCTATCTCTATAACTTTACAGTTTATTATCTTAAAGATAAACTATTAAATTGCATGATTTTTTAATGGATGGCAAATATGCAAAAGTTGTGGAGATATTATATTGGGGGCAAAGTCTTAGTTATACTACCAGATAGAGAAAAGAAAAATGTCGCTGTACATGTCACCGAGAATGTATATGCAAAATAAAGGATTAAGGATGTAAAACAGGCCTGACTAATAATAGAGGACGTGTGTGTGTGTGTGTGTGTGTGTATGTGAATGTATGAGCTCATAGCGAAATAAAAGCAGAGTTGAAGCAGAAGAAGCCTTTGTTACTACTGTCCAACAAAGTTCCACTGGTGTTGAGGAGCACAAGAATATTGTGTGTGTGTGTGTGTGTGTGTGTGTGTGTTGGTGTGTGTGTGTACTAGCATGGGCTAAAATGCATCGTGTAAGACTGAGGACAAAAGACTTTCTGGCTGTAATTGGCAATTATTACACTCAAGGAATGAATTCAATTTCAGAAGACAACATCGCTATCTGTGTGAATTGGAGAAATGCAAAGATTCTTGACAAACATGTTCTATTTGAGATTGCATAATACACACCCAGGAGGGAATTCTCCTAATAGAATAATTTGGAATAGATTTTGCCCTTTCAGAGAAGTGATATGGCACTTTGCTCAGCTGTGTTAAAATGTCTCTGTTCTCACCCGAATATTGATAAGATTCAATGTGTTCCTTACGTATAGTGATGTAAAGCAGCCATAAAGTTTATAAATGATAAAAGTGTGTTACCTTGCAAAAACTAAATCTGGTAAGCGTGTAAGTTTAATACGGGCGGTCATCGAGCGCCAAAAAGGAAAGCGCAAATACAGTGGCTGATACAAGGAAATGGGCTCCACAGAGAATAAATAGTCAATAATCCCAGTAGGGACATGTTGGTTCCGTCTCGTAGAAACAGACCAATACAACAAACACACAAAGCCGACCGCCATCCATCACAAGGAAGAGAGAAAAGCAGGCACAGATGCGTACTGGAGGTTACAAAACACACACATTCATGTATGTTCACCCACAAAGGTAAAGTTAAGAAGCTGCAGTGAATGCTCTTTCTGAATTCCTTTCTAAATGACTAGATGTCTAAAAGGCTTCACTATATGTATCTGTTTATAAAAAAAAAAAGAAAGATATTTAACAGTCAATGGACTTAACTAATACAATGTCCGTAAACACTGTGACGACACCACAGTCCTCTCAGCCTTCGCGCCCTCTGCTTGTTTTTAATGGCTCTGGTGTGTGTAATTCAAGCCTGTTTCTTGTGCCATCCACAGAACATCCAGTGTTTTCACTGACACCTAATAGCTGGTGTCATGAACAGACTCACCCTCTTCTAGGGTGAGTCTGTTCATGGTTATTTCAAAACCAGTTTCAGGGAACACCACACCCTGAGCCATTACCTGTTTGGATTATCCAGACAAAAGTAAGGGAATTACTCCTGTCTAGCCTCAATTGAAATTAAACATGGACAGGTCAAGCAAATAAAAGTAATTTCAGTCTGGAGATCCCCAGAACTTCACTATAAGTGGACTCTTAAGGAGTGGATTTAGATAAAGAGATAAAGTCAGTGACATAAACTGAATTTCCCTTAAATTAAAATGCAGCATGATAGAAATTGTGAATTGAAAAAAACTTTCAACCTAAAAATAGAGGAAGACCACATTTCTCAAAGACCGCTGTACACCAAGTTCCAAAGCAACTTTCCAGATTATTTTAGTCTCTACTACTATGAATAATATAGCACATAGCGAGTTAAGCACTTAATCAAAACAACGCTAATCATTTAAAAAGACTTGGTGCGCACTCAGTCCCTGCGTGACACATGTGACAGCACTTGACATGTGAATCCAGCAGCTTTATGACAGTAAATATTTACCATGTTTCAACACCTGCTTTCAGATTCCAGAAACAACACCATACCAGGATACTACTCCAGAAAACGAATCCTATAGGACTTTGACATTATTGGCATACTCACCATTGTTCCAAGTGTCCAGAATTGTCTGAATACAGGCCTGAGGAAAAGACTGTGGAGCCTTATGTGGTTTAGACAGATTGAGTTAAGTGTGTGTGTGAGGCTGCATGTGGTGCATTGAGTCCTGTTTGGGGCAGCTGTCTCTGACAGGGATGGGATGTCACACTACTACATGAAATGTGCTGATTAGGCAAAATCAGCTTCTACCATGAAATCAATTCTATATAATATACCCAGGGAAGCATTAAATTTGTCTTTATTAAATATAAAACAACACTTTCAAGCAGAACAATTGCAGTTGCCAATTGGACTCGATGTATATTTAAATACTCAAATACAGTGACAAGGTCATTCACAAACGCCTCTTTTCATGCATTGACTTCTCATCACAGATGGTCTCACACACTCTCCCTTATAAACAGCTGATCCCATCACTCCCAGAAGCATTCCCCTCCCCCAAACATAACATTTTCACACACACCCCTGCACTAAAGGCACTGCCCTTATCTGCTCTAGTCTCTTCTGCTGACCCTAATCACCCCAACACACAGACACATGTAGGAACCAAAGTGTCAATTATCCCTTTGTAAATAATGTATAAAAATGTAAAAATAACAAACAAACAGAAATTTCAACCTAAAAGGCCAGCCAGCAAATGTCAGAAAGGTGTGGGGAAATACCGTTCTATGTAACGATACATCTCAGAAAATAATACCAAATACCACCAAAAAGAATCCTTAAATATCCTTAATCCTTAAATATCCTTATTTAAATCCTGAAATAAAACTACCCACTTTAAAAATTAATTAATCGAGCAAAACAAGGCATAGTTTTGTGGAAATAATTTCACCATCTTAGAGCAAAGAAGACGAGGGTAAACCCGGATGTTGGAAAAAATAAATGACATTCTGGGCCTGTGTCATTCACCCGACATAGACCAATGTTACAGATTGCCACTTTTATATATACATATATAGAGTTAAGTGTATAAAGCCTTACCCTCAGCCCGGTGGAGTTCCAGGGCAAGCTGCTCTCGTGCCCGAGCCTCCTCAGCCAGTCTCTCCTGCAGCTCCTCCTGCCTCTGCAGCAGCTCACCCATCTCCTGGTTATGGCGGAAGGACTCCCGCATTAGCTCTGTCTGGGTCACCCGGGCATGTTCCAGCTGAGTGGGATGGAAGACAGTGTGAGAAAAACAGGGAATGATGACAGAAATCGGTGTTGGAGTTGTATATGTCACTGAACGAAGTAGAGTCAACCTGAGTAGTTTGCCCTGGATTCTCTTTTACATAAGATATCTCTTTGTCATGGATTGCCTAATATACACCAAAGTACTTTAGCTACGATTACTGAGTCCCAGACAAATTTTCAAGATGCTAAGAAAATCACAAGGAGATCTCCTAACTTCTTAAGGGTCGTTCAACGTGTGCTCCTGTCACTGGCAGTCGTTTGATTCAAGATAAGTCAGACTCTCTTGTGATCAGTCTCATCTTCATCTAGGACTCCTGTGGGAATATCAGGTTGGTTTGATGTTATCTTAAATCTTAAGTCTAGCCTCCTATAGTGTATGCTAGAACCACCAAGACCTATCCTTGCAAAATCCTCTTGTGCGTGCACTCAAGGATGGAAAAAGTCTTTGAAAATATCTTACAAGGCTTTTGGTGTATCCCTGCAATTAGAGAAACAAAAATGACCCGCCACGTAGGTGTGTTGGGCACGCCAGGGGTGCTATAGAAGATGCAGCTTCAGTTATCAATAGAATATGCATTAGCAAGTGCAACAACAACAAGGAAAAGGGTTACTTTTGTACATAAATAATTTGTATTAACATGAAGGCGTTGATGTCATTTCCTTTTTTTACAAGATTTATTTATTTTATTCTTATTAGTTAACGTCACACTCAAGTAAGTGGACCGGTTTTGCAAATACAAAGTACAACAAACAAACAACAAAGTACACAGTTAAAAGATGGATCCACTCGAAATAAAATAAAACTATATTATTGACCTATATTGCTCAACATCAGTTTTGTTAATGTCCTCCAGTTTCACAAGACAGACTTTTCCGGTAAAGCCTCTACAAAATAATGCAATAAACCCCTTTACACACACACACACACACACACACACACACACACACACACACACACACCTTGCTGAAGAAAGGTCATACTGTATTTATGACAACCACAAAATAGTAACGCCAACCGCTCTTAGAAGTCAAGCATTACTTAAAGGCATAGATGACACCTTGAGCTTGCATAGATAAACACATCTTAATTTGTGTTAGCTACATCATGTATGGCACCATGTAGCTTCCACAAATTGAGTAGAAAATTCAATATAATTATCTAAATTATTATCTCAGAACACACCGTGTAGATAGGAGATAACATAAGGGCTACAGCAGCCGGAAGTATATCATTCAAATGAAGGGAACATTCAAGAAACATCAAGCAATCTGAATTCAGACAGTGCGAGAACTGAATCTACACATTTCCCACACCATGTAATCCAAACAAAACGGTCAGCTGTAAAGTTCAAACTTACTGTGTATGGAGGGGTGGGCAGGGAGATTTTGGAGATGACTTTAAGCAAGTGACCATTAGCCCTGTGGTTGACGTGTGAGATTTGGGTCTGTACCACCACAGAGTTTTTCTCGTTCAGGGTACTAGTGAGGGGAAACGGTCGTGGTAGAGGCACGCGGGACTCCACTTCGTACACATCCTGGTCTTCGCCTTCCACCCAGATGTTGTTCTGTGTGCTTGAATTCCAGTAGGAACGATATGAATCCATGGCTGATGGGGGGAGCAAGTCAGCTGGTTCCCTTGAAGAAGTTCTGCTTTTTGAAATGATCAGATGGGTCTTCCGAACCCCCTACCATAATCTTGCAGTGCAACCTCCAACAAACACCAGATCCGGAGGGAGCAAAGCCGAGAGAAACGTAGCGCGTACACCTCCCATAAACAGTTCCTACGTACCTGCCTCGAACACAGCTAGAGTAAACAAAGTCACGTCACCTTAATCACATGCTGTCCCTGCTGAGGTAGATCCGGTGCCGGGCAAACATTGAGACGTGGAATCCTCCGGGTAATGCTGACACAACTTGAATGGCAGGAGAGGAGGTAGTACGTCTCCGGAGAAAATGTCATCCTCGGTAGCAGGTGGAATTTACAACACGGATCTGTGGCTGCGAGGGCATTCCCGAACGTGACCCGGGGAGGTAAGTTAGCGCAGAGCCGAGCATTTCTTTTCTACACTGATCTCTGCCTCGCTCCCAGTCTGCTCACTGACCTGCCTCTATTCGAGCAGAGCCGTACCATGGCTCTCGGTGGCGTGCACACCCCCGCGACTGCCCCAGCTCTCCCACTCTCTCTCTCTTTGAAGGTTCATCAACAATGCTGTGCCGCCGTAGCAACCGTGACCCTCAGGGAAGCCTCCCGGGGCCCCCCCCTTAATTGCCTCTTTGCAAGCGGCAGGCAACCAAGGGTGAAGTAACGCCGGTCCGATCTAAGTCTCTCACTCCTGTTTTTTTCCCCCTCCCTTCATCCAGGTCCGCTGCCAGTCGCTCTCCAAATCCTGTTCTTTTATTAGCTCTTGCAATGATACAACTGTTACTCATTTAAGCTTGTTGTCTTTCCTTTTTAGCATCAAAATTAACGATACTGTGTCATTCCCCGCTCTTCACCTTCCCCGAGGCAGACTGTTTTCTCATTTTGGTCCACTGCCTCTCTCCCAGCACACCATACGCTCAAAAAGATTAAATCCCAATGTCCCAGTTTTTTTCCAGAAGCCAGCCAGCGTGTCTGTTTTACTTCCTGTGTTCATAGCATAGAGTAGGATATTGTTCAGCAAAATGGGGAGGGAGGCAGGTGTGGCTACAACCCTCGGGCCAGCAGGTAGATTAGCAAATAGAACACCTTCTGCCTCTCCCTACCTACCTCACTCCCTCCCTCCCTCCCTCCCTCCCTCTCTCGCACTCTCTCTCACACACTCTCTCTTTCTCTCTCCCTCCCTTCACTTTTGCACACGCACGCAGGCACGCACACAGACGCGCACGCGCACACGCACACACACACACACGCACACACACACACACACACACACACACACACACACACACACACACTTTTTCACAGTAGCTTGTCAAACCGGATTCAATTTTTACGCAGTCACAGGCAGCGTAATGGCATTTACAGTATATCGAAACTCTGGTTTAATCTAGGTCCCTCCTTCTCCCACACGAGCGAGCTCACAGTGTAACTTACTAACCCACAATGGGAAGATTGGGTAAGCACAGATCTTTCCTGTTGAAAATAATTTACAACAGCATGGCAACCTTGACACCTTACATTCCTGAGGGGCTCATTACGGTAATTCCTATTTGCAGGGCTGCTTTACAGCCAGAGGAGTGTGATCGACCACTCTTCAATGACAAGACTAATGTCCACTGGATCAATAGCAGCTTGAAAACGATTGTTAGTAATCAACAACTCCTCTAAAGGCTGAAGGATCTCTTTAATTTTATTGTAATTGTGTGAAGCTAGAAGAGATGGTGTAAATATGTTGTATACATAACCCCGCCCATTGTAAAACACCCTTTATTGATAGTCATCCCATGACCACTTAATGCTGGTTCAGAGTACACACAAACCTGTCTTCTGCCAGGCTGATTCAACATCCACGCACACACATAAACAAACACATACATTCTCACAATGAACACATAAATACACTTGGGCAGATTGCCAGAGCAAGATAACAATACATTGCATTTCTTTTGGACCCCTTTCTGTTTCATGATACATTTTTTAAACTAGTGGTAATTTATTTTAATTTTTTTTCTATTTCTTTTAACACAAGACGTTGAAATGTGCTGCTTGGAAGATACATTGAAACGTACAAATGTGGTTAATAACAGCTACAAAATGAAAATAATGTCGCAAATCATTCCCTTTTCTGTGACTCAAACTAAACACGATTAAATGGAAAACATTAAGGTGCTTGAGAAGGGGACTTAAAGCAGCTGCAGTATTTCAAAAATAATATTATATTGTTGAAAAGTAGAACTAAAAAAGTAAACACACTGATTTCATATATCCTATGCAGCAAATATGCACTCAGCAACTCAGATAGATGCTGGAACATTATTGATGCTTGGCCTGAAATTTAGCTATTTTTAGATCGCCAAGATAAGACCCATTTCAGCGTGAGTAATGCTGGAATATAAGCCAAGGGGAAGATGCGCCGTGGAGCCAGTTACCATAACACATGTGATGGCCTAGTAAAAGTAGGCCTGACTCTCTGGCACAGACACTGTGTGTACGCCTGACGGGGTTGGGACCGTTCAGGCCACGCTACGTTCCGAACGCACAGACAAAAGCCTCGTGCGGACGGGGCTTGTATCTATAGGCAACCGCTTGGAATGAGACCGCTCCATTGTGTGTGAATTCTAGACAGGCCAACTTTGTTGCCAGACAAATTCTGCAGTCTCATCCCCATTATGCCTATTTGAACGGCTTAAGAGGACCAAGGGGGGTTAACAATGTTGTGCGTTCACATTTGCATGTTTTTAAAAAAACCCTACGCATGTTCACCGAGAGCTTTCTCTTTTTTTGTGTGTGACTTCACCGGCATCAATACGCCGGTATTCTAACAACATGGACCCCACAGGAACAATGTTCAGGAACAAAGTCAACTCAACAGTTTGATAAATTCATTTTACTTGACAAAACAATACGTGATGCTGTGCTGCTACCATGCACTACACCCCAAAGCCGTAATTTTCTCTCAATAGTAGAGTCCATTGATCAGAGTTCACGGGTATTAACAAAAGCTCACAATGTTAAGGGTAAATGTTACCATTTTTCAAGTAACTTTTTGTCCAGAGGAGGAAGAAAAGTCGACTTCCATTTGGTTTTTATTCACAGTGGGAAAGGTTTAGCAGTCAAGGCAGAGGAGACATAATAGGTAAAGCTCAGGTGAACAATCCATCCATTGGACATTTTTTCTTTTAATTTGTAAATGACTCATTTTATGTTTCCGATAGTTTTATCTATAATGACTGTCGATGATCTCCAGAGCTGAGAGGGAGTAGTTTGGTCCTAATTCATAATCATGAGCGGATCATTGATTAACAGGTACAACTAGCCACTAGCCAATCCTCAATCCACAACTGTTCACTAGCCAACTGCAGATGAGAAGGTTCATGTAAAGCAAGCTGCAGCTCATTGGTGGGTGTGACTACCTAATGTGGCCGTGGCTTCCTAATGTGATGATGTGATCTGATCAGTTCTATGTAAATCAGTGTATCTGATGACGTTGTCAGAATCAGAAAGAAAAAGCAACTAAGATGAACGCACCAGGTGGTGCTCATTATGAAAGTAAAAATAGAAATACCCATTTCTACGTCCGTTTTTTTTCAAAGTGAAAAGACATGTGTGATGGGAAAAGTGATGGTAGAACGATTAAGATTGGACACAGATGCGTAGGAGGGACACCTGTTTGGTGCGTACCTGGTTTGTGGTGTCGGAGATGGCCACCAGCATCCTCTCCAAAGCTGTTTGCAGGCGGACGCTGATGCCCATCAGAAGCTCTTGGTTCTCCAGCTGAGTCTCCGCCCCCATGAACATCAGCCGGTCCGTCAGCTGCTGGGATGACTCAAGGCCCTCGTCCGTCTCAGTCTCTCTGGACCACACGCTGTCGTCCTCCACGCCTGTCTCACCACCATGGAAGGGACCTGGGTACAAAAAAGGGAGTGGATAGCAAAACTGCTTTCAAAATATTCCTGCTGTTTTAGTCATTTAGGTTCACAAAGGATGAGTAAATAAACAAAAAACAAACAAAAAAAACAACAACAAATAAATACAGATAGCAAGATAACTACTCTTTTACAGGTATTTTGAGAGCAGAAGCTATGTTTCCTTCTTCACAGTCAGAAAAATATTCTATAGTTTAAATATAAGATTATACTGAATTTCCCTCCAGGGATTAATAAAGACTAATCTTATGAGTAGTTTCATATTTTAGTTTTAAAATATAAAGATGACAAACTATTTTTGATTGTTAACAGTAGAAACACCGCTTAATGATTTCTACTTAAAGTCAGAGGAACAAGTTCTTCTTGAAAAGGGACTGAAGATTTACTTTCAGTAGCCATATTTCCTCAGGTAAATAAAATGTACCAAACTTCACTCATGCCACCATTAAGATCTATTTCCTTATTAATACATGAGAAAAATAAATAAAAATAAGCTTCTCTTCAAACTTTAAATCAAGGCACAATGTCAAATCTAGAAAAAAAAAAAGGCCTAGTAGAAGAACCAGAACACTTGCATTTACTATTTCCCTTCACCCCATATTTCCTGTTTATTAGATGCTGATCAATAGACCAATGATGCCATCAAAAGATCCCACAGGCAAAACATCAGACACTGTGTTGACGCTGTAGTTTTACCTTCATAGTTTCTGATCAAATGTGTTATTGTAATGAAATTGAATAATTTTATATATATAAAAAACATTTAATGTTTCTCGTTTCTATATTTGGCAATAATAATAATAATAACGATGTAATATCCAGTTAAAAAAAGTTACGATTCCAGGGAGTTTTAAATGTGCTCATGACAATTTTAAAGAAATGTAAACTTTAGGCTTTAAATGTGCCAATCTGCCTTGAGCTTATTATAAACCAGTTTAATATTAGAATAATGTTCATATGGTCAGGGAGTGTAGAGATGTGTACAATAGCTACAAACTGCTCTGCCAAAGTTCACTGTACCCATAAAGTACTGATTGCATATTGATTTCAATCAACATACTAACAAGGTTTATTGTATAATTGATAGTTTGTTGGCAACAATGAATGGCAACAATGTGAGCAGAAATAATTAGATTTTCATTAAATTACACTTCTAGTATGATACAGGGTCTTTACAAATTAAAAGTCCTTCATGACTCATCAGTGTTAAAATACACAGATCGGCCACAACATTTAATCCACTGAAAGGTGAAGTGAATAACATGTGTTGGAAGCAGGAAAAATGGGCAAGCGTAAGGATCTAAGCGACTATGAAAAGGGCCAAATTATAATGGCTGGACAACTGGGTCAGAGCATCTCCAAAACGGCAGGTCTTGTGGGGTGTATCTGGTTATGCAGTGGTTAGTACCGACCAAAGACAACTGGTGAACCAGCAACAGGGTCAAGGGTGCCAAGGCTCATTGATGCACGTGGGGAGCGAAGTCCAGCCCGTCTGGTCCGGTCCCACAGAAGCTACTGTAGCACAAATTGTTGAAAAAGTTAATGCTGCTATGATAGAAAGGTTTCAGAACACACAGTGCATCACAGCTTGCAGCGTATGGGATCAGTCAGAGTGGCCATGCTGACTTCTGTCCGCCACCAAAAGCACCTACAATGGGCATGTAAGCGTCAGAACTGGACCATGGAGCAATGGAAGAAGGTGGCCTGGTCTGATGAATCATGTTTTCTTCTACATCATGTGGATGACCAGGGTCAGGGTGCAATCCAATGGAGCATCTGTGGTATATGCTGGAATAACAAGCCCGATCCATGGAGGCCCCACCTCGCAACTAACAGGACTTAAAGGATCTGCTGCTCACGTCTTGGTACCAGATACCACAGGACACCTTCAGAGGTCTTGTGGAGTCCATGACTCCACAGGTCAGAGCTGTTTTTGCAGCATGGGGTGGAGCTACACAATATTAATGGTGGTTCTAATGTTGTGGCTGATCAGTGTATATCTCAACTAGCACAATTGCTTTGCAGTTTAATTGTAAAGTACTAATAAATCCAAGGCTGGACTTTAGTATTTACAATATATGAATCAATCTTAGGAAACTTCTCGAATGTCTGGTAACAAATGTATTTTCCTTTATTCACCAATTCATTTTATTGAATAAAGTACTTTTTATACCTCTAAGGGATAATAAATGCACATATATTCATTTTTATTTTCTTGCTCTGGAACGTGTGCAACCAGAATTCCAGATAAAAACTTAACAGGTATTTGTGTCCATTTGTGTCTTAGATTGATGATGTGATCAACAGTCAAGTGTGTGCAGTCAAGTTTTATTATTGGTCTTTTAATCATACAGTAGTAACAGTTGCATAGAATTACATTTGGCAGAAGAAAGGTGATAGACCCAACACCATACCAAGAAAATCCCTTCCAACGCATAAATTACAATTATAACAATATTCATAATAAAACAAACATATTGTTCATTGAACAGACATAAGTGGTCTAGTGTTCAGGTTGAATAAAAATGTCTAATCTTGTCACAAAGTTTGCAAATAGTTTTCATTCATGGATCTTATTTATCATTCATTTAGTAATATTATTATTGGGGCCACAGGGCCCAATAACAATAGGACAATAGAACAATAAAAGCGCTGTGTAGACCGCATAGCGGTTCAGCACAAGACAACCACCCAGGAGATGACAGACTGGGGGAGCCCATGCAGTGTTCAAGGCAAACTCTGAAAATCGTGCTGGGTTTCAGAGGACCAAACACGACTAAACTGGACCCTCTTAGTTGCTGCCTGCAGCTATTATTATTCTTATTATTATTATAATTATAATTATTATTATTATTATTATTATTAATAATAACGTTTATATTTTTTCCCTACAGCTAATATATTGTTTTTATATTATTATTTTATAGTACATAATAATATTAATTTCAGGTTGTAAACATTGAATAATAGATAGAAAGTCCCGACATACAAAAGCAAAGTGGGTTTTAATATTCCCCAGAAAAAAATTTGATTGAAATTTTGATTCCATTTTTGTATTTGTCTTTGAAACACAGAGCTATGTTCAGAAAAAGCTTGATCTGAGGTCTTCTGATTTAACTTCACACTGAATACACCTTTTTGAGTGTCGAGGGTGCGTCTTTAAAGTGTAACCCACTTGTAAATTAAAAACCTTTCCTCTATTATGTAACCCTGGAATGACTTGCCTGCGGTATAGACTTTGAAGGGCTCTGTGCTAACCCTCTGCCAGGTGGTTTGTGGCGTGGCAGCGTGGAGCTGCCCTCCGTTGGAAGCCTGACGCAGACTCTCCATGTGGAGGCCCATCGTCTCCTCCGCTGCCGCCGTAGTCTTAAGTACATCCGCCAGAACCTGACGGAGCCTCGCGTTGGCCTCAAGCAGGAGATTCCTAAGAGTGGAGGGGAAAAAAACCCCAAAAGAAAACGTTGGTATTGGTGAGTGTTCGTGAGAATGCTTTAAATATAAAAACACGACTCGACAATAACGGTTGCCCAGTTACCCCAGGCAACAAGATTTTGGCCGTTGTCAACCATCTTGTGTGGTTTCGCTGTCTTGTTGTCAACCAGTGAGGTAGGTATACCTCACGTCTGTTTAGAAATCTTTTCATCAATTTATTAATTGATCTCATTAAATTATAAGATGATTAAAATTCGGCAACCATATTTTTGCACGGTTGCCAACATGGCGACCACTTCCAAAAGTGCTGTGCCCTGTAAGCCACTTTCAACATTAAAAAACAATGAATTATAGACTACTGCAGGAATCCAATATGATAAACATTGGTTATAAGTTCAATTGGAGTTTAATCTGGAGTACTGTATAACCTTAGTAACCATTAGTAGATCACAGAAGCAATCAAACATTTCTATAAGAGCTTTTAGGGGGATCAACAATCAGTGGAGGGTCTCTACCTTTCAGCAGTGACAATGTCCAAACAGGAGAACTCCCTGCCGTCCTGTGACGAGACCTTGCCTCCATCAAACTTCCTGATTCCCTCCTCATCCTCCTCTGCTCCCGTCTGTAACACCTGGACAGGCAGGAGAGAGAACAGAGACAGCAGCCCTGTCATTAGAGAGCCAAAACGTTGTTCAGGATTCCTGAGAGCAGCAGACAGTAATGGACAGGGCGGCAGTAGGAATGGCCATTATTAAAAGCAGATTCAAATGAGGCAGTGCAGAGCGCACAAACGATTCACATACACACTTCCATCTCCCCTGACGCCACTGTGGAGGGAGACACTAGTATCTTTGTGCTGCTATGGCAACAGGTGCGCCTCATTCAAAGGCACTGGTGAGGGGAGCAGCCCCCCCTTTTGGTGAGGAAGCTGAAATGCAGCTTCCCCAGACTGATCAACTTACTGGCTGCCACAGTGGTGGGGGGAGTTCAGACAGGCTGGCACTGATTTCAGTCAAAGCATCATTTGAGTCCACTGGTAAGAGCAGTTTGAGTAAGATTCAATGGAAGTTTATCTTTAAAGGTGCAGTATGTAGAATTTACGGAAACAGACTTGGCAGAAATGGAATATAATATCCATAAGTATGTTTTGATTAGTGTATAATCCCATGAACAAAATAATCATTGTGTTGGCGTTACCTTAGAATGAGCCGTTTTTTTTAATTAAATAGGGAGCGGGTCCCCTTCCACAGAGGGGTCCATGTTGCACCGCCATGTTTTATACAATAGCCCAAAACAGACAAACCAAACACTGGCTCTAGAGAGTGCCTTCCGCGTTTTCCGCCAGTCTCGTGGCCACCGTTTCTTCCAGGGAGGTCGCCATGATGCGCCACCATGGGGAGGGCAATTCAGTTGGTTGCAATCTGCAACGTCACCGCTAGATGCCACTAAATTAACACACTGTAGCTTTAACACGCTAAAGGTTTTCCACAGTGGGTGCTCAGATCCAACTGATATGCTTAAATATTTTATCCTTATAAAAAAAAAAAAAGGTCATGGAAATTACATGGTTTGAATTGTCAGCAACATGTATGTATAAATATGTACCATGACCTGCTGTGAAGTATCGGCTTGAAAATATTTACAGCACCATGAAATTAATAAATCATTACACTTTAAACATGTCATTATGCTTGTTTATTAGACAAGAATACTAGCTGTAAAACCATAAAACAGCATATTTTAAAAACATAATCGGTGAAATAAGGTTTCACCATTGCTCCCACAGGTGGTAAAGGAAAACACAGACAAGTGTAAACTTACTTACTCGATACATACTTTTTTTTTTAAGCAAAAAAAAAGTATGTATCCAAGTGCCCATCTAGTCCCAGTGCCTAATATTCGCCAATTTCTTAAATTCAGATATAATTTATACAGTACCTGAATGGAAATAACACTATAAATACTATGGAATACTATGGAGGGTGCATTAATGATTTTGTCATTCTTATTTAGGCTACTTGTCATTCAATAAACTATGTTTTAGAACTTGAGCCTTGAACATTGGTGCACTAGCAAAGCGCCTTGGAACGACTCATCACATTAAGAACATTGAGCCTGGCAGCCACTGCTTTCATGCGAGTATTGCTTAATCATGGAATAAATGACTAGTGAAAGGGCTGACTGGCCACGAGTTTAGGTCTTCAAGGCACAAGCGTTGCTTTGGTCAATGATCCTGTGAGCACGAAAAGTAAGACTCTGCATTTCTCAATAAAGAAGCTCTTTACCTTCTTTAGTAACAGTGCAGCCAAAGCACTGACATAAATAACTTCTCAAGACTCTGAGTCTGTGGCTAAATACCATTCATTCATAAATAATAAACAGTTGCATATTCTGTCAAATGTCTACCACTGAAATGAGGAATATAATTGTGTCAACAACATTGACTTGGGTTTGTAGTGAAAATAATTGTGGGTGAAGATGAAATAAAGGTGGTGAAAGACTAGGATATAAGGATTAGGAATACCATGACCTTAAATTCGGTAAGATTTTCTCCCAACAAATAGTTTCAGGCCGCCACCCTTTTTGGAATTTAAGGTCAGTACGGCTACACTGGAGATTTGGCACGGGACCGTTCGGCTGTCCCAACACACCACTAGGACTGACTGTTGAGTCCTTGTTATCTGTTTTCCCAGCACGACAAATACAAGGGGAAAACCAACCCTTAAGAAGCCTCCATGAAGATAAAGGTTTGCAAGGTAAGACCAACACTAGACCAATCAGACATTCATTAAATAGGATAAAAAAAAAAAGGCCTAGATTCAATCCCAATCTTTTCATCATAAAAACTATGCACACAGTGAAATGTGGGGCAAATGACACTTGGTTTAGCATAAACATGCACATACAACAGAGAGGTTAACTAATCCAATGCATACAGAACCTGCTTTCCAAAGCAGTACATCTGCAATGGCATGACACAGTTGCTTTTCTCATCTGAAATCAATGAACCGCTATTGGTCAGTAATGCGGTTAAGTGCAGTCTGCAGAATACGAGGTGAAGCTCCACTGACCTGCTCGGGTCCCGATTCCGTTTTCCAGAGCTGCTGCTTCAACCCGGCCACCTCTGCAGCCCTCTCCCGGAGCTCCCTCTCCAGTCTCTCTCTCGCGGTGTCCTCCATCCTCCAGCCCTGAATGGGGGAGCTCCCGGCGGGGGTCTCCTCCGCCTCGTCCTCCTCCGACTGAGTCTGAATGGAAGTGCTGGTCTGGCAGGAGCGCTTGCCAAGCCGTGCCAGTTCAGTGCGCTGGGCGAACTCCACTGACATCTGAACTATGACCTGTCGGGAGAGTTTGGGAGCCGTTGGAAAAAAGCCACGGGTTGCAGAGTGACGTGCACAGAGCAGAGAAATAGTCAAAGATTTTTCAGAGCTTCTCTGCTCGCAACTGTCAGTGTGGTGAGTCACAGGGCTAAACTAAACTAAACTTCTTAACAGAGTTCCCGGCGACAAGATGTTGTTCTGTGATTAAAGCCGCTATGTTGCCGTGACTTCTGGGGTGCCGCCGCTGACCAGAGATGGAGAAAGAATTTGCCTCGGGCGTCTTTCTACCATAGTAATAATAAGCTCCTTTCAAGATCTTTAGTTGAGTTGAGTATAAGTGGAAGATGAAAATGTTTCCATTACTGAGCAATCTATGCAAGTAACAAATGGGGTTAGTATTGCAAACTAGAAAATTAAGATTTATAGCTGATAAAAAATAAATAAAAATTCTAACCATGTGACGATTGTAAATCAACATAAAGCAGTTCAGTGTGGTGGTGAGAACTGAATAAAGTTGTGAAACATCTTCCTTTTAGAGGACACTGTTTTAACATCTTCACCAGTCATCAAATAAATTGAAAATCATTTGATTATTTAGATGATTTTTTTTTTCTTAATTATATTTATGAACATATATCAAAAGCAAATTCATAAATAACTTGAAATTTGCTTACCCCCTGCAAAATATTTTTTTCCACCAATTTCCGTCGTTGAATGACAAAGCATTGCATTTTCTTTGATCTTAAAGCTCAGTTCCTCTGTCTGTCAGTCATGTTATCGTCATAAATAGTATGGTTTAAAGTCGTTGGGTACAACGTGGCCACATACCTTAGCGACCTCCTCCTCCACTTGCTCCCAGTACCGCTTCTCCTCCGGAATGGTCCGCCCCCCACCCTCGGGGCCTTTGACAGGGCGTCCGTCCTCGCTGACGCCGCCTCTCTCCTGCCCCTTCTTGCCTGCCACACCTCCCTCTCCCCTCTCCTCATCTTCGTCGTCTTCTTCTTCTTCTTCTCCTCCTCCTCCTCCATCCCTCCCCTGCTCCCTCCCCTCCCTCAGCCTCCTCAGCTCAGCATTGTGCTGCTCCTTTAGGGCGGACACCTCCTGGACGTACTTGTTGTACAGCGCTTTCCTCAGCGTCTGCAGCTGCGTGGTCAGGCCCGCGGACCGGGCTGACCGGCGCTGTTCAGCCGCCGGGCCTTCCTCCTCCTCGGCATCTTCCTCTTCGTCCAGGCGCTGCCGATGACAAAGACGATAAAAAGAAGAGGACAGAGAGAAAGAATTGCATGTGGATGAGTAGGGAGGTATGGGGATATACTGTAAGAGGGAATGTTGAAAAGGAGATGAGTAGGCTGAGGAGGGCAAAAATAAAGCATGGCACAGGACAAAATACCAGGGAATATAAGCGAGCAACAGTGTCTGAGCTTTTTGTATAGCTCCAACCATGGAAGCCTTAACCAGATACAAACACAGCGCTGTGTTCTCTCCAGACCCCACAGGGATTATGAGGGGATAAATAGATGTCTTGTATCATACGAGCGATTTGTTTATTTTTTCTGTCACATATACAGTACACTACCAGTCTGTCTTCATTACATCCTCAGCAAGACTACCCTCCACTCAGCTCTACGAGATTCGACACAAAACCACGAGCGTGCCACATCAGTCACTGGACCTTGGAGTAAAGAGAGACTGACTGAGCCTAAAACAAGCGAGAGATAGTGGAAATAAGCTTCAGTGGTGTGTGTGTGTGTGTGTGTGTGTGTGTGTGTGTGTGTGTGTCTCTGCGTGTATGGTGGGGGGTGGGCACTAAGTCACACAATGCACCATCAACGCTGCCGACCAAGTTTAGAGTGAGTGAAATTGGTCTGCCCCTAGCACGCTAGCGTAGCAGGTTACATATCCCCTACAACCCTTTAGCCGCGTTCCATTAGATACAGAACCATTTAAAGCGTTGGCCTCCGGAGTATCTGGGGCAGCTCCTCGTCTGGAGGCTACGAGCGTCTCTGGCCCCCCAACCCCCACCCCACCTCGCCTTCGCCCTCTTTAAGTGTCACACGACCTTAATGCAAACACACATTTTCAGATTTCAGGGTGTGGTGGACATTTTTAAGATTTGTTGTATTATAGGAAGAGGAAGACAAACCTTTACATCCCCAGCGTGCTTCTCCAGTGTCTCTGAGCTGCACTGCTGAATACCAGATGAGCTAGAAGACGAATTAAAACATACAAAAAGAAAGAAAAATGTTTTCACTACACAGCCATTTCCGGCTACTCTTAATTATGCTTCCATCTTTGGAAACATAGTTAAAATAGCTTTTATTAGAGGAAAATAATTTGACAGGCGACGAGTCAAAAAATTCAAGTATAGATCAAACAGTAGAGGGCAGTAAGGTATTAGTTTCTTATACTCCAGTCTTAAGGACAGTGTAACACATTAATATTTAAGATAAAAAAAGTCTTTAATAGCAGGAAAGGTTAAAAAATATTAAAATCCTCTCAAAGGAATGGCCTCCATTTTGTTTTTAGTAGCAAGAATATCAAAAGTATGAAAAAAATCATCTCATCCAGTTTTCAATTTGGTCTATACTTGTTACTAATACCATTTACAGTTTTCTTCGAAGGGCTGTATCTTGATATATGGATGATACGAATGTAGTTTAACTCAAACATAGACACATAGAGTAAAGCTGGTACTGGAGAACTGAAGTCATTACTTTTAAATGCATTTGATCTTTTGTGACAGATCTTTTCATCTTCCATCCTTTTCAGTGCCTGAATGATTTGCACCTGTAAGTAGGCCATGTGACAGGCTAGTAACAGTGTTTTGTAGGTTAGTGGGATAGCAACAGGGGGTGCACAGCGCTTATACAGCACTTTGTGAATGTTCAGTCGTTGTTGTTGTTGTCACAGGAATGGATCTCAGTTAGACTTCACATTATACAAAGCTCTTTCTAGAAGCACTTTATGGTATAAAACGATACGGTCCAAATGTTTCCAGATTGTTAACCCCTTTGTCTCGTTCATATACTGGATTATATACTTGTTACCTGTTTTTTTCTAAACTCAACTTGAGCTTTGGATTTTAGAGTGGTTGTTTTATATGGATTTATGTCTTTCTACTTCATATTTTACAATAAACAATATAAGAAAATAATATAAAACACAATTTACTGGCAAAATTAATTTCAGCATAAATAAGTGAATACAGAGTCAAACAAATAGAATAAAATATTTGGCATAAAAAAAACCAACCAATAATAACTTATTTAATGTGCATTTTGGAAGCCAATCTTACTGAAGGCAACCATGAGGAGACACGTAAGCATTAATTAGAAAAAGAAGGACAGGAACATAATTTTAATCTCCAGAAACAAAATGAAGATGATGCAATAAATAAAATACTACAATAAGTATAAGTTAGCTCTAGCGTTTTGTAAATCTCAAATAGCATGAGTGGTACTGAAGCTTCTGGAATTTCTCTGGCGGATGTTATCAGCGTCACCGTGCAATGATGCACGCTGCTCATTTCAAACAAAGCAGTGGGACTGGGGGTGAAAACCAAGGAGGTTGCAAAAATCTACAATTTGGAATCAAACAGAAGCGCTCTGGGGAATAGAGGCAAGATTATATTATTTCCTGATGACGGCCTCTGTACTCAGTGGGATAATTAGAATGTTACGCCTGAGCTCCATTATGAATCCCAATCTTTATTAGAGACCATTAAGGAGAAATATGAGCTCTGCTGGTGAGTTTTTATGAGAAAAGGATCACCAGAGGCCGTCTACTAGAAACATTTAAGGGGATGGATTATATGGAGAAAGTATCATTTGTATTCGATATGAATACATTATATTGTCATATCATTTGAGGTTCATTAAAACAGTCACCTGAACTGGATTTGGGTGCCTGTGACCTCCTGGAGACGCTGCTCCAGCACGATGAGTTCTGTGGTGTAGCGCTCCTCCGTCTCCGACGCCTGGTGCTGGTAGTAGGTACGCAGGCGCTCCACCTCCTGCCGGTGGCGCTCCTCAAGTTGGAGCTGCTTCTCTTGGGCTTCAGCCTTCAGCCTCTCCATGGCCTCGGAGTGGTAGTCTGGCAGCGGGCCAGTCTGCCCCCCCAGGTCTGTCCAAAAGTGAGGAAAATGTTACTTATGTTGGAAAAGCAACGTCATAGCTTCGAGATCACGCCACTGCAAGTCTTACTTATTCCCACAAATTAGGGATAAGAATAGAGGAAACAGAAACTGAATGCCAATATGAGATTACAGACTATACAAATACAACAGAAAACAATGAATATCAAAGAGATACAGTACATTTACATTTTTGGAGACAAGATTTATAATAAATAATAATAAATGTTTGCAGATTACATAAGAACCCTTGACAGGTCAACAAGTGTTCAAAACTAATCAATAGCATAAAAAGTGTGTTTTAGTTTCATAAATGATTCACAAGGAAAATACCTGGATTATCATCAATTATTCAATTAATCACGCATTGGTTTATATTTACAATGAATGTCGTAGATGTACCTTTGAAAGCGGAGGTGCTGCGGCTCCCAACCTGCTCACGGAGGTTGCCGATCTCCTTGGCACTGCGTTTCAGTTCGTCATACGCCGTCTGCATCGCCATCATCTGAGAGAACGAGTGTATGTCCAGCACAAAAAAAGGAACATTAACTTCCAGCATGTTCGGTCTGCACTCCTGAAAGAAGCACTAGCTCGAAGCATAAAACCACCTTATTGCCGTCGGCTCGTAATTGAGCCTGAAGTTGTGACAGTTGTTCGTGTTCCTGTTCAATCTTTTCCTTTGCCTGCCCAAGATCTCTGCACAGAACTACAGTTGGACAAAGAAGGAGGAAACGGAAATGAATTAATACATTCAAATATTTGAATCGTTGAACTTGCATTTGTAGGAAACAGAAATTGCTGCATTTATCATACATCTTATATTTGCCTCAACCTTTGTAACATGCTTTGTAGTAATTTTTGCACTTGTATGAACTTTTATAATCCGTTTTTATCTACAGAGCTGACGTCACCTTGAGCCTCAAACAGCATGGAGGATGAATCCCCAAATCCTTGTTTTTCCACCAAAGGGTCAGATGAGCCCTGTGCATCTGTCTGATGGGCAAAGTCCGAGAACCCTTCTCCAAAAATATTTGAAAGAGACTAATGGAGGAGCAGAAACAACGATGAATCACAAACAAAGACCACAGGGATAATGGGGTGTAACAAGTAGAGTGTGGCAACATGAATTTCTCAAAACTAGATCCATGTGTAGATTGAAATGAGCACTTAATGGAACTACATGGCAAGTGTTTTTATTTGTCTCTTCATGAGACAGAGATAAATATCCTTCATTTATATAACGGTTAATTAAAATTTGGGGTTTTCTTAATGTAAATTAGCAATATTCAGTTATATCTGGATAGTACTTTCCAACAACTGTAATACATTGGCTATTATAATTACCAGAATAAGACGGTTGCATTCTTCTGACACAGCTTGCACCAAGCTCTGGCTTTTGAAGATGTTTGGCTCATCTAAAAATACAGAAAATAAAACAGTATGTTATAATACCAAGCAAATTATAACACATAAGAAGCATTAAGAAAAAAGCATATCATTATCAAGAACAGATGAAGACAATCAGAGATACTACTACTACTAGGGTAGGGCGATTGTGACAAAACCAAATATCATGTTTTTGTTTTTTTTACAAATACCTTGATATTGATCATGTCAAATCAAAATTTCGGGGATGACTATTGGTGCTCTCATACGATAATCCTCTGAATGTAGTACCCCTGGGTATTAATAGTGTTATCTTGATGAATCTTATCGTACATTCACACACAATAAATATTTGAGAAACAATCATTAGTTAAAACGAGCCACATCATGTGGATATTATGACCAAGCAGGTAGAACCACTGATTAGAAAAACAACAACAGTGTGGAAAGGTGCATTACTTTACTGTGATGACCCTTAAAGACAACATTTAACTATATAGGATAGTTACCCATATCTATTCTCATGTTGCGATCACGATATTGTATAGATACATTACCCAGCATTCATGCAAAACCACTAAATAACACATTCACTCACCTTGCCCTTTCAAGTTCTTTAGTTCCATCTCGAGTGTGTGTGTGTGAGCATCCGTCTGCTCCCTGAGCAGTTCCATTTGCGCAGCGTGGATCTGAGACAGACTGATGTGCTGTGCTGCGAGCTGCAGCCTACACTCCCCCTAAACCGCAGGAAACAACCATTTCATAGAAATATCAGTTCACCGAACAGAAAAGTACGGTATCCACTTGCCTACCAAGAGATTGAGGCTTTGACATCTTTCCGGCGTTCCCTTTTCCAGCCAACTGACTCGTTCACTCCTACTCGTTCCCTCCCTTATTCACATCACGCCACAATGATAATTTGAGTTTTCATTACGTTTGATGTCAGATCAATTTTCAATCACTGCGCATTTTAATGAGGAGCATCATCCCGACGCTTTGTTATTAAACAATATGCCCCCATCACCTCTCTGACACAGCCCTGCAAAGCATGCTCACGCCGGTAAACACTTGGTATGGCTTTGAAAAATTAATGTAGATTAGGGATGGTGATCGCCTGGCAACCCAATGCTGCACAAAAAAAACAAAAACGGAATAAATTATCCTCATTTCCGAGTTGGAGATATGACGCACACAGCCCATAACAATGTGACTGTTAAAATCTCTGAAAATCGGTCTAGGGCGTTATTTTCATTTTTCTAATTTGAGGGCCCACACGCTCATGGATCAAAAGAGAAGGACGCAGAAATGAAAGCAGAGCGCAGGATTTCAGCTTGGGTGACGTTTACATGTTCAGTTGTCCGCTCTTCATCCTCCTCCCTGGGCTCCACCACAAGCTCCAACCCATCTCCTCTCCTCACCTGAGGAGGCAAGCAGGAAAAGGGAACACCACAATTGGGTTGTATAGATCAAACTATAAAGTCGTGGACACTTTGGATGTCAATGGGTTCAAATAATTATGATTAAATGGAACACCTCCAGGGAGGCATTGAATATATGAGATGAGATGTTATTTAGAATGATAGGACTTACAATTGAAATGAGTATTATCATTTAAATTAAGTATTTTTTGTTGTATTTAGGTATAGACTTTTCTAATGACATTGCCACTATACTGGTCTCATTAAATACAGGGTGTCAGTAAGCAAAAAAGCACAAAACAAAACTGGATGCCATATGTTCTAGGATGTGTCAACTAGATAAATTATACTCCGGTTAAAAGGGTGTGTGTGTGTGTGTGTGTGTGTGTGTGTGTGTGTGTGTGTGTGTGTGTGTGTGTGTGTGTGTGTACACACACACACACACACACACACACACACACACACACACACACACACACACACACACACACACACACACACACACACACACAGTTGATGAATTTTTTTACAGTCACGCAACAGCAATATTTTTTTAACATGCAGCGCATCCGGTGTAGTTTGGCCATGAACAAAGAACAGAAAACAGGAAAGGAAAAGAACTACAGTGCAGACATCGCTTCAATTCACTCCAAGTAACTATGGAAAGAGTGAATAAGACAGTTTTGTTGCTTTTCTAACTCCCTCGTCCTTTTAAATGAGCCATTATTAGCTTTGAAGATGAGCAACATGAATGTGATATTGAATATTGCATATTGGCAAATATTAAATGTAATCTTAGATATAAAAAAATAGACTAGGAATGATATGATTTATGAATATTTTGAGGCTGTAGATGGATAATGTTCAATGGGCAGGTAATGTCACACATTGGATTGCTCAAAATGAAAGCCACAGAAATACCTCATATACTCATTGCAGTGGTACATTTTAGTGCAAGCCTCCAGATACTCTTGCAATTTGCAATCAAGACCATTAGTCACTCACAAGAGTATTTTAGCACTTAAATTGCTCCTATTGGAGAGTTATATTTAAGATACACATGATTATTGTTTGATTTCCATTAGTTTTTTGTTTTTCAATATAATTGCCCAAATTATATTGAATAACAAAAATTTATGGAAATCAAACAATGACACTGCATATTATAGCATTGGCTGCAAGTATGAGACATTCGATTCATACGCACTTCCAAGTGCAGTCAGGGTTTTTGCAAAGGCTTTTCGATTTCAGCTCAAACATGTCATTTCATCTGATTTATGAAAAGATGGGAAGAAACGTTGGTGGGGAAAGCTGAGAGTGCTGCAGTGGATGAATGCGAGAGCATACCTGTTTGTTGATGTAGTCTCTGCCTCTGTCTCCTTGGTAGCCCTCAGTAAAGTCCTTCTCGCCGTCCCTTTGATTTGAACGCGATGCAACACGACTCTCCATTTGAGCCTTCCCTGCCGGCTCTGCAGCAATCACAGCTTCCTCTTCTTCTACCAAGAGCCCCTCTTCCTCCTCCTCCCTTTGGCTCTGGTCTCTGCTGCTACCTTGCAGAGCGGCACCAGATTTGCGCTCCTGCTTGGATCTCTGCCGTCTCTTGCGCCTGCTTGACCCCGGGGCTGTCGGCTTCTGCGGGGAGGATCGTCCTTCAACAGGTCCCTCCCCAGAGTACTGGACCGCCAGTGGAGATGGAGTATGCGAGAGCCTCTGAACATGCTGAACGCTGTCTCTCTCCACTTCAGCTGCCTGTAGAAGGGACTGAAGAGCTTTTACTTCCCCTCGGAGAGATTCAATCTGTAGGTAATGATCCTCAATGGAACAAACTTTGGCTTCTGGCTCAACAGTCTTCGCTCCTTGCTGAAGCTTAGATTTGCTCTGGGCATCCTGCCCCCTCTTCTGCTTCTGCTCCATCATAATCCCTCGTTCTCTATCCAGCTCTGTCTTAAGGCTTTTATTTTGAGCCATAACCTTGTTGTTTTCATGTTGTATTTTGATTAACTCTCCCTTTAGCTGTTCCAACTTGCCCTCTGTAGATGTCAGCTGATCTGTAACTTTGGAGAGACTGAAAATTAGGGTTTCCTTTTCAGAGGAAATTACACTGAGCTTCTCCATTAATTCAGATGTATCTTTTTCTATCAGAGTTCTGCTGTCTGTGTATGCAGCCTCCATTTTGATATTCGCACTGCTCTCCTTCAGCTCCCGAATCTGAGACTGGAGGCCGACAATTTTTGCCTCAAATTCAAGTGTTTCCTTGAGCGTCCTCTCTTCCAACTGGGCCTTTGCCTCTGTGAGGCAGGTGTACTCCTCCTTAAGCTCCTGATAGTTTACTTCAAAGTTCTTTTCAGCAAACGAGAACGTAGTTTTTTGCTTTTCGATTTCCCCTTTGAGCTCAATCGCCTGTTGCTGTACTTGATTTTTTTCTGATGTCAGGAACTCAATCTTTTGATTTTTTGACTCTATGTCTTCTATCAAGGTACTGTTGGATTTAATCAACATGTGTTTTTCTGATTCCTGTTCATTAAATGTGTTCTTCCAACACTCTTCCTTCTCCCTTGTCTGCTTTTCCAGTGTCTCTGTCTTTGTCAGTAGTGTATTAAGTTCCCTCTCCATTTTAGCTCTTTCGTCTCCTCCCTTTCTTAGCTCCCCCACCTCCACTTGAAGCTCTTGGAGCTGTAGGACGAGCTCATCAGCTTTAGAGCTGTGCAAGGCTAGCTTCAGGTCCTCCTTCAGTGCAAATATTTGGTGTAACAGCTCATCCCTTTCTGTAGCAAAGCTCGCTTTCTCTCTTCCTAACAAACGCAGTTCTTCTTCATAAGTAATACGCAGCTCCCCCAGAGCTCGCTCATGTTTGATAGACGCTTCATTGAGAAGGTTTTCTGTGTTGAGAAAGCTCTCTCTTTGCAGGCCTTCCCTGAGGTGGGTCAGCTCTTCTTCGTGGCTAAAGAGAAGCTGTGTCCTGAGTCTTTCCAACTCAGCTTCTTGCGACTCCGCCATGCGGTCCAGCACAGCATCTTTCTCCCGCTCAAGCATCTCCAATTTGATCTTGTAATTGGTTGTCTCTGACTCATGCTTTACCTCTTCCTCTAGTGCAGCTTCTTCAGCAGCAGCTAGCTGACGCTTCAAGTCGTCAATTGTATCCTGAAGTCGCTGCAATTCACTTTTTTTGTTTTCCTGGTTCTCAAGATTTTGTGAGAACATCTCGACTTTCTCTTCGGCAAAGCGGAGATCTTGCAGAAGGTCAACAACCTGGGCCTGCAGGTTGAGCTTCTCCTGGGCAAACTGATTTAACTCATGCCTGGCTTTCTTGTATATTGCGTCGGACTCCTGTAGCCTTTCCTCAAGCTCTCTAATCTCAGCATTGAGTTTGTCTACAATATGACTTTGAGATTGCTGCTGGACATTTAATTCTTGTTCAGAATGCTGTTTTATTATTCGATCCATTTCGGTTGCATGTTGTAAATTGAGCTCATGCTTCATCTGAACTATTTGCTGGCCATACATCTCATCCAATTCTGCCCGAAGACACTCAAGATTGCGGGCGGATTCCGCCTCCATTTTTTTAACAATATCACCCTCAGACATGCTACCCTGATGATTGCGCTTCTGAAGATCTTCCACAGTACCCATGAGCTGCATAATCTCATTTGATGACATCCGCTCCTTCTGTTTGGAGGTTATGAGTTCACCCTGACAGTTTTCCAACTCCTTTTTCTCCTTCTCCAGTTCCACCCTGCACCTCTGTAATTCACCTTTGCAGCTTTGTAAGTCAACCTTGGTGCTTTCCAATTCATCCAGGCATCTTTCAAGCTCCAGCTCCTTTGAAGTAATTCGCTGGTAGAGGTCATTGAGGCGTTTCCCAGAAGACTCCAGCTCATCCTCCAGTTGGGTTAGAGAGCCATCCCGTTCTGAAATGACTCTCTCTTGCTCTGCGATGATCATGTCTTTCTCATTTACAGTCTGGACATCAGTTTCTTGTTTGCGCTGCCCTACCTGAACAAGTTCCTCCCTTAGCAAGGTCAGTGATCGCTCATGATCTGTTATGATTGCGGTTTGCTCTGAAATCAGTAGATCTTTCTCCCCCAGCGTTTGTGCAAATGACTCTTCTGTTGCTCTTTCCGCCAGTACAAGCTCAGCCCTTAAAGCTGTCAGTGACTGCTGGTGACCCAACATAACAATCTCTTTTTCCTCAATCAGCAGATCTTTTTCGTTCAACTTCTGTGCAAATGATTCTTCTGATCGCCTTCCTGCCTAAAAGAGAAAAAGCATATAATGGAAATAAGTCATATTAACAATATAATGAGAAGTATGCAGAAGTAATAAAAGATACATAGTAGATACATAGTAATAAAGGAACATAGTGTTGAGCACTAAAAATTTTCCTCCACAAAAAGTAGAGTATTCCCGGGATGAGATAACTTTGTAAGTATGGAATAAAAGTTCATCCCACCCTATGGTATTTTTTTCCCGACAGATAAAAAAATGAAATAAAAAGGTGTTTAGACCAGCCGTACATATACAGCCTGAAGATAACAATAAATCAAACAAGCATTCTATACTGATCAATTTTCTACTGGGGATCATTATGTTTTATCTTATCTCACAAACACTGGTTAGCCACCTTACCATCTCCATTTCATCAAGTTTTTGCTGGAACCGGCTAATCTCCAGTAACTGCTCACTGCTCCTCTCCTGGTGCTCTTGCAGCTGAATGCCCAGTTCCTCTAGTTGCTGCTGGGACTGGACAAGTTGCTGTCTGGCCTGCAGGAGATCAGCTGCCGTGCTGCTGTGGCTGGTGTTCCTCAGGGTCTCACCTGCCTGCAGCTATCAATGCCGGACACATCGGGGAGGTTCCGTTTGAGACTTGATTTGACAGATTGAGTGATACGGATACTGCTATCTGATATCTCTCCAATACCAGGCTGCCAGGATGCCAATCATTATGTTCTAATGAGCCCATGCAGTCTTAAGTATATACTGTTCAGTAAAAGCAATTTATCAATATATACTTGGTACTGGCCGATATTTAAAGTTCAGGATTCAGCATCCGCGTCGACAGTTAAGTGGCATCCAACCATCCCTATGATTAGGGAGCAACAATGTCCTGGCCTATAAAGTTACTACTCAATGATGATTTACTGGGTGAATGTAAGGAACATTCAAGTGGTAAATCATGTAAAAGAAAAATGTCTCCACCTGTTGGAACTGAATGTGTAGTTTCTGGCTTTGCTCTGTCATCTCCAGAAATTCCCTCATGATTTCATCCTTCTCTTCGCGAGCCTGCTGTAGATTAGCAGTGAGCTGGGTAATGATGCCATCTCGCTGCTTCAGGGCAGCCTCAAAGTCCTGCAGCTATAAAAGTACAATGCAATAATTCAGGATTCAGTCAAAAGCATTTATATCGATTTTTGTAGAGAGAGCTATGGTAACTACCCCTGGGGACAGCAACTAAAAGAGAAGAGGAGAAGAAAGGTTTTTCCGCAACCCTTGTTTTGTAAACAAGCATGAAATGTGCTAATTGCCCTTGCCCTAGAGGTAGACCCTTCTAAAGCATAAAATGTTGGTGATTTTCAGATCCTGCCATAGTTCAAAAAAGTGCAAAGGAAAACACAATTTACATCTTGTTATCAGGGGACAATTATTTGCTTTGATACTCAGATTTCAATTTGGGCATTTCAGATCAAGCATTTTAATTTTTGAATCGTGGTAAATTATTTGTAATAATTCTTTTTGAAATGCAAGCCTTACAACAGTGGTATAGTATAACAGTTACCTGTTGCACCCCTTCTGTGCCAAAGCTAGTCCTGATTTGTTCAAGTTCCCTGCTTAGTTCCTCCACTGCCTGGGTCTTGGCAGCCAGAGCCTCCTCCATATCCTGCATCTTGTGTCCTTTTGATACTTGATGCAAGGGCTCCACCTCGTCCTGAGTGATGAACAAAGGAGACATAAGAACTTTATAAACATTCAGACTTTCAAAGGTACAGTTTCAAATGCAAACTTACAGTAGCACAGAGCGAACACCTAAGGATTATGCGATAGATAGTTACAGGTTTATTAGTGAGTTTATTGTCTGAGAAGTAGCACTGATATCTGTGATTTTCCTGACTATCATTGGTAGTTATGTTTGTTGATCTATAAAAATAAGGGCTATCAGGGATAATCAATTCTTGCGACCCAAACTGTTACAAGGAGAAAGGAAAGCCGTTCAATGTAGTTTGCTTAGGGTTAGAGTTATTTTTACTTGAGTCAGAGTAGGGATTGTTGTTACAGTGTGTTATTTAATTTTCTAAGTCATACAATTTTGGTTCGTTATGTATGGTATAGTAACCAAAATATAAATTCTGTCAAGTTTCTGTTTGGTAAATCTGGGAAATGTTTTTTGCAAGTTTATTGTATTCATCTGCATGTTACCACATTTTAACAAACACGCTACAGAATTGACTTGGCCCTCCTATTAAAGGGGACCTTTTTTGCTAATTTCCAGCTCTATAATTTATTCTGGGACTCCTCTGGTGAAGCTTTGCATGATTCACGGTTTAAAGAAAACCATTATCTTATACTGGCCCTTTACGCAGCCCCTTAGCTCAGCCTCTGTCTGAAACAAGCTGTATTAGCTCCTGTCTCTTTAAGGCCCCCCTCCCTAAAAGCCCACACTTCCTTCTGATCGGCCAATTTCTGGAAGCCTGCCGAGGGACAGCACCCTTATCCTTACATCATTCGAGAATTTCATATCCGATTTAGAATCCAAAATCAGAAAACCTAATATCCGCCTGTTATTTCATTGTTCATATACAAATCCAAAATCAGAAAACCAATAATGGGCTGTTTTTCCCCTGTTTTGATTTTGTTCTGGAGTTCAAAATAGAACATGAGAAAATGGAATATTTGTGGTCTGCATGTATGACAGAAAATAAGGAAAAGCATATTAGGTCCCCTTTAATATTGTCTCTCTTTCGCAGCTAATGTCTCCACCTGGTTTACCTCTTTTCTTCCAGTTACACATCGTCTTTGCAGTGCCGAACAGCCACTCATCCTCCCTTCTCCCACCAACTCACTGTCCTCTATTCCCCTTTCTTACACTCCCTCCTACACTCAGTTCTCCTTCAGATTAAAGATTAATTTACACCTTTGAAATGTCATGAAGACCTGTTGAATCCTGAAATATGGGACCATTTGTTCTGTAAAAATGGTCATTTTAAAAATGACCACAGATTTCCTTTTTTCCTGTTTTTCCAGACAGCCCGACTATTTCTACTGCACTTTATATGTAGGCGTATAGCGAAAAATGCAATAGCAAGTACAGTGCAAAAGAGCATTGGTTAGTGGGTTAAAGGAAATAACACAGAGGAATGAATATGGAAATGGTAAGTCCAGTGCAGAAGTAAGTGGTTTTGCCAGCAGGCTTCAAAGCGAATAATCTCTTCAACAAATGTACTGTACCCAGACAAAGTGCTCAGAAGACTTCTTTCGGTTCACAGTCATCTTATGGCACCCATTAACCTGTTAAATCACTGTCATTGTCAATACTGTCATTGAAATGTTAAGATTTGTGACTTCTTTCACCGACCCCGGTGCCATAATGAGCTTAGCCTGTTAGTCTGTAGTCAGCAAACACATTTTACATTATGCAATTTGGCACTGGTATGGACCTTTTATTTTAAAAGTAGAGGGTGTGATTTATGGAACGCCATTTCTGTCAATAATAAACAAACACATAAACAGACCTGCCAAAATTGGGAAAATATTTTGAGTACCACAACAGTGTAACAAGCAGCCTCTGTGGTGTTTGAGCTACTGCAGCTAAACAACTCCATCAGTTATTCACACCGTAGCCATCTTGTAACGAGGCTCGTCACATCGTATGCAAGCTACTACGGCTAACTATATACAGTACAGTATATACATTTATCTCATTAGGATATACCACTAGAAATGCATCACCTCGCAAAGTTACTGAACATGTTTACCAGCTTGAGATGCACTGATTGCAATTTTCTTTCCCGATCCCGATTTCAGATTTTCTGACCCGCCGATTCAGATTTTGGCCAATACTGATTTTCATTGATTTGTATGTTCATAATAAAACATTGACTGTTATATAACTTTAACATTGTCGTCTGATCATATTGAGTTTATATGCGTGATCAGTGATATCAAATTTTCGTATCTGCAGTGCACCAATGATAAATACGTCACGTGATCTGATCACGCTTACCTGATAGGACAGCTGCACATACGGACTACTGCTGCAATTTTCAGCGACACAATCTCACAATAGTGAGATTGCTGATTTTGCAGTCTGCACAATTTTGGAATATTGTCGGGCAATAGATCAACAATTTATAAAATTTTCTTTGTTTACCTTGAAGTACCTCCTTTCCGTAATTAAATTAAAATAATATTGAATTTTTTGTGTAGTTTTAGCTAGCACTTCGTACCTGCATATTTTGACCAAGAATTGCGTGGTTGGTACACAAAATGCGCGCAGGTTGACAGGCTTGCATGAATCTATAAATATGCCTATGAAAGTCTATGAAATAAATTCTGAAATAAATAAATGAGGCAATGAATATATAAATAAGTGTAAATATAAATATATACATTTGTAAATATAGTTAAATAAAAATAAAAGTTTTTATTTAAAGAATTACATTTTTCAAAAATACATTAATTTCAGGGGAATTATATTTCATACATTTCAAAAAGTCCCCTGAAACAAATGTGGCATTATTAAATAAATCATTTATTTCCCCTGAAATAAATAAATGTGGAATTATGAAATAAGTCATCTGAAAAGTAGTCTTTTGAAAAATGTCCTATTTTAAATCATGATTTAATTATTTATTGAACAATATTTACTAATTTATGTATTTATATTTATTTACATATGTATTGCCTCATTTATTAATTTCAGCATTTATTTCATAGACATTTATTTATTACATAGTCATATTTATTTGTTTATGTATTTATTTATTTATTTATTTCATATTGACTAAAATGGCATTCTATAGTGATTTACTTTCTCTTGCAAAGCATGGAAGATAATGAATTGTTTTTATGTTGGATTTTTCATTTTTTTTTTTACTTATGATTTCAATAAACCCCATCATGCCTCAATTTCTTTTGATGATGAGCAGTGATGCTCAACAAAATAGCAACATTGTGTGTTCTGCTAGTAATTGAAATTGGGAAGATAGCGTCTAATCTAGTTTATCAAATCAATCAGTGTGTTGTTTTCATATATTGATTTGCATGGTATTCATTTTGCTTGAATACCTCAATTTGCAGAGTATCAATCTCAACGATACTGGAGAAAACACAAGTAATTATTCTCGTTTCACATGAAATTATAATGTGCTAATGGCACCTTCTAAGGATAATCACCACAAAATAAAATGAAAATGAGATGATCATAAAGACTTTGAGAAAGATGATCTCACCTCTGAGGAATAATCTTCAGCCGTGGTAGAGACCTCGCTCTCTGGCTGCAGTAGAAGAGGGCACAACAATGTCATTCAACGTCAACTGCATCATGACAATATTTAGAAATGACGAAAATGACAAAAATGTGGAAAAAATTCAAGGTCTAAGGAAGCGATATGAGATTTTCCTGAAACCTTCTCTAATCCAATACAATTGCTCTCTTTTTTTAATTCAATACAATTAAGTATATAGTATAACAGCTTTATAATAACTCATTGTTAATGTTGGGGGTGACGGTGGCTCAGGAGGTGAAGCGGATCATCCAGTAATCAGAGGATTCCTGTTTCAATTACCGGCTCCTCACTGTAGAATGTCGAAGTGTCCTTGAGCAAGACACCGAACCCCTAACTGCGCCCATTGAGCAGGCTGCCGCCGCCATCGTGTAGATGTGTGTGTGAATGGGAGGATGTGAAGCGTGTACTATAAAGCGTTTTGCATCATCGCAAGACTAGAAAAGCGCTATATAGATGCGGCTGATTTACCATTTAATGACACATTTAAGTATATTTACTTTTTGAAAGACTAGTCAATTCTACCAACATTTATATTCAGTACTCTGTGCAGCCTGCTCCAGCATCGATGGAAAACTGTAACTCCGGAGAGAAAGGAAAACAGGTCACAGGTTTTACTATTTCTAAAGACCGATGGCATGCCACTTGACCTCTTTATGTAAACATGTGTCCACGTCTCATATCCTGTCAGCCAGTTTCTAAAGAATTCGATTTTGAACAGGGATTGGCTTCATAGTAACAGCCAGTGCTTTCAATCACAAAACACACACATCTATGGAGAGGGGAGAACTTTGAAGCGGCCAGTTTCCACAGCAACATCATACTGCTCACGGTTAGTTGCAGCACCGTGGAAAATCAAGTGCCCTGACCAATTTTTTTCTGCCAAAAAAACAACACAGTTTCATGAAACGTGTGGTATATTTAATAAAGGTTTATATAAATACGAATACTTGTCTACTTATGAAGATAAATCGTTTAACATTTGTTGGCACAGCTGATTCAGCCTATTAATATTCCAAGTTTCATTTGCTAGTGGAACTGTTGTGGCAGGAGGGAGCAAGTGCTAATTTCCCAAAGTGTTTTGAAACAGATTGTTTTTTAAATGGTCAGACAAATGCTCTCACTGAAGGACAATAAGTAAACAGCGTTTGAAATAAGAAGACACTCACTCAACTTTCATGCCTATTGTTGAGTGTAGCAAGGCCATCGCAATCGGTCACATAAACCATGGCAGCTCAACATGTTTAAGAGCAATTGTCTGTTTCCATGGTAACCAGTACATTTGTAGGCACCCAACATTCAATGTACAGTAGCTGAAGTGATGCTGCGCAGTAGGAAAAAAAAAAAAACAGAAAAAAAACGGACAAAAAAATCTAAGCACAATTTTAGCAAAGCATTTACTAGTTTCTGTAGCTCACACATTGTTAATTTACCGTTTGCAAAAACATGGCAATTAATATTATATTAAGGCCTGTCTCCCTTATTTTCTGTAGAACTAGTACACGACCGGTCAAAGTTTAAACCTTTCTTAAGATATTTGAATGGCACAGTTTAACAAAATTTCAATGATTCAGTCCTTAGAATGGGCATTCAAAATGATGGGAGATGAAACTGGCGGTTAACGTCATACACTGGGGAAAGACACTCTTTGTGATACAGTCAAAGAGCCTTGAAAGCCCGCCCTCAGCTGGCTCACTGTTCTCTATTTATTTAAAATGTATTAATATTTAAGACGTGCCGCTTGTCCAAATTGCACCAAATTCGACACCGCACGCCCTTGGGTCCCCAGCAATACACCCATCGAGTGTGAAGTGGATCGGACGACCGGTTGTCCTTCGATTGAAGGACATGATAATCAAAGAACAGACAGACAGACAGACAGACAGACAGACAGACAGACAGACAGACAGAGATTCCTTCCTTTATACTGTGGTTAGATTAGATGACAGTGACACCAAATAATACCAGGTTTCAGATGCTTGGGATACCATGTGTTGTATGACAAGTCCCCCACCAACACCTTTTAACCGTTTCTCCGGTATTGATAGTTATCTAACGCCGTTCTTTTCAGCTTGGGCGTCTGAGCGGCTTGTCAATCACTCTTGCGAATGGTGATATATGCAAATATCCTAAAGCTTCCTCGAAAACTAAACCAGAGTCCTGAGACTTACACACAGACTGCTTGAATTTCAACAAAGCAAAGAACAGAAATTGAATAATTTACCAACTGTCTTCTGTGTGTTGCCATGCCCTTAAGGCAGTGGCAGAAGGAACATGAGTTTCAGTTAGCCATCATTCAGCATAGTTCTGTTTTATCTGATTTCAAACTGAAATAGTTTTTGTCTGGTAATTGATAAATCACACTCGGTGAACAATATGTCAATCAAATGAATAAGTTGCTACATATATTTGCAGGCTTATATGAATTATCAATGAATTTTCTAATATGACTAAGGGTGGGATGAGCATAATCTTTTGAGATATATAAATATGACAAGTCTTCGTGTAGCAAAGAAGTTGTGAAATACAACAATATTTTGCTGCAAAGACAGTCAAAACATGTGTAAATGACGCAACAAAGTTTGTTTTTGCCAAGGGATTTTTTTTCTCGTTAGGAATAGCAATTAATTTATCCAATTAAATAAACCAATGCATTTGCGATTACTAACATTGTGCACCAAATGTATAGCACCATGCTCAATTATCATCCGTGCCTTCTAAAAAAATAATAACAAAAAAAAAAAACAACAACATACAAATTGGTTATATTCTCTTGTGTCTGATAACAAGAACAAAGTAAACACAGTAGAAATAATGTAGTCTTGCTCATATCTCTATGGAATTAAATTTTAATTAATTTAAACAATCTCAGTGTATTGTGACTTAAGTGTATTGAAGCCATGCTGTGCAACCACAAACTCATCCCAGATTACTTTGGCTTATTAACTTTGAATTGGCCCATGTGAGTTTGACCAGATAAGACCAGATCATGAGGGTTAACAATGGTTCATCAACACGAGGGCAATTGCTTGAACAGTGTTAGAGATTAATAGAGTGATTAACAAAGTAGTAGTAGATGTTTAACTAAAGAAGAGCTGGGGATTTAATACAGGGGCGTAATAATGCATCTGAATTATTTGATTTGTGTTGGAAAAAAAAAAGTTTCCGTTTTGCTTTGCCATCTTGATTACCAGCTTATTATCCCAAATAGCATGTGATAGGTTTGGGACAGACGGATAGATGGATAGACAGACAGACAGATATATAGTTATGATTCCCCTTATTTATAATTCCCGACTGAAATGTTGTGCCTGTGCACACTGACTGACTGAACAGGAGATCCTTTCCGCACACGTTACATGAACACACAACACGTGTTCTCCGAGATTGGGCATTAAAAGGTTCACCGTCACTGCAAAGAAACTAAAAACTGAGTGTTTTTATTACAGATGTATTGATTGTAATTGAATGAAACAAAAAAAACCACCGTGCACAACCATGCGTAATAGGAACAGTCTCTCTCTCGGGGAGACGGCAGTGCACGGAGCAGCAGCCAGAAACACACAATCCAGGTTTATAATGTATTTCTTATTTAAGTTCTGCTTTTATTCGTTTTTTTTTACAGTGAACAAGAATCGAATAAAAAATAAATAATCCTGTCCCGCGCATGGTATCATGTCATTTGCGGTGTCAATTCCGGTGTAAGTTTTCATGACAAAACATCATTTGGATACCCGAAAAACAGTGACCCCCTGTCACCGAGCAGTCATGTAGTGTGCAAACCATAAGACTGCAAGATTCAGAACACAGAAAGTTGTGTCGCGTGAACCGTACAGCTATCTGACGACTTTAAAGTTGTGTAGTGTGCCCATGGCAAAAGATAAAAAAAGCACTTTATCACAATTTTCAAAACCACCTGTCTATCTATAAAGGAAGGACTGTCTGTCTGTATGTCTGACTGTATGTCCTTTGATTATCTCAACAACCGTTCATCTCATCTACTTCACACTTGGCGGGTGTATTGCTGGGGACCCAAGGATGTGTAGTGCCGACTTTGGTGCAATTTGAACATGTGACATGTTTAATATTAATAAACTTTGAATATACAGTGAACAGCGAGCCTACGGGGGGTGGGGCTTCAGGGCTCAGCAACTGAGTCACGAAGAGTGTCTTCCCCCAGTTTATGACTTTAACCAGCAGTTTCATCTTCCATTGTGGAACACAGGGCTGAATCGTTGACATTTTGCCAAACTGTGCCATTAACATGTTTTAAAAGTCTTACATTTGTTCAAAAGTCTTACATTTTGAACGGGCCTCTACTAGTTTTAGTTCTAGGAATCTCTTGTCAGTTTGTCTGTCCATCTGTATGTCCTTCGATTATCTCGACAACCACTCATCTGATCTACTTCCCACTTGGCGGGTGTATTGCTGGGGACCAAAGGAATGAATTTGTGCAATTTGGACACGTGCCCCGTAGGGATAAATTTGAATAACCAAGCGAACACCAAGCTGCTCTGTGAAGCTGGGGCGCTTTGTGACATCATACAATTTCACTAAGCGGGACGATTCGTAACATCATCCAATATGTGAAGCACGAGATGCACGCCTAGCAAGCGACGCTGCACGCATTGCTAACACAAGGGCAGAGGAAGCGCTGGAGACGCGGGCCGAGCGCCGGGCGCGTGACCTCCAACGTCACACAAGCCTATGAGAGGAGGACACCGCTGCACGGCGAGTGGAGCGCCTGGCAGTCCACATAAGTGTGACTAAATCATTGACTCAAGAAACCTGGACTTGACTGATCCTCCTGAAGTTCTAAAATGCCTATATTTTCACATTTAGTGCTTATTTTTTATTGCAAAGTTGTCCCTACATTTTGTCTAACTGTGCCATTTTGACTGGGCATGCACTGGAAGGAATCTGTCTGTCTGTCTGTCTGTCTGTCTGTCTGTCTGTCTGTCCTTCGATTACCTCCACAACCGTTAATCCGATCTACCTCACACTTGGCGCTGTATTGAACGGGCATGTACTATTAATCACATATCTCAGCCCACTATGAACAGGCAAAAACAGACAAATTTACTGTTGCATTATAACATTTCAAGAAATAATCTGCAGCACACTGATTGATTATTATTTTGTCCACAAAATACAACCTTGTATCATAATAAATCCACCCAGCAGAGTTGAGACCACTGCTGCCGAATGTCACACAGTCAAAATGGGTTTACATTTCTCAAAGATGACACATTCCAATGTGGTGAAAGGCATCTCGTCAGATGACGAGACGTAGTGAAACTCACTTCTTGCAAGCTATGGAAAAAGTTATGGTAACCTAGGTACTAGCTAGGTCGAAAATACGCAGTAAAGGGACAGAGCCAAAGAATAATAATTCTGTCCCACGCACGGTTGACAACATTCTGATACCACTTCCACCCACTCATACAACATTTCAAGGGGACATGCACGTGTGTCCTTGTCAACAATACTGTATTACCTAACATTTACATATACACACAGCAGAGGGTCAAGTTTCTATCATGCTGCAATGGAAATCAATTACACATGTCAATTACACATAGATTTTTATAAAGTATCCTGAAGGTAATGGCTTCTCGAGCCAAGAAAAGTCTGGTACAAAACAAAAGCTTATGCTCAAAATTAGGCACAATTTCCTACCTCTATGGTGTAGGTCTGGTCATGCTTGACAGTCTCTCCACTGCGCAGGGTCCTGGCGAAACTATACTCCGTTGTAGGGGGTTCTGGGTCTCCTTCCTCTAAACGAATAAGTCCTCCTGCAGGGACCTCCTCTCCTAGCACCAACTGGTCTTGATCCACCTCAATTGTACCCTGTGAATCTCCCCCGGCGTCCTCTACCGGCTTCTTTTTCTTTTTCTTCTTCTGTTTTTTCTGGGAGTCTGCGTAAGCTTTCCTTTGCCGGTACTCAGCCAGCTATGTTGTAAGAGGGAAGGAAGGCAAACATAGTTAGTGTTAAAGACAACGATTTTTTATCTTCAAAGTTTTGTTAACATTGACCCTTGAAAACAAGTGGTAGCTGAATCCATCGGGCTGTATTACTCATGGTGTACCACATGGATTAACTATTTTGATTGACAATCTCTGGTTATACTAAGAATAGAGTTAAAACGCTAACAAATATTACCCACTGTTTTGCTATAAAGTTTGCTGAAACTCAACCGAAACATTGTGTGCCTCCATAAGGTGCCCTCTTTGCGCCGAATGAGTCCTCTGTGTCCATATGACCAACCACGTATGCTCCTTGCTGTGGCAAATGCTAATCTGATAAACAGCTTGGTGCTAAAAGGATTACATACGAACATTTCCAAACTGGCACACATGTCTATGATGTGCTGCTGATAACCGGCATTTTTTTGTTGTGTTTAAGAAAGTACATAATACAAAAGTATTATATAACCTCTTAAAGAAAAAAATAATAATAATTAAAAACATGGGCATTGTCTTGATTGACAATTCATATTAAAATATGGATCTCCACTGCTTCATGACGGGCAAAGTTTTTAAGTATTTTTAATGCAACTTTCCATTCCCCAAGGGTTTAATGAGACCTCAGCAGAGTCTTATTACGGCTTCAGATTTGGGATTAGAGAGGTCACCTAAATCTTCGCTAATCTCCTCTTTGGTTCCATTCCTAAAGGGTCTGTCTCATACACCCCGATTAATTTCCTTCCCAAGACTTTTCAAACGGGGACAAGAAATTCAAAATAAACCTGAAACCACATCCAATCCAATTACAGCATCGAATTCACAAAAAGCATTAGATAGAGGGGTGTTGTTTTTTTCATATCCATGGTGCTGTATAACATTTGTTGTTTTTGTGGAAACTGCGGACCAAAACAAATACACACACGTTCAAACAGGTGTTTTTGCTGTTGATCCATTATGCACAAGCAGCAGGTGACAGCTTGGCAATCACTAAATACATGGCCGACAGAGCAGAGAGGAAGGAAAACCCCACCGGTGTGACACCACAGGAATCACGCCGACAGCCATAGATAGGCTAATGCTAAGGAAACCACGCTAGCACCTGCTTACCTATCTGGCAGATGTCCGTCTACAGCACACATGCGAAAGGCTGCCAGGTCAGATCAGGCCGTTCGACATTTTCGATCCAGACATGATGGGGCTGGGCGATATTGGCAAGATCCAAAGATTACAGTATTTTTTTAATGAATACTTCAGTATACTTTTACAATATTTTAGGGGTGCTTTCATAAGTTATTGACACACAAGCAATATATTTAAAAAAATCATTAGTAATGTGGTTGAAACATTTAACTTTATTTCCATAAGCAAAATCCCAGACGATATCTAGTCCCATGGTGTCAAATAGATATTGAGGTATTTGTCAGAAAATACTATGATCGCCCAGCCCTACTGCTGACTCATCATTCTTCACTTTTTTTCTTGTTCATTCTTTATCTATGAGCTCGGCAGAAACCTTTTCATTTTAGAGGAGTATATTTAACTGGGAATCTTCCTTATAAATACCTAAACATAACTGTGAAAAATAATTACTAAGGAAGGAGTATCGAAGTGAGAGAATATTTATAGCAGTCCCTAGACATGTTGCATACAATGAGGAGACATTTCAATTCAAATTTTGGAGATTATGCCTATTAAAAAACTGGTCTTTCTTGATCTGTTAGTATTTGCTTGGCCCATTTGGCTGAGGAGGGCAGAGAGCTGGCAGAGCATATGGGGGACAAACAACAACACTGGCTTATCACCATCTGGGAGAATGGATTCCACGTAGGCCTATCTCCATCTGCTGTTTCAGCCGGTGTTTACAAACATTTTTACGCTGGCATTTAATAGAAGTAATCTGAATAGTAATTAACATTGTAGCATGGCTCTTCCTTCAATACAATGACCAAATGGGGACAGAAACAAATTCATTCACAATAACAATGCAATTAAGAGGCACAATATTCCGACACACAAAAAGAAAGTCTTACTACAAAAGAAAAACACATGTGGCAGTCTGTTGTTCAGGGTAACCTTGTATATTAATGGCAGAACATACTGTGGCTCTTTAGAACACTCCATCGGCAGTTAGAACTTAGTGCATACAGGGTAAGCATCGCCTCACTCCAAACCTACACTGTCATACTGCCAGAGAGACATTAGCCAAGACAGTCTCTGGCACAGTGACACGGGAATGATAATCTGTTTCTCAGCATGTCACCGATTACCTTGTCCTGATCACTAATGATAGACAAAGTTAGACAAAGCTCTGACTTCTCACTATGGTGAGACAGGTGACAGAAGAGGCCTCTTTATTCAGAGCCATGCTCTCATACAGTAGCCTACTGTTGAAGCTCTGTGTCCCACGTAAAGATAATGGCCAGGCAAAAAGGGTTCCCACTTAATGCACTGGAAGACAAGTGAAATATCGGAAAACAAGCACAAACACATAACTGAAACAGCCAACAATAGAAAGGTACCAGTACCATGATAACTAGGGGTGTAAGAAAATAATGATACACTTGTGAAATTTTGAGTTTATAGTTTGGGTTCAATCCCTATCTGCTAGGTGGTATTGCAATAGTCATACTGTATTGTTGTAATGTTGTAATATAGTATTGTAGTAAAATACAACTTTTCTCAACTTATGACATTAAAATTTTAATATATCACTGTATTACCAATATCCCAATTTATATGCAGGCGTGATGTATCAAATTGTGACTTCTTTACTGGTTGTGTTACCAGATCATAAACAACCTTGCTGATACAGTAACTTAACATAATGGAAATTTAGGCCATTATTGACAAGTTTCATCACTGTGCAGAAGAAGTTTCTGTTATCTATATCCATCTCCTGTGTATCATTCCCTGCAGTGCGGATTTGAAATACCGCAGATAAGGTCAAGGATAATATTAAGTCAAATATTGTTCTCTGAGCCTAATGGAATTTGAATGCACCAGCTGTATAAAGGACCGCAAAAGACCACCAAACATTTCTATTAAACAAAAGAGAAAAATTATAAACAAGCACAGTTGAAACAAAATTACTGACCATTGGGACCACTGGGTCTCTACCATGTAAAAAAATAAAAAATAAAAACACCAGTAAAAACATATATGTGTAACCATTTGATGTCAGTTTTCAACAGAATATATATGTAAATGATCTACAGCACAATTTTTCTCCTAAATGTAATTATCATTTAGCTAAAGAGAACATGATTTCCTGCATTAAAGCAGCAGGTGTGGCCTCCATTTCGGGATCTGCCTCGCATGGAACCAACTACATAATAATAGTAATAATAATAATAATAATAATAAGATATATGATATATGTGTAACAATGTGTAACAATGCATAAAATAGGATATGTAATCATAATATACACATTTTGAAAAAATATTGTTTTTTATGGAAAATAAAAATAAAATTGGAGGAAGGGGGAAAGGGGAATACAATGGCATGTCGGAAACAATATCTGACACGTTAAAAAAATAGGAGTTGATATCTCTGAACTTGAAGATTCTCACGAGGAACATCACTATGAATCAGCATCAACAAAAGCGCTGAGGTATAATCTTGGATTTGCCTTTGCCATCTGTTTTCTCCGAGGATAATCCAGGCCTCAACTCTGGCACAGCAGAGTTGAGGCCTGACGTGGCTGTAAGGGCTGCATTTTGTTTTTAAAAGTTTAGAGAAAAGATGTGGACCCTTATTTTCATTTTGCCTCACATAGATGAGAAAGTGAGTGAGTGAATAAAATATTTTTTTAGACAGAGGGCAGAGCATTATACAATTTAAGTGTGGCCCATCATCTGAATCAACTCTTCCATTACTTGCCCCATTGGACATATTCAATAATGTGATTCAAGATGAGAAGAGATTGTGGCCTAAAATTAAAACTCTCTAGTAAATGGAGATAATTAATATAGCTGATAAGCCATGTTGATCAATTCTATTCCATGGAGAGGACATTGTAGGGTCCAACCCCGATGAACAGAGACTCCTGAAGGATTCATTAATTAAATTTAAGGCCGGTGCCAACTGGATCAATTTGTGTCTTGCTGTCCTCAAAGTGTATCGTTTCTGTCATTGACTCTGACCTTTTTAAGAGATAAGCTATTTGCAACTTCCTGTAGCTGTGCTAATTATGGACATAGGGATGAAATGATACTAGCATCATGTATCGTGTATCGAGAGTTAACCTTTTTTACATTTGGAAGATTGTGAGATGCTTCTAATTTAAGGGAAAATGGATACTATGTCAATTATAGTTTTCTATAAACTAACTAACGGTCTAACTCTATTCTGGTCAGTAAAAGTAACCCAACAGATAAGAATTCTGTATTGGCCGATACTTAAAAGTTTAGGATTCAGAATCTGTGTCAGTAGTGAAAACTGCCATTCGGCATCCCAAAATGTTGATACTGTAGATCTATTGAAACATATTGATTCAACAATCAAGCTACAGGTCCGACTGTATTTTTGTTGCCATTCTTACAGAGATACAGTATGATGGGAGTGCAGGGTGTCTCCATAATAAAACACCAATATTCAGCAAACAACACATCCTGTTGTAATAAAATAATCCACTACTCGATACTATTATGCTCATCTTCAAAAGGTTAATATAGGTGTCTATAACAAAACATCCTCAAAACATGTTTAAATTTTTTTTGTTTTTGCTGAAAATACCACTCAGATTAGGCATTCTAGCCATTCTAACATGCATCTAAACCATCCTGTTCCAGGACGGTCTGTTACTGTGGGGTGGCACCACCCTCCACCCTTGTATTTAGTCTGTAAACTTTCACGGATTTCACCTTATCAGTCCACCAAAATCTGTTTCTGAACAAATTTCAGGCGAGAAATAAGCAATTAATTTGCAGAATCTTCACTCATTAGATCTACAAGGTCTAATTTAAAAGTTTAAAAGTTTTTTTTTTTTGCTGACACTGCACCAGGATACCACATGCAGGAGTTTTTTGTTTCATGTAAACGTCGGAAAATAAAATACATCTACAATAAAAACACTATTAAACTCTAATACTCAGCAGTTTCTTCATGGAAAGTTGGTATTAATTCCTCTTTTTTAAAGATTTGTGCTGGTCTGTGAAACGACAGAGCAGTTCCCAGCAGCACTTGTTATTCCCCAGCCGTGGGTGAAGTTCCTCAGATGGGGAGCAATTCTAATTCTACTTAGGCCCCACTTGACATAGGAAGGGGCTGCAATTCTAAACGGGTTGTTTCATCATGTTTTATGAAATAGACAGCTCACAAAAAACTGAAAAGGTGAGTTTTTCATAATAGACTTTAAGACTGAGTACAATTTTCAGACGTTAATTCTAAAATGTCATGATGTTTGTGCTGCTACACACAAGCCTTTTGTGATGCTTTTTCTCACCTAAACAAATCTGAAAGAAGCTTGACAGAGCCTTTGTTGTAGGATCTGTAAAATCGAACGTTGGGTATTGTAATGGAAAATACAGACCAAGATGTTGAAACTGCTGAAACAATTGCAACTGCCTTTTTGATCAATGCTTTTGACTACACCCTCAGCAGCTGCCTTTGTGACAGACACCCTCACACTGACGGTCCTAGTGACCTCCGTGATAAAAACCCCCGAGCCAGCTGGTTCGGGGGAGATGCTCTTTACTTTCCTGTGTGACTTGTGAAGTCCTCCCCGCTGATTAATCTTCTAAGCAAAAGACTAAGACTAAGTGACTATTTTCTGTCTAACCTGAACTATTTCACCCAACGCATCGACCACCACCTGAGTGGCTAGAATTTCCACTACAGTATTATAGGAAGCACCTTAGAGATGCCAAGCAGAAGACAGGAAAATAATAAACATTGTATAGCATCTTTACTTGGTCATTGTAGATAGGACTATTAAAACAGTTTTCTTCATCAGGTCATCTCAGTGCTTCATACCCTCATATGCAGACGACTTTACACAAGACAACTTCAAGCGATTTTAGCATTGCAGACCAGTGCAACATCGGGACCAATCATGACATGGCATGATGGCTTTTGGTGTGTGAAGAGGGCACTGACACCAGTCAAAGTCTGAATACAATGATTTGGCTGACCATTCATGCTAAACATGCTTGATGCTCAACAACGTAATTTATAATCCCTAAATGCTAAGACCCAAGGGGTGAGCTCTATCAAGCTGGCATGGAACAGATAACAATGTCACAAATATAGCTGCAGTCAGCAATACACAGGGTCAAGTTTAGTCGTTTTAGGTATGCATTACAATTTTCCGGGTTCTGTGAAACGTAGCACAAGTTACAAAAGTTACAAACACCTTGGATGTCTGGACCAATCAACGTGCACTTATGTCACTGCATGTTGCTCTCCTGGCGTTCAGTTAAATTTCCCTGAAGAACGTATTTCAAGAATATCGATCATTCCTGGATGATTCGGTGATGCGAGTTTTCCGGGTCGTGGTGACACACAGAATTACTACCACAAGTCGATACACTTGTTGCGTGTTTTGACTTTATCCAAAAAAATAGAACTGGGCTATCTATCTAGTCCAGAGAGTCCTGTCTGGCGGTGTCTCTGTGGAAGGAAATCACTCTGTGTGGAATTTCCCAAGTCCAAGGCGATACATACACGCTCACTAGTATGGAATTTCACAGTACGGTACAGTATCTACCAAAATACCGTGGTTTACGGTTTTCATGGTATTAATGTTTTGCCCTATGTTTTCTGTATATTCTATTAGTAAATATTTTATTTTAAATAAGAAAGATACATCGAAAAGCCTCGCACCGCACACGACACGAATGGACATTCAAAACCACAACCTGCACATTTACAGTACGTTGGATGATGATGTCACAAAGTGTCTGATTGTAAAACTAATCTTGTTCCATCATTTTTCCAACGTTGGCGTGTTGGTGAAGCAAGAACGTTCGGCTACTTTGGATGTGAATTGATTTGAATGAAACTTGAACCACGAGATGTTTGCGACGTCTCGGTTCTAACGACACCTCAACCATGTCCGTTGCTCCTGCAGTTGTTCTGTTCCAGACAAAGAAAGCCAGAAAAACTCAGAGGACAATAATAAAAATCAAAACGATAACAATAGGGTTCCAGCCCTAAACCTAACCCTAATTAACTGTGCGAGAAAAAAAAGAAGGTGTTAAAGAAAAAAGTTTTTTAATGTGGGATGCAGCATAATTCCCAGTATTCAAATTCATAAACTGTATCTAGCGCTATAACTAAAAGTGAGTGTTTCTTATTAAACGTGTAATAACTCCAACTTTACAACATCAGCAACATCAGCATTAAGCTTATTCAGACAGAGGTGGGAGCTCCCCGGGGATGGTTCTGAGTGATCATGCCACAGAAAAGCAGTCATTTTCATAATTCATGGCCTGGAAAGACGAAAAGTTACTTGAAAATTATTATCAATGCCTTTCAGTGGATCACAAAGATTGTATCCTGCAAGTGAGGAGTGACATGTTGACTTGGTAGAGAATGTGGTATTAATCTACTCTTAAGTAATACTTCCCCTTTCAGCAATGCAGATGCCAAAGCCATAACCAAGGAGACCGCTTCACTCATGGTCCTCCCGCTGTGTGACTCTCAAACACAAAGCATTAGTCCCAGTATGATCCACTAAGTGTCTATATGTAAAAGATGATGTAACCCTCTCAGCACTCCCACAATAATGTGTTTCGATTTGGTCTATAATGATTCTTCTTGCATTTATTTCATTCATCTATCAATACAAATGTATAAATAGTTTCCCTGCATGGAGCAAAACAAGTTGATTTTTCTATATGGACAACACCTCATCTGGAGAGCCCCTTTCCCACCTGGAATCCGTAATATCCGGAAAGGGCAGTAGGTAGCCATTCACACATAGGCCTCCTTTACGGAAAAGTTCCCTATGGGTCCCACAGAGATGACTGTTCTAGAAACAATACATAATCCGCACAAGCCGTATCTCATATCACAAGAGACTAGGCAACACAATTGGTTCCATTTTTAGCCCAGTGCTTCGCTCCCCGTCTCCCAATCTCCCAACCCTACCAGCCCTTCCCAGCCCTCACCGCCCTCCCCGCCCTACGGACTCTTCCCTCACGTACGGAGGTACCGTGCCCAAACGCTATAACCCAAACCCAATGTTATTAAATCAGTGTGATCATTTTCAACCTGTCCTACACTCTCTGCCTCTGGAGAAGGAATATTCTCCACCCATTCTACCTATCCAAACTCCGCTCCAGGCTCGGGTGCATCCGGCAGGCAAGCAAAGCCCTTGTGCCCAATGCCACCGCACCCCTAAGTGTAAAAGACAGGTCCAGGGTCTGAGTGGCATTTTTAAGAAGAAAAAGGATAATATTTAAGAATATAAAGACCTGTCTCTGTCGAGACTGAACGTGTTTCAGTTTCTTGTCTTTGTAGCCCAGCGCCATGGTTCTAATCGGGGTCGCCATTTTTCCGAATGTTGTTTGATTCCCCTTCCCAAAAACTTTTGAAATATTTGCAGGAAATAAATATTCGTAAAAACCCACTATTTGTGCTTTATTTGGATTCAGCTCCACCCCCACTTTAAGGCAATTACTACCTCCATTCAGAGCTGTACCGGCCACCAGACATTTGTCAAACATTGGAGTTGTGTTGGAAAAAGGGCTGTACTTGTTTTTAGAACTGTCCCCCCAGGGGTCCAAATGTGGCTTGCACATCCTTTGAATAAGATAAATTAGCAATGACCTCAAAAAACACCTCAACCCTCCAATAAAAGAGAGGCAGTTTTCACTGTAGTCCCACCCATAATTGTAACCAATCACAATTTGCCGAATCACTTTCTGTCAAACTACTGCACATTTTAAATACTCTGGTTTATTACACATTATATGGTTCGTGAACACAGGACCAAGTGGGAAAACATATTGATAAGTAAGTTACAAAATGTTCCTTGTCACTAGTTCCGGTTAATGTCAGAACATACCTAATGGCTGAAATTTAAATGTTATGTCATTAAAAACACAATAAAAACATATGAGAGAATACGCAAATAAAGTTAGAAGATCTGTTCTTTGTGAAGAGGTATTTGTCAATTTTATTTTTCGGTGTTTGACAGTTTAGCTACACTGTCTGCAACAAAAGACACGTTGATTTGTATGAAGCCTAAACCGGTAACAACTTTAAAATCTGGCCCCGACAGAATGCCATGGACTAGCCCTGGCGCAAACTAACTGATTCTTGTGTCATTTTCAGATGTTTGCTGAAGATGTCCAGGGCATGTCCTGTGAATCCCGTCACGCAGGATCGGTTAGCCGATCTTCAGGTGGCGTTTGTAAGCCTTCGATGAAGCCAACAAAGACACTACCACTTTCACCTGGATGGGCGCAGTTGTGTTGATTCACGAGATACCAAAACCCCCAACGGTGCGCACACTGAACCACGCAGTCATGTGCTTCTACCGCCGACCTAGGGCTGTCAGAGCAGGGGCAGCAGAAGTGACAGCTGGGCACTTGGGCAGGGGTGTGGGAGGGAGGGAGGGAGGGGGCTAACAGAGAGCTGACAAACCAAACCGTTTGGCATGAAATGGACGGCACCGAAACTTTCCTTTTTTTTTTTCTTAACTCTCATAAATAAATGTTCCTTTCACCCGGCACAATACCTTTGCTTTGCCGGCCTCCAGCTTCTTCTGCCTCTCCTCGTCTTCCATCGCCGTTGTCCCAGTGGCTAAAACAAGAAGGAAACAGCTTCATGCGAAATACCAGCTCATAATCCTAAGCGCAAATGTTTCCCTTCGGGAGTGCGGTTTTGCGGGAAGGGTGGTCACGGACAAGGGTGGGAGTCTCGCATTACTATGAGCTAGCTCCTTCTGACCGAGCTTCACTTGGCCGCCATGTTTTCCACGTAAACATGAGGCGGCAGTTGTGGCGTCACCTAGGTGCTCGGTTAGCCACGCCCCCCGAGCGAATCCCACTTTTACTATGATGGTGATGCATTCCATCGAAACTCAGAAAATCGTTCGTTCCGAGTCGGCGTTCGACGAGTTCCGAGCCGAATGAGTTGCCTTGCCTCTGTCTGGTAGACAGATGCGGAAAACGTGGACGCCCGCAGGAAATGTGTGCTTGTTTGGCATCTTGTGAACTCTACCAGCTATACACCGTTGTTATGTTAACATGACATAAAAAACTACAGAGTAAGTTAGATCGAAGGTAAGCGTGTTTTCAAATTATTTTTCTAGCTTTGTTAATACTGTTCACTGTTAATGACATGAGCTGTCCCGTTTCCCGAGCTCCAACTTCAGTGGAACGCATCACTCCATTTTTATTATGAATTGCATTTTTTTAACTGCAGTATCTCATATATTTAAGATAAATATTCCTTTATTTCAGGACAGATTGTCTTTGCGTTTGAATTACTCGGCACAAGTTCAATATATTTTGCAGTAATGTGATTACTAATGATGTAATACTCATTTGTAATGGGGTAACTGGTGTATTACTGTTTTCTCATTCACATTAAGTAGGAGGATAATAGACAATTTAAAGCGTTACCATTTTTGTACACGTAAAGAAACTATGGACTGTATATATTGCTATCAGCACTCAAATAAAAAATGAATACTGTGATACTTTTAGATTTTATATTAGCCTTATTTTTTATTTATTTGTAAATATGGTAATCCTGTTCCTTTATATCACATTTTTGCAAATGAAAAATTACAGTACAGTATACTACAATATAAATATGATAAATGGACATGAAGACTGCAATGTTGTTTTAAACTACAGCCCGATTCTCTTGTTATTTTGCGGTTCCTGGTAAAATTGACACGCTCAAAGGCAGCCTTCTGCCAGTCACAAGATAAGATGAGGCTTCTTTTGTTTACAGTAGACCATAAATCATTTTCAAACATACCAGCAGCAGCAGGGGAGGATGGCCTCTGGCGTCGGGAGACAGGAGCTGTGCAGCTGATAGTCTGGCAGATCTTGAATTCTACCCATCTTCGTTTCGACATTCTAACCAATTTGATCCCACCTGTGAGTAGTTGTTTGTGCGGTGGCCTTAACAGGAACGGACCATCTGAAAGTTGAAGCATCTGAAATATTGATGTGCCAAAGGAGTTCTATGTCGGACGCACGGTTACCCATGTAATTCTACCACAACACGGTAGCAGATGGATCACGACACAATTCCATATAATGTCCCTGCTACAGCCATACAGTAACACGGCACTATTATCATTTTTTTCAGCAGCTATAGTTGCTTTAAAGGGGGTCTGATAGAGGGGCACAGGCAATGCATGGTCTGTTCTATTGAATGTGTGTTAGACATTACATTGAGTTGCCCGAGTACAAAAATCAGGATGAGTGAGGCCTTCCTCAATGTTGATCAAGTTCTAGAGATTATTTGTCACATACATATACATACGGTCATACATATATGGAGTGAAATGTCATAACACCCAGTGATTTCGCACAATAAGCTCTAAAAATACTAAAAATACTAAATTCTGTAATGATGCGAGGTAGAGTGTAATAAAAAGCCTGGGTACAGTGTATATTGTAAGCGTTTACAGAAGGTATAGCAAAGAATACACAGATTTACTGGACTGGGCAACCTAAATATTTTGGTGGGTTTGTAATGAGGCTGTGATGGGGACTCTACATTTTATGGCACACTGTCTTGGCAGCAAAATGTTAAATCCAGGCGCAGTATTATATATATATATATATATATATATATATATATATACATACACACACACACACACACACACACACACACACGCACACATACACACATATACATATAAGGTTGCAGCTATTAAAAGTAAAATGTCACAGTGGCAACAGTAGGTGTGAGGATATCTCGTTGTTTTCTCAAATACAGAGAGAGCTTTTGATATTCAAGGACAAAGTTGAATTGGGCATGCATGACAGACAGCATCCTGTTAATGAGAAGGGCAAAGGGGCAATATTGAGGTTTCTAAACAGAACTCTTACTTGAATCTTTAAGCAGTGGAGTGCACATCCACTTCAATGGTGTAGATATCACTTTTCTACATAAAATATTCATGAGTTGGTCTCATCAGTGTGGAGAGCGGGATGCAAGGCCCACTACGCAGTAAAATGGACATTACAGCATGGCAAGAGCACCAGATTGCAAATGAGAGGCTTGACATGAATCAGCGAGAAGTGGGACGGCTATATCTTGCAACAAAATTGTCATTCTAATCTTTATGGACACCTTCATTATTGGAAGTGAGATCTTGCCACTGCAGAGTCGTAAATTGACTGAAAATTGCAACTGCAATATGGAGGGTAATTGTTTTACATGCACACACAAGACACACATGTGATATATAACGGACTATGTACTGACAGTACATTATAATACCTTATTATAGTTTTCTTGATTATGGAAGAAAGCTCTGTGAATGAATAAAGTATATATCACTCTTATTCAGATCTATCTATCTATCTATCTATCTATCTATCTATCTATCTATCCATCTATCTGTCTATCTGTCTGTCTGTCTGTCTGTCTGTCTGTCTGTCTGTCTATCTGTCTGTCTTTATGTCTATCTATCTATCTATCTATCTATCTATCTATCTATCTATCTATCTATCTGGAAGAGGCATATTTTTCTTATTTTAGATAGATGCTTGCTTATGATCAGATTGTGAGAAAAAAAAATGTTGATTTCCAGGTTTGTTGATTGTGTGTATATAACCTCCAAGTGCATATCTCTCCCTCATTATAGGTGTGCCCAAAAAAAAGGACATGGAAATTGTAGGGTTTTTTGGTACAGGACGATCTTAGCAAGTAGAAATACAAAAGTAAACTAAGCTTACGTGTTGTTCAGCAACAGAAACAAGGGGAAACACTTTGGTTTTGCTTCCCTTTCAAAAAAGGCTGTAATAGGCTTTCTGTAAAAAGAAAAGAAAAAGGAAAACCTCCATGTAAAAAAAAAATATTTTAACATTCTGAAACCTTCAAACAATATAAAGCTTCATTAAAAAAAAAAATAAAATAAAAAATAAAAAAATGTTTAATACCTTTTTAATGCACCTCATTTTAATACAAAGACTTGAGCTGCAACTGCGTGAACGATGCACTGCGTTGCCCCCTGGTGGTGCGCGCCGCATCGACGCGCTGCCTGTCGTTCAACTCCGGACCAGCAGGGGCGCTACAGACGTTTTGGGCGTTTTGCCGTGACGTCATCGTGTCCGAGGGAAAACGAAACCGAAGGGAGAAGAAGAAGTAGGAAGCGACGAAAGTTTGTAATGCCTTAATGCCTTTTTTTTTTTAGCGCCTGTTTTGAATAACATTCGTAACTTAGCGGTGGCCGTGCTGTGACACTCTAGTTCACTTTGGAGGGCACTAGTTGGTTAAAGGAAAATAGTAGCTGTGAAATCATTGCTGTGTGGCGCGCCCTTATAGGTGTTGCGATGTTAGGTCGCTAGATTTGGGATGGTACAGGTTTCATTGATATACCATCTGTACAGTATATGAGTGTGAGCTGAATTAATATATACATGGTAGGGGGCATCGTCTTATTTTTTTTAGATGTTTACTTTTGTTAGCAGGTTAATATTTGCCTTTTCTTGGTTTGGATGACAATGCGATTGTGAGAAACGCATGTCCAGTTCCAGGTTCGTCTTGTGTGTGTGTATAATGTGTATTTCTTCCATATCGCAGGTTCTGTGCCATGGTTAAAGATATGCCAACTCTTTAAAAATGGCCGCAGGAGTCAGGGCTCTCCTAAAACTCCACAGATCATTGGCATTGCAGTGCAGCTTGTCCGGCTACCCAACACCCCTCTGCCTACCCAGGTGGCTTTGCACCGCGACACCAAAAAAGAATGAACAAACACCGGTGTCGGACTCTGAGAATGTATCGTTGCTCGAGAACCTGAACCTCATGGGAGTGGACGTCAAGATGGCGCGCCGACGCCAACCCGGGGTGTTCCGCAGAGCCTGCACCAACGAGCGCGGCCTGGCACAGTTTCTGCAGAGCAAGGGTGCCGATCGGAAAGCGATCGCCAGCATCATATCTCGTTTCCCCCGCGCCATCATCCGGTCGGTGAACCACCTGGAACAGCGCTGGGAGCTGTGGAGAGGCATCTTCAAGAGTGACACGGAGATCATTACCATCATCGATCGCTCGCCCGAATCTTTCTTCCGCTCCAGCGACAACGAGAACCTGAAGAAGAACATTGTGTTTCTGACCTCGCTCGGCCTCAACTCGAAAGCCCTCCACCGTCTGTTGACCACGGCACCGCGGACCTTCTCCAACAGCGTGGAACTCAACAGGCAGATGGTGGAGTGTCTGGAGGACGTCTGTGCGGAGCTCGGCGGGGGGGACCCGGAGCAGTTTGCCAAAGCAGTCATATCCAGAAACTTGTACATTCTCATCCGAAGCACGAAAAGAGTCAGGACAAATATTAACAACCTGAAAACCTCGCTCAAGCTGAGTGATGCTGAACTCCTGGTCTTGTTTCAAGGCCCGGGTGCAGATATTTTGGACCTGTCTTGTGAGTATCTCACTAACAACTTCAAAAGCCTTCAACGGAAGTTGGCTTCCCTTGGTTGTCCTAAAAATTACATGAAGAAGCTCATCATCTCCTATCCAATAGTGTTGTACATTGGGACCAACACCTTGAGTGCCAAACTGGATTGTCTTCTCAAGGGAGGGATAACGATGAAGCAGATAGTTGAGAAGCCCAAAGTTCTTGACTACAGCACACACAATATTACAGCTCGTCTGGAAAGGTTGCACAGTGTGGGATATGACTTTAAAGCCAACGGCATCAACATTCTGGACTCTAGTCAAAAAAGATTTGACGCAAAGATAGAAAAGCTTGTACTGTAGGATAAGTGAATGTGTATTAGGATTTTGAAAAAAGCATTTTAGAATGTCACATTTCTTTCAACCCATTGTCATGATGATTAAGTACATTTATTGAAGTCTTAGTGATTATACAATTTTCCAGAATTTGTGTTTCTTATTCAATACACATTCTCTCTCATCGCTCTGAAAATGTTCACTCAATTGTGTGGTCTTATCAATTGTGAAAACAAATTGCATCACACGTCAAAGTTGTGGAAAACCATGCAAAGCTTATATTCCAAAAACATCAATATAGCATAATATCACTCAAAAACCGTAGAATTAGTCTCAAGCACCGGTGAAAAATGTACTTGTGTCATAAGAATACATACAGTATGTTAATAAATGCTAGTACTACTACTTAGAAAGCACTTTTGTACTGTATTCCACATTCTATACAAGTGCAGGTAATAAAGTCCTTGATATAAAATGCACTCCGGTATCAAAAATAAAAATACTTGTTCAACATCACAACCTTGTTTTGGAGTGAGGACATATTGTGCCACATGAATTCATAATGCATTAATTCTATCTTCTTTCAAGGGCTGATTGTCCAATTCTGTCACGCTCTTCTTGCTGTCATGCTCAAATTCAAAAGGTTAACCCTTTTGGAAAATTATGAAATCACTTGCAGGTAGCACAATAAATACCGCCTGCAGACAACAGATTAAAAAATATATATAATGTTAGTTAGAAGAAGGATTTTGATTTGAAATGTTGTGTAGTGGTATTTCCACTACACAACATCCTACACAGCATTTCAAATGAAAATCCTTTTGTTTCTGACTAAAAAGTACAATAATCTCTAAATTATTGTATAATAGAGTGCTGGTAGTATAACTATAGTTGCTGAGTAAAAGTGCTCTGTAACTTTCCAATGCAGGCTTCAGGGAGAGCTCTGAAATGCCTTTTAAAACAGTTATTAGACGTTGTTGGGATTTCCAATTCATTTTCTTGCTACTGTCACGTGGCTCTAACCCGGAACCATTGACGCGGTGCGAAGCAACCCGGACCCTTCCAAACGGTGGCACCAAAAATCCTGCACGCTGCGGAAGTTTGGCTCGTCTGTTATTAGGTACCTGAAACAAGTCTCATCCTAGAACCAACTTGTATTTAGTTTGTTCGAAACTTCAGTCATAAGATGTACACGGTAGCAGGCAAGCATTTATTAACCTACTGTCGTTAGCTGTTAGCAGGGGGAATAAAGAACGGCTGTCAATAAGTATTTCGGTGTAAGCTCAACGTGTAACTTATAACATGTGACAGATACCTTGAATGAAAAGAAAACTGTTTAAAGCCGTCACCCTAACGATTAAAATCACAGTATCGCGAAATGTCATGAATTTACTAATACGGGGCTAATAAGTATTAATCCCTAAGATATCGCTGTGTGTGAGGCTTTATTCTGATCGTCACCTGCTGTCTTATCAGTGGTTTGTATTTCAGGAGGAATGGAGAAAGGTGGTGGTGGTGTGACGGAGAAAGTGTCAGAAGTGGCTGTCGACGGTGGAACAGGTGGAGTTGCAAAAGGCAACGCTTCAATAAAAAATGAGTGAGTGAGAATGCCCTGCAGTGGGGGGAAGAATCTTGAACAACAACAAAGCTACAATAGCTCCAGCAAACATTCTGCAAGCTATTAGTTCATTTTGATTCGTTCATTTTGGAGTTATAACAAATGAGGGTTTTAACTGTTTTCAGAATCCCATTTTCCATTTGCGGTGTAATAAAACAAATGAGTATGGCGTTAATTATTGTCAATTCATTGTTGCATGTTCCAGGTGGATGTACCATTCACCACACCGAAATTGGTGATTAATAGCACTACCCTGGTTACACACGCCTTGAAAGATGACCGTCACAAATCACAATTTCTCCTGTTATCAAGTTTGACAACCTCTAAAAATACCAGCTTTGCAATATAACAGTCTTTTTACAATTACAGATTCCTAACAACAAAAGAAAAGTTCCATGAGTTCATTGATTCCAAAGAAGAAAAGGGCTGTGACGATGACAAGGATAAGCAAAGAACTGCAGCATTTGCAGAAGAGCCTGCTTCAAAAAAGCTTAAACTGGAAATGGAAGAGAAGAGTAAGGGGTGGAAGCACGATGGCAAACGTCCAAGGGGACAGAATAAGTCCAGACCCCACGTTAAACCAACCACTTATGACGACAAACAACTGTGTCCATCAGTTCTCAAGGTGTGGAGCCGATCTATTGAGCATTAATGCTGAATTTTCTGGTTCATTTTTCAGATTTTTCATCATTATGACATTTTCATTTGTTTAGGAAAATAGAAAATGCAACTTTGGAGACAAATGCAGATTTTACCATGATGTTGCAGCCTACATGGCCACGAAGCCCTCCGACGTTGGCAAAAACTGCTATTTGTACGATACGTTTGGGAAGTGCTTCTACGGTATTACTTGCCGCTTTGCAAAGGCACACACTTCACCCGACTTCAAAAGCACAGAGAATGAAGATCTGGTGAAGGCCTACGCGGACAGGAAAGTGGTAAAGAACAGCTTGGATAAAGATCTTCAGATTCGTCTGAGGAAGCATTTAGTCCCTTTTGAGAAGTCAGCGAAGTACCTCAAGACAATTGTCAAAGACCAGCAACCAGGGAAGCAATCTGGAAATGGTAAAAAGAAAAAATCTCTTTCAACCAAAATGCCATGTGGGGTAGTTTAAGATTAAGGTGTTAAACTGTTTTCAAGTGTTGCAAACACTTGCAAACAGTTGTTTCTGATGTAAACAATAGTTGAACTTAAATGACCAACACAACAGCAGTTTTTAATTGTGTATATGGCAATCTTTTTTCTCATTCAAAATGACTGATTGTTGTATAAAATGGTTTAACTGTAATATATGGTTTGCTATGAATGTCACTCTTTTTGTAATGCTTAGGAGATGCACCTGCAGCTCAAATCTCTGTTCAGAGTCCAACAGCGGAAGGAGTGTTGACATCGACGGTACCTGGCACAGAGGTCACTTATTTGAGTGTAATGTTAACTCCTGATAGAAGCAGCTTCTCCCCGTTTTATTGTTGCATTTCATTTCAGCATTCAATTGTTGCTGCTGCCCTTTTATTTTTATGCTTAATATAATGAAATCTTGGTTGCTTAAAAAAAAAGTTAATTAAAAAAAAAAAAAAAAAACCTATTTCAGGCCAACACTGAGACCAAAATTCCAATGAAGACTGTCGGCCCATTGACAGATGCTGATGTCATCAAGTTGCGCCCCTGTGAAAAGAAGCAGGTATCTGTCACTCGCTGCATTTTCTCCAACTTCTGGGTAGATTTTTAAATCCTAACATATTAAGAAGGCTGAGGGATTGTCTAATTAAATATTGTCCTTGTAAATAAGTATAAAAATACCTCAAATCACACATAGTGGGTTTTAATAGATAATAACCAGCTTTCTGGTACTGAATTCAGGCATTTTTTAATAATTTCCTTCGCTCTGTGTGGAAGGTGGACTTTCAAGACAAGCTCTACCTTGCTCCCCTAACAACAGTAAGTGCATAAAGTCATTTAGCGGACACTAGATGCTATTGTCCAAAGCAACTCACTCGTAACTACTTGCAAATAGAAAGGCATGTTGTAATTGTTTTTGTATGCCTTAATGATTAACTCATACTTCTTTATTCTAATTGATAGAGCATCTCTCTCAAAGCATTCATTGAATTTTGGATTAAAATTCACTAATATAGACTTGCTTGGTTCTCAGTGTGGAAATCTTCCATTCCGTCGTGTGTGCAAGCGCTTTGGTGCAGACATCACCTGTGGAGAGATGGCCATGTGCACCAACCTGCTTCAGGGACAGCAGTCCGAGTGGGCCCTTCTGAAGAGGCATGAAAGTGAAGATCTGTTTGGCGTTCAGGTGATTATAATACAGAGATTAAACAAGACTGTCCTATGCAATGTTTTCCAAATTCTTAACTAAAAGAAATTGGGATTTGATTGTTCCAGAAAAGCAGAGTATTGAGGTGTAATAATTGTTGTTCCAAGGTGGAGGGCTGCTTCCCTGACACCATGACGCGCTGCGCAGAGTTGATAAATGACCACATTGACGTTGACTTTGTGGACATCAACTCTGGATGTCCGATCGACCTTGTGTACAAGAAGGTAAAACTCCAGCTGCTTTCCGACAAGGATTTCTGACACTTTACAACTTTTTTTCCCCATTTTTGCCTTTTTTCATTTTTCATTCCTCCCATTTTTTCCCCGATGTGGTTCTGCTGCACCTTTTGATCTGTTAGACTTAAATTATAGTTGATGACGGAAAGTTAACGTTTGCTTTGAAAACATAAACGCCTCTTACAACAGCAAATGACCAATGTTCACATACGTAATGGCAGAATACAGCTAATGATGTGCTTGGAATGGTCTTTTTCTAACAACTTTATGCTGTTTCTTTTTCCATTTCAGGGTGGGGGTTGTGGACTTATGACACGCACCAGAAAGTTTGAACAAATCGTCAGGGGAATGAACTACGTCAGTGTAACGATGTATACAGTATATATACATTATCATTATGTTTTGAAGATGAATTCAAGACTTATTCAAATTGGGATTAAATGACTTTTACTGAATTGGATTCACTGACTTCAAAGTTCTCTGTTACCTTATTTTGTATCTACGTCCGATATCAGATAAACAGTAAATACTGTTAAAAAGTTTTAAAAATAGGGGAAAAAAAATTTTTTTCATTAGACAGGCCCAAAGCCAAATAAATAATTGTTTGCTTTCTACCTTAAGGTCCTTGATGTTCCATTGACAGTTAAGATCCGCACCGGGGTTCAGGAGAAGAGCTGCATTGCACACAAACTAATCCCGGAAATGAAGCAATGGGGTGTGTCCATGATCACAGTAAGTTTGCAAGTGGTGTTAAGGTCAAACTGGTGTGAAGGTGTTCCGTGTACGATTTTTTTTTTTTGACTTGGCTGTACAATCTTTTATTTTACTGTTTTTTACAATTCCACAATCAGTTATTTCCTGACACTCTCATTCATGACCTTTAATTCCAAAATTGGCTCACATTATTTAAAAACCACCGAAAGTGGCAAGTAAAGGATCGGGGATTCACTTACACTACTTAGCTATCAACAGGATAATGTCAAAGGAACATTTTGCAAAGTAATGAAATGATTAACTAAAGTAGAGGGGCTCCCAATCCCTCAATCAATACCAAAGTGCAATGACAAAACACTAATGCTGTGTTTGCATCCAGCTTCATGGCCGATCCAGGGAGCAGCGCTACACTAAGTTGGCTGACTGGGGCTATATCAACACCTGTTCCCAACTAGCAAGCCCAATCCCACTTTTTGGTATGTTTTTTTTGTTTTTGTTTTTTTTTAATGATTTATATGATTTGCTTTACATTATTTTCCTACTGGGTCTATAAAAGAGACAAGGACAAAGGTCAGTCTGTCTGCCTTCCTTTATGCCCAGCTTAGGGATGTCTTAAGATGATACTTTGTATTAACACTGTAATTGACATGGTTATTCATTGTCTAAGGGAATGGAGACATCCTGTCGTATGAGGATGCCATGAAAGCCAGAGAGACCGGCGTTTCGGGTGTTATGATTGCAAGGTTAGTGTGCTATCCATTCAGAAAGTTCATGGTTAATGTGGCTTGATTTATTAGGACTTAACCAGTTTGTGTTTTTTAGTTCAATACTTCTGGGAAATTTGGCTTCCATTAAGCCATGCCATACACAGATCAATACACCACACACACACAAACACACACACAGCAAATACTATACACCAGGACACGTTTTTAAAAGAAAAGTGAGAATTGATCTTCCTGTGTGTGTTTCAAAGCAAACTAAAGCCCCTTTCACACATAGTTCCTGCTAAATAAATGGGAAAACCTTTCCGGCACTGCGAGTGAGTTTCAATATTCACAAATGCAGCTACATTTAGGAAAATTTCGGGATCAGACCAGACAGTCTGGCTTTGCTCTCCACCCGCATCAACTAATCCATGAGCGCCCATGTTGCCAGTTCACCGGTTGTCCTTCATTGGATCACTTTTGGTAGGTACTGCATACTGGCAACACCCCACAAGACCTGTTGTTTTGGAGATGCTCTGACCCAGTCGTCCAGCCATCACAATTTGTCCCTTTTCAAAGTCGCTCAGATCCTTACGCTTGCCCATTTTTCCTGCTTCCAACACATCAACCTCAAGAACTGACTGTTCACTTGCTGCCTGATATATATCCCACCCCTTGACAGGTGCAACTGAAACAAGATGACCAATGTGATTCACTTCACCTGTCAGTGGTTTTAATGTTGGGGCTGATGGCTGTGTATGATCGATCAGTTATATATTATAGAATAACGTAACAATATGGTCCTTGTATTTTTTTAAACTCTGAAACCCGGGGGGGGGGTCGTTATTTAATATCATGAATATATCAAACTTAAAAAAAAAAAAAAGTTTTATTGTTGTTTGGTCTACTTGGCTGTTCTCCACAGGGGGGCTCTCATAAAGCCGTGGATCTTTACTGAAGTCAAGGAGAGGCGGCACTGGGACATCTCATCCAGTGAGCGGCTGGATATCCTCAGGGACTTCTCCAACTACGGTCTGGAGCACTGGGGCTCCGACACCCGGGGCCTAGAAAAGACCCGCAGCTTCCTCTTGGAGTGGCTTTCCTTCCTGTGCAGGTAGATTGCAACTAGAGTTGTCTAACACACTACAAACTGTATTTTCTTTGGCATCATAACACCTATGCAATTTTAAAGTCGTAAAACTTGAAAAACAAGTGAATCTCTATTGAAAACTTTACATACAGTTTGAGATGAGACCATGATGAGCACTTTTACTCATCCTTTGTTAGTATTTGCAGGATTTCATATGACATTTATTTTTTGTATCAATAATAGTATTTTGTTTTTTGTGTTAAATCAAATGCACATATGTCATATGCCTTTTTGGTAAAACATTCAAATTTTATTCTAGTCTGCGTAATCTATAAGAAGTGGCCGGTTCTGACAGATGCTTTAGAGATAAAAGCTCTAGAGCACTTGACTTGCTGAGCAAACTCAAGGAAGGATTTTGATGATCTGACATATAGCCTCAAGTCTGACATTAACGTGAGATTTAAGATGTTATTTATGGCATGTGAAGCAAGATTGTCTTTCTGTCTCTCAGATACATCCCAGTGGGACTATTGGAGCGGGCTCCACAGAGGATTAATGAGAGGCCTCCGTACTACATGGGCAGGGACTATTTAGAGTCTCTAATGGCCAGTCAACACGTTGGCGACTGGGTCAAGATTAGGTAAGAAGGCATTTAAATAGCACTAATGCGTCAAATAACAACATAGTGGCTCAATGCATTTAATTTAATTTGGACTGGATACATTTTATTCTTCAATTATATAATTATATTCATGTTTTCTGCTTTATCCCCATATCTAGCGAAATGCTTCTTGGACCTGTACCCAAAAATTTCAACTTCTTGCCCAAACATAAAGCCAATGCATACAAGTAATAGTTAAACTTCTCTCCTTAGAAAAGTTATTTTTTCATTTTGTTTTAACACAGAGAGTGATATAAATGTGTACAAAAAGTGTGCAACAATTAAGTTTTATTTAAAGCATTGAATTGCCACATACATACATACATACATACATACACACATGGGCATGTGTATAAAACAATATGCAATAAATATGTTTGTCATCTTTCAAAGGCTTGAATATTTTATGACCATATATCAACCAGTGGAGGCTAATTTATGGAGGAGTGATTGTTTTAAATTCTTGTTTACTGTGTGATGTTATATGAATTACATACAAACTGATTAGTTGTTTCAACATAAACAGGAACAAGAAAGGAGAGAATTTAAAAATTAAGGTAACTTGATGTACAAATACAAATGACAAGGTTTACCACTCGTTGAAATGATTACATTTCAAATTAAGTTGCATCGGATTTCTTGTTTTTAATACAAAATGTAAAAAGTGATCTGCATATGTCCTATTAGATAGTAAATAAAACATGCCAATATAAGACATTTGTTATGAACAAATTGTGTGACTATTGAGGGTATACTGTACATGCTATGTCTTTCCAGACAAAGATCTCACAATTAAATCAGCAACATCGTGTCTTGTTGAGCTTTACCATCAGATTTTACTGTATTTGAAAAGCTGCGTATTAAATTGCATATAGAGTATTTATCGCCATAGGTAAAGTAGAAGTGCACAAACTGGGTCAAATGATGCACTTTAATGTAACTCAATATCTCTAGGCCCTCTACAATCCCCTTCTATGTTGTGTGTATATACTTAAGGCCGTCGCACTCCCATGTTAATTTATGTGAAGTACTAATCATTTGAATATTAATTGCCTTGTTTGATACATTTATTAAGTCAATAAATCGGTTTGAATTATTATTTAAAAAAGGGGAAGGGAGTTGGTGTAAAGTGGGCAGGAATAATATGTGAATTAACCCAGGTGTTATGTGTCCAGGCTCTGGATGCTGATTGGTGAACAGCTGGAACCAATTTGGCAGTTCTGGTCAAACCACCCTGCGCAGAGCGGCTTCTATACCGTCTTCGGTCTGTGGAGGGTCAGGGGGCATTGCTTGGAGCCATGCACAGGGTTGGGTTGCTGGTTCTTTTGACTTGGCCGGTGGTGTGGTCAGTACCGAGGGCCACACCCAGCATCCCGAGTATCCGGCGTGCGAGCAATGAGTGGCAGGCGATAAACGAGACTCAGCTTGATGTTTATGAAAGCGCAGCGTGGGGTATGTTTTCTTCTCTCATATCTGTGCAAAAATTAACTTAAGAGAGGTGTGGAGTACAACTCCAGGAAAGTAAAATGCTGCAGGCTTGGAAGGGTCGAAAGAAAGTTGATGTTAATTGTGGTTGTACCAATGTGAACTGTGACAAGGGCCGTTTGTTCATGCGGAATGTACCCCTAAGGTATGAGTCCCCCCCTGCCGCCCCCCCCCCCCCCCCCCCCCATGCTGTCCCCCATGCCATCCCTTCCAACAAAGCTTCAATATAAAAGCTTTAAGTCCATGACTTATCGTGCATCTTATTGTGTGCAGCGTCTTGCCTGCTGCCCCAGCATGCTGCCACTGTCATTCTGTTTCTGCTCTGACTCAACATTCATCTTTTTTTGGGATTGCATTTGCAGTTTGTTTCCCTTAAGTTGGCCAATGGATTGTGTACACTATCAATTGAAATACGTTACCCGTTTGAGGAGTTGACGGACTGAGTCACACTTGTTGGCTCCAGAACTCCTTAGTCGGCTTGTCTGTGCTCCTGTCAAACTCTGACAAAGGCCCTGATACCACAAAAATGATTACTTCAATTTGGCGTGTTGTGTCTAGTCTGATGGTCCTCGTCATCCTGCCTGTACACTCAGACCAGAAGCAACTTCTATAATTTGTGCTCTCGTTGGTTAAAGCGTTATCACCCCTGTTCAACTCATTGCTGAGTTGTTGCCACAGCAGCATATAAACAGATAATGTCCACATGGCTGCATTTATTTAGATGTTCTCCCGCAACCTCTCCCTATAGATTATGATGATGATGATGATGAAATTGCCCACACTGGAAATGCCGCTGTCAGCCTTGATCCTCTGCCTCATACTGATGACGGATATGTGGAAGACATGGATTCTGATCTGAAGCCACGAGCCCCATCGAAGTGCCCTGGCAAGGCACAAAGTAGGTTTTGACAAACAATTTGCAGGGGAGGAATTCACTTCGGGTCCTTGGAGAAGGGTTGTCTTATTTCAGATTGTGGGATCCCTCTGGCGGAGCGAGTGCCATGTGGCTCTGCTGGAACGTTTACTTCAGAGTGTAAGAACGTGGGTTGCTGTTGGGATTCTACAACTTCCACCTGCTACTACCCAATGGATGGTGAGCCCTTGGCTAAAAAGAAACAATCTGCTTAGGATTCATAAACTACCACCTTACAGCCTTTTCGTCCACTTTAGAGTGTACTTCAGATAAACACTTTGTGTTTGCCATTCGCCATGACTCTGGATCCCTCAAGGTGGACCCCTCCAAACTTGTTGTTCCTGGACACCCAAGCTGCACCCCTGTTATTGTGAACTCCTTATTTGCCATCTTCAAGTTTTCTGTGACGGCTTGTGGAGTCCGTTCTTATGTAAGTGCCGACTTGAACACTGTCTTGTCTTGACTGCCACTTCCTACAAAGTGCCCTGCGTTTACAGGATATTGGAGACACTACGATCTACCTGGCGGAACTGCAATCTACTATCCAAGCGTTGAGCCTCAAGTACGGTGTCATATCAAGAAGCAATCCACTGAGGTGAGTTTGTCTTGAGGCTTATTGACACAGTGTACACCGCAATGACTTCAAGATGCGAGTACTAGTCGAACTAAGACAAAATCTTTCCTGGCTGGGAACACGCCTCACAAGCTGCGTGTGATGTGTCCTTATAGATTTGCGGTTGAGTGCCGCTACTCTAAAGGCGGCACTGGCAGCGATAAAACCATGGCCAGCATTGGCTACATGGTGAAGATCCCCACGTACAACTTACCTTCGAAGGTCACCGACGACGGCCTGTATACAGTGCAACTGCGGCTTGCTGAAGGTTTGCCCTCTAATAATTGCCTTGCTGAAATGAAGTGGCTGACTGGACCTCGGCCGCATATTGTGACTCTTGGTTTTGATGATGCTTGTGCTCAGTCAGGATTTTTGAGCTCCTACACAGTTCGGTGGCTTGTGACTCGCGCCTCTATTCTTCCAAACAGATGACACTTATAAAACGTACTTGCCTGATAATCACCTGCCGCTGCAAGTCCTCCTGGAGAAACCGGTGTACCTTGAACTTAACTTGATGGCTCGGAAACGCCAGGCAGTCGTCCTTGTCAACTACTGCTTGGCTTACCCACGCTCGGCCAAAAATGCTCTTGTGCTTCTTTATGAGGGGTGAGTGACTTAATTGTTCATTAACGTCAACTCTAAACTCAGCAGTGCAGCCTCTTGACACCATTATGCTGAATTCTATAATTTCCCTCTTTGCACCCGGCATCTTGTAGCTGTGCCAACCCCAATGACCGAAAAGTGTCAGTCCTCAAAATGGAAGGCAATGCACAAAATCAAACCCAGAGGCGCTTTATGGTCAAAGCCTTCCAGTTTATGGATCAACTAACAAACAAGTACCTTAATGAAGAAGTGAGTCATGAGTACATCGCACTTTAAATACTTTTCGGGGATGCCTAGTTTAGGTAACTGACTTGTCCTGGTTTTGTTATGCTGCATGCAAAGAAATGATAAGATGGTGTGATCACCAAGTGGGTAACAACTCCAGTTCATCATTTCGGTTGCTAGTGAGCGTGTCATTAATGTTAGTGGTCAAACGGCACCTAATTCTTGGACTCTAAATGGGGTAATTATCAGGGAATGTCTGTCTGCACAGATCTACTTCATGTGTTCAACCGAAGTGTGTTTTCCAAGCGAGAAAATGTGCCAGCAAGGTTGCTTCGATGGAAAGGTGAGGTCAGCGTAACTCCACAATTCTACTGTAATGCTTGTGCTAAACAACATTTTCTCCTTGTAGGGACAATAGAAGATGTATACTGGAGGCACAAAAAGGGCAGGGGGGCGGTATGGTAATGGGTTTATGGAATAAATATTTTAGTCACTTTAAATCTTGTCTGTCCCTCCAGCCCTTGTTCCTGACTTGTTTTTTTTTTTTTTTTAAGTGAGTCACTGCAAAAGCAGCCAGCCCTTATAAACCAGTTAACAACTTTTAAAGATTACTTTTGGTAACTCAAACTTGAGGCATATGCTTAAGCCTATACAGTTGCTGACCTCATCTAGTCACTGCCCCTCCAGTCCTCTTGCAGCTAATGTAGTGACACAAATCCGAGCACGCAGATGCACTCAATATAACATGGCTATATTTTTATCAATCCATGAAGGGACGTTGCCGTGACAAACATGGTTTACTAAATGGGGGCATATCCAAACAAAGGTGCAATGGGGGAAAACGTGACATTTATCAAGGTGTTGCATGCCAGCAACTTAAATTGCATTGCCTTTTTTTTCTGATGGCCTGAACTTTACATTAAAATGGCATGGATCATTCAAAACAGCCTCACATTAAAATCTATTAAAGCTTTGCATTTGTAGTCTGCATTCCTTGCCATGCTTACGCAAATGAGAACACTGGCGGACTCTACATCAGCTATGAGATAAGTTCCACGTCCCGGCCGGCAGGGGGCAACACCGCCTTTCGCGGCTTTGCTGACGACAACGCGACCTCCATAAAAGGAAAAACCCGGAAGTGCGGACTGAGGCGCGTCACGTGAAAATCAGCTGCGGAGACTGAAGTGAGTAGAACGTCCGTTTCGCGCTGAATGGACGATTGTTGGTGAGCGCAGGTTTAATGTGATCAAAATATTGGATCATAAATGAACGAAAACATATTCAGTTTTTGCGCGACGCGGCTTATCCTGCTTTTTTTTTTTTTTTTTTTTTTTTTTTTTTAAAAGCAAGCGCTTCACCGATACTGTTAAGCTGTTGTACAGCGTCTCACGTCTTGGCGTCAAATCACCTGCACGCTCGTCAATGCAATAGGTTCTTTCAGTGTGTCGCCTTATCTAACTATTCCACATGCTGTCAAAATGTTGACCATATATCTAAAAAGCTAGCTTTAATCCTCTACGAGTATGTGTACATAAATATAATGTACACATACTTTAAGCAGTTATCATACGCCATATAAATATGTATAATAGTGCAACAACCAGAGTGAAGGACATTTTCTGAGGTGTGTGAAAACATGCAGTTATTGGGGACTCTGACCACTCGCATAATAGATAAACTAGCTCCAGATAAAAAAGAAGGAAGGAAGGTGTGGTCTGTGCCCTATATGAGTGAGTGAACGAGCACACTCCACTCCTCTCACTTTTTCTCCCGTTCAACCCCACAGCTGTCATTGCCAGCAAGATGGCTCATCTTTCAGCACTTTTTAAGTATATGGATGAGCACCAGGATCTTTACGTCAAGGTAAGCTTGTCCCACCCAACGCATTGCTTTGTTTGGCTGTGTTCTATTGCCACCAGTTGTGCAGATCACTTGACTGATCAATACTGACCCATTTAATCATGAAGTTTTTCAAATCGAATTACATCAATCACAATGTTCTGTATTACCAAGCGCCTGGCGGAATGGGTGGAGGTCCAGAGTGTGTCCGCTTGGCCGGAGAAGCGCGGGGAGATCAAGAAGATGATGGAGATGGCAGCCAAAGACATTGAAAGGCTTGGTGGCACGGTGGAGATGGTGGACATCGGCAACCAGAAGGTCAGACAGACAGCACCTTGTTTTCAGTGTTTCACTTATGATACTTTTTTTTTGTGTGACGTCGTCTGTCATTGTGGTCTTACTGTATGTAAAATACAAAATGTATCGCAGCCCCACAAATACAAATTTTGTAACTGTGATTATGATATCACCCGTAGCTTCCATCTGGGGAGGAGATTCCCCTGCCTCCCATTGTTCTGGGTCATTTGGGGTGTGACCCAGGCAAGAAGACTGTGTGCATCTATGGCCATCTTGACGTCCAACCGGCTCAAATCGACGATGGCTGGGATACTGAGCCTTTCACTCTGGTGGAGAAAGACGGTAAAGAACAAACCACATTTAAATAATTCTGTTTTTTGTTTTTTTTTTTCTTTTTTTACTTTCATTTTTGTTGGTATGAGCAGGTCAGGCGAAGCTTTGTTCTGTATAATTATAGCTTTGGGTGTGACTGGATAAGCAGTTTGACAGGTCAGGCACTGCTGCAATTTCTGGTTCCTCAATTCTGCTTCTGTGATTACAGAACACTTAAAAGTGAATGTTCTACTGCATGTCAAGACACTCACTATGATATTATTATTGGTCCAAGAGGCTGACACAATGGCCTTCCTGCAGTAATTGTAATTACTTCATGTGTATGGCACAGTTAACATCAAACTTGGAATTTATAGTATCTGTGGTTTATTTTTCACCCTTTGCACCTTCCTCAAATAGTCAATATACTATCTTAGTATGTTACATAAGTCCACCAGTTCCTTAATGTCTACTTCTAAGGCAGGATTTTTCAGTTTCATTTACAGGTAAAATACTTTTTCAGTTTAAACTAACTTGTTTAAACTTGTTGGTCCTTTTGATTACTCTTGAACCTTTGCCATTCATCAACCTTGTTGTAACTTGCTTTATTTAAACTGATAGATACAAAATCAAGTGGATACGTTTGTCTATCAACTTTTACACTTTGTCTTACAACCATAGTGCCATACATGAATTGCGTAACAGTCTTGTTACCTCAGTCCAAATTAAATTATTCCTATTCACTGAGCACACACTTATTGAAGTGATTCTCATTTAAATGATTTTCAATGTCATTCACTAATTCACTTTTTATCGTCTGTGTTTTATCTGTTGACTGTCCGCTGATGGCTGCATATCATCTGATGTAATGGTGTCATTGATTTCTGTTTGGCACCAGTTCCTGCTTTTTATGAGGAACTTGGCTGAGTAGAGTGACTCAGCATGGTGTGCACGCACGCAAAGGTCACCACAGATAAGAAAGAAGAAAGAAAAGAAGAAACAGTCTTTAATCGTCACACGACACTCCACAACACATGCTTGCACACACACACACATGCACATGCTTGATGGTGGCCGGTGAAATGGCTCCTCTGCTTTTGACCCATCCTGGCTTGTCCTTCCTCCGGGGGCACAGCCAGGAGCAGTGGGCAGCATACGTGGACGCGCCCGGGGACCAGGTGATAAGTGTCCATCGCTGGTCAGACGATGATGGGTGCATGTTTTTGGTGGGGGTCCTTACTGACGTGAGGTGGAGGAAACCCCATGTGAACACGGGGAGAACATGCAAACTCCACACAGAAAGGCTCCTGTTTTTTGGAAGATAACCCGCCGGAGCACGGTGCCAACAGCGCCCCAGGCGGGAATCGAACCCAGGACCTTCTTGCTGTGAGGCAGCAGTGCAATGCACTGCGCCACCGTGCTAAGCATATTCACACATTCATGTCATTCACACCCGATGTTTTAAGTTCCTGTCACTAGCCACTAATTTTGCCTCAGCATTATTCCCGGTGTTAAACTAGTACATAAATTCAAGAGTACTGGCCATGGAGGTGTTTAAATATGGTTGGGGTTTTTTTTTTTTTTTTTTTTTTTTTTAAATAAAGGAGGGATTTGTTGTTTTTGTTTGCAGGCAAGCTTTACGGGAGGGGTTCCACTGATGACAAGGGTCCAGTTCTGGCTTGGTTCAACTGCATTGAGGCCTACCAGAAGATCGGGCAGGTAAAGAAAGCTACCATATAACTGAGTGATTGGATTATGAGGCAATCAACCCATTATCAGTGTCCAGCCACATGGAGGTGATCAAAGGTGCCCTGTAAAGGTTTGTGAATTATCTATCGCCTCCTGGGTTTGATGAGTGACTGCGTGTTTTAAAAAAAATAATAATAAAAAATTGTATTCGAACAGCTAAAACTCAAGGTGCTGTCTTAAAAGTTAAACATCGCAGAAGAGGCAAATGGGGTGTGATGCTCACTTTGCTGGGGGGGGGGGAGTCTAATCACTCTGGTTTATTACTGTTATTTTCAACAATGACCGGCATCTCGGGCTAACATTGCATTATACTCTGCATTATAATTCTTATTATTATTATAAGAATTACATCTTGTCAGTGATGGCGTTCACACTTTTCTAGTGTCATTCCTACACCTCTTCTATGATTTGATTTGAGCCCATTTCATTTTTAACTTTAATAAAGGTCTTCCCTCTTTTGGAATGCAAAATCTGTCAGACTGAAAACTTAACGTTATTTATACTCATTGAAATCTGTTGCTGATACATTTATACTTGAAATAAAATCACATGTAGGGAACTATTATGTAGCTGAAGGGAACATTGCCATTTTTTTAATGGATTGTGCATGTGTGAGGAACCTCAGGAAGTTTCATTTTCCAAAACGCTTCAGGGGTACATGTGTCACTTTGGTGTATGCACATTTGTATAGATATGTGGTTATGAGACAGTTAATATTATTTTACTATATTTCTCAACCCTCACCTTGTTCATTGTGGAGCAGGAGCTTCCCATCAACATCAAGTTCTGCTTCGAGGGTATGGAAGAGTCTGGATCTGAAGGCCTGGATGAGCTTGTCTTTTCTCGCAAAGACACATTCCTAAAGGACGTAGACTACGTCTGCATCTCTGACAACTACTGGCTGGGCAAGACCAAGCCCTGCATCACATATGGCTTGAGAGGGATCTGCTACTTCTTTATCCAGGTAAAGTGAAGTACTTATTTTGGTGGCCATCTTTGTGCAATTTATTTTAGGTGGTATCTATAAATGACATGAAATGTAATGTTTTTGTATTCCCAGGTGGAGTGTGGGGACAAGGATCTCCACTCTGGGGTGTTTGGTGGCTCTGTTCACGAAGCCATGACTGACCTCATCCCACTTATGGGCAAGTTGAGCCATTTATTGAATAAATTATAATAAAACTTAAATATGTGCACCGTTAAACACGGCCATTGATTGACATTGACACAGACAAAATCTTGTTCCTTGGAATCGTACCATGTAGCCTTCTGGGGAAAATGCAAAGCTATATATATTTATGTTCGCCTTGCAGGCTGTTTGGTGGACAAGAAAGGGAAGGTCCTGGTTCCAGGGATCTATGACGATGTGGCCCCTCTGACAGACGAGGAGATGCAGCTCTATGATAAAATAGATTTTGATATAGAGGACTACAGCAAAGATGTTGGTGTTGTCAAGCTGCTCCATGACACAAAGGCAAGAAGTCTGTAACACGTAGAGTAAAACGAAACGGCATTGCCTGATTTGTTGTTTTCTGACAGGATTGTATGTGTGCTTGTAAACATTATCATTTAAATATTTGTTTTGTATGAAGGAGCAAATCCTAATGCACCGGTGGAGGTACCCGTCACTTTCACTCCATGGAATCGAGGGGGCTTTCTCGGATGGCGGTGCCAAGACTGTTATACCCCGCAAAGTAATCGGCAAATTCTCCATCCGCCTAGTCCCTGACATGGACCCCAAGCTTGTGGAGAAGCAGGTAGCATTATTGGCTTTGTTGTGAAAACAAATACTTTGTAATCATTTAAAATGTCCCATGTGCAAGTTCATAACATTAGGGAAAAAAAAAAAAAAATCGGCTTAAATTATTCTTTGTCATGTCAAGGTCGTTGGTCATCTCCAGAAGAAGTTCTCTGAGCTGGGAAGCCCCAACAAACTGAAGGTCACCATGGGCCACGGGGCTAAGGCCTGGGTCTCTGACTTCAACCACCCTCACTACATGGCTGGTCGAAAGGCTATGAAGACAGGTACAGAGAGTGAGATAGAAGAGCGTTAGAGAAGCAATGTCTCTTAATTCATCTAAAGGAAAGGTATTTTATCTTTTTAATTTGAACCCTTCTGGTGAAGGATTTAGGAAAGAAGGGCAGGATACAGTTATTTACTTAGCACTTCACTTCCTCTCGTACTTGTGTTGTCATAGAATCCGTTTTGAACCACAGTTTTTAACTCATTCACCGTGATCCTGTCCTTGTGTTCTTTGTGTGTAGTATTTGGTGTGGAGCCTGACCTGACGCGAGAGGGTGGCAGCATTCCAGTCACTCTGACTTTCCAAGAGGCCACAGGACGTAACGTGATGCTGCTTCCCGTCGGGTCGTCCGACGATGGAGCTCACTCTCAGAACGAGAAAATAAACAGGTACTTCTCAGCGATGGAAATATTTTATTGAAGTTTTTATTTTTAAGTCATATCATGTGGTTATATGCTTTAAATTTGGTGTAACAATAATACAGCAGAACTTCTCAAAGTGTCAGACAAATTTGAAATGGCAGCAACATGCCTTGCAGAGCTACCTGGATAAAAAATGCCCAGAATTTGTAAAACTTTATAGGGGAGGCTCTAATCTTCTGATGAGAGAAAAATGCATTGGATGGAATAAACAACTCGGACAGTTTTTTTCGATCGTCAAGATTAAGGGTTTGACATTTAGATATTTGGTAATGTACACTTTAATATTAACGGATCCAAACAACTTCAGAACATTTTAGAAAATGTGGTTCAAGAGTTGACCACTTGTTATTAATCACTGGTTCAGTCATTCTATTGGAACCTACCTGTGAACTCACTGGATATGAAGTGCATCACCCTCATTGTCTTTTCCTTCTGCTTTTAGAACCAACTATGTTCAAGGAACCAAGATGCTCGGTGCCTACTTCCATGAGGTTTCTCAGCTGGAGTGAATGTAGAGGAAAAATGGATGTGAAATATGCTTTATTGCTACATACTTATAAACATTTTATACATACAGGTGTACACATTCTTCTTTTCCCTTTTGTAATTTGTTTTCCAATAAAGAATTATTAGGAAATGCATAATGACAGTATTTCCTCTTCTCATACTGTAGCAGATATTTCTTAGCATGGCTACCCCAAAATATTAAAATGTATTGTTTACACCACAAACAATGTTTTGTCTGTATTCCCTGTGGAAATATTAACGTTTTAACCATGTGGCCAAAAGCAGACCAATCAAGCCAGGTAAATTAAAAAAAAACAAAAAGAAAACTGTCGGTGTATTACATAGCAACGTGTGTATATACAGACTGTCTGGATCAGCCACAACATTAAAACCACTGACAAGTGAATAACATTGATCATCTCATTCCAATTCCACCTGTCAAGGGGTGGGATGTATATTAGGCAGAAAGTGAAGTGAACAGTCAGTTCTTGAAGTTGATGTGTTGGAAGCAGGAAAAATGGGCAAACAGGGTTTTTACGCGTGTGGGGAGTCAAGTTTGGTCCGATTCCACAGAACAGCTGCTGGAGCACAAATAAACTAAATAAAGCAATACAAATCCATAGAGCACCAAACAGAAAAATACCAGATCCACAGAAACTGTCTGGTTCTGTCATTGACAATCATTCAATTTGATATGGTTTGTTCATCGGAAAGTTCAGAAAATTTGGGACTGACAGACCAAATCTATTACTAATAACCTTTATTTATATAGCGCCTCACACAACATAACTCAAAGGGCCTTACATTAAAAGAAGGCAATATAATAAACAAGCAAAATGCATTTAAAAATAAGCAAATATACTCCTTCACTTTTGGAGGACCACCACCATTCCTTATCTGTCATCGACATGTTATGACCAACAATTGGATTCTGCGTCATCGCATTGTGCTCACTCCGCGGTTGAAACGACGCCTCCCGTCAAAGGCTGAAAAAGGGGGGTGTTGTGGCGGACCTGGCAACGTCCGACGTCACCGTTCCAGCGCGCGAAAGTTGCACTTGCGGAAGTGCTTCCAGCGTCGGTGGCACGTCGCAGCTCGACGTCTGCTGGTGCGTCCGCTCCTCGACTGCGACGTCTACCCGAGTGATGGCAAAATGAAAACAACTCGCAAAATGAAAACTACGTCCACACGACCGCGACTACAGAAACCCCCAAGCGACCGGGTTGAATTTCGGTGACGTCAAACTCCGTAGCTAATATTTGGCATAAAACGTAAGAGCGCCGCGGCAGACATGGATCGCTACAACGAGGTGAAAAGTCTCCTTAAAAACTGGGAGCAGTCGTTCGTCCAGCAGCGCCAAAGGAAACCCAACAAGGTGCATTTCAGCCCATCTGGATAATGTCGACATACAGTACATATGCAATCAAATTTGTACATATACCTTGTGTACCAGGGTGGAAAATAAAGTGGTTATAACAATATGATATACGCAGTATTGCAAAGGATGAGCGTTCTAACATTTGCTAAGTCATATGGTCTTAAAACATATTGGTTTGGAGTTAGTCAATTGTGTTTCATGCAGAGTTCCCATTGGCTGTTAGTTGTCAGATTAGAAATAAAAAATTTAAAAGAATTGTCCTTTTTGGTTACAGGATGATATTGACCAAGCCCCTGAAGACACGAGGAGTAAGCTAAGTTCATCGATTTTGGAGCTAGAGCGTCGGTTGACGTTCTATTCAGTGAAAATAGAAATCACAAAATGTGAAAACCACATGAAGTGATGCAGCCTGCCCGAAAACCTTTGTTACCTCATGAGCTGTGAATAGTTCCGGGTTTTCCTCCTCATATGGCTTTAGGGTCACGTGATGTTGTGTTGTGTCTTTGTTTTACAGAGCTGTACAAGGAGTACCGCAGTTTGAAACAAGCCAAAGAGAACTGCAGCAGTACCAACGGGCACAGTAGACAAAACGGATCTGAGACCAGTACAACCCAGAAGGTACTGATAAAGGTGTATTTTGTGTGTTTTCCTTATAATTACACAAGGAAAATTATTGAAGGAATACAAATATAAATCTTTTAACATTTTTTTTATAAAACTGAAGAAAGGGGAAAAGACAGGTGGAATTTAAGTGCTCTCTCACCGTGAAAGCTGATGAATTCCTTCATTCAATTTAAACTAATCCACATCTCTCTTTGTGACCTTCCGTTCAGGACTCAGACTGCTGGGGTTCCCACCTGAGTCGCAGCAATCTGTCGGCACCCTCTCCCACTCTCACTGCCGAGGACAGAGACAGTCTCCAGGCCTCTGCCCAATACTATGGCATGAAGATGAAGAATAACCTGGCCATGCTCAGTAAGGTCAGAAAAATAAGACAAATATATTGTCATAATATCCACTCTCGAGGCTCTCGAGGAATTTCTCTTGGTGAGTTCATGACGCAGGTAACACATACACAACAAAGAATTACAAGGAGACAATACATATTTAGATGCTAAATGACCATAAAGTGTCTGAAACACTACAAGGATTCTTAAATACCAAATATGTGCTTAAATACCACCACAAGATGTCTGTACTGACCAAAGTTGCCGTAGCAAGAGAAAGATGGCATGGACAAATTACTTTTAATTGTTATTTACCGGCGTTCTGTTCCCTTCATTTAGGACAGACCTGCATCTTTGAAGAAATCTTTGACTCCTGGACGCACACCCCTGAAGTCCTGGAAGGATGACAGACCAAGCGAACAGACGAACCCCCCTGCCGCTGCCGCTACACCGGCAAAAGCACACATTACCATGTCGAGCCACAACGCAGCTGCCTTTGCTCAGACTAGCCCCTTCACTCCAAGGTAAAGCAAGTAATATTAAAGCATGTAATACTGAAGACTTCCCACCACCACCTTTGAGCTGGCCTGCATTCTAATAACCATCTTGCTTACTCATTTAGTTACTTCAGAATGGCTAGAAGGCAGAAATTAGCAGTCTACATGTGCTGTTTGGGGGGACTTTAGGGAAACTAATACTTGCACTTGTGATGAGCCTACTCTTTCAGCCAAGACAATTCTATAAAGAAATAAATAAAAACACAAGTCATTTGTCTCTGCAGGAACACCAAAGCCTTCCATGGGTCCCAGGCTGTTCAGACACTCTGTCCTATAGAGCCGAAGGAACCGTTTGAATCTTATAAGCCTTCCCCAATATCCTTTGATGAATCAAATGATGCTGCTATGAATACTAACACTGGTAATACCGGTGTCAAAAGTTCCACCCCTGGTACAAACAGTATTGGTACCTGCGGTAGTCACCATGCTTCAGGGCTCTCTCTCCAAGCACCGTCTCCCCGATGCAAAGTCGGATCTTCAGGAGAACTAACTGCAATTTCAGAAGAATTAAATGCAAATGTTGGTGTGTCAGGAGGCTTAAAGCTACACGTTGAAACATCAGACAGTTTACCAGGGGGCGTAGGGTCTGAAGATGGTCGGGGGGGTCTGGAGGGCTTCCGGCCATCTGGGGGTTTGCGGGGAGGAAGAGGACGGTCCGGGGCTATGCCCTCCCTGGTCAGCACGCTCGGCTCCGTGGACCGAGGCTGGCTGCAGCGCTGTCAGGTGTTCGGAGAGGCGGAGGAAGGGGAGAAGCCCGGCGCCGGCAATTTGCATGTAAAACCTGACAACGGAGGAACAGGAGAAAGTGGTGATGGAGAAGTGAGAGTGCGTGCTGAAGCGGGCGGAGGGATAGGAAATGCCAAAGCAAGAGGAAAAGGAGAAAAAACAGAGCTTGGAGATGGGGGAGAAAATGAATCGTCAGGCGCTGCAGAAGCTGAAAGTTTGAGGACTGAAAGTCACACCGAGACGCCCAAAACGGCAACGCACCGTGTAAGAAAAAGCAAAGGAAGAGGAGGAGGTGAGAAGAAGGAGGTGCGAGAAGAGGACCAGATTGAAACGGGAAAGACACAATCTAAAGATGAGGAAGAGGAAACAAAAAGGCCAGATAAGAAAGGGAGGAAGAGACAAAGGGAGGACGGAGAGGACGGAGGGATGAGGAAGAGGAAACGGAATGCCAAGAAGAAGGAGGAAGATTCCGACAGTTGCTCTAAAGCAATCCACAAAGAAGGGAGGAAGAAGAGAACAAAGAAGGCTGACGTGGAGGAAGGAGAGACATTACAAACCAAGGCACCAGAAAAGGTAAGGATGATCTTTCCATCGTTCACTTTCCTTTTTTTTTTTTAAATTTCAGATTGCTGTGAATTCTTTTCTTTCTGAATTCTTATGGTTGTGTGTTTGAATCTCGATCCCAGCAAATGCATTCGTCAAACTTCTTTTACTTTTTATGACTCCACGTATGAATGGAGTGAATAGAAAACATCCGGTTTATATTTTTGACAGAAATATAATTTCATGGCCAGGTTCCCCAGGAGAACCTGTTGGGGGAAGTGGAGGTGGACGTCAGAGCTCGCAGAATGTACAGTGCACAGCCTGCCAGGTAAAAGCAGCGTTACACCTTATTCATACAGGGAGGTTCCTTTACCTGTGCCTTACGCTGCTTATTTATTTTATTGTGACATTGGATTTTGTTATGCAGCATGAAGTCTGCATAAAGGACACAATGCACACAATTAAATATGTTGGTTTGACATGGATTTACCGTTGTTAAGCTCGAGCCTTGAAGCTGAGCTTCAAAAGAGTTTAACCTAAAATGAGTGCTGGTTTATCAAAGACTTGTGATTTTTACCTTCATTTTATTTGGATAGAGGTACAAAAAACTCGGAAGGAAACTTTGTGAAGATCAACTTGAAGAAGAAATCGCACGTCAAAGGATACGCACTGAGAGGAGCCGGCCTTCGCAAACAGGTGAACTCTGCGTGCGACTGTGTCTGAATGACATTGACATTGTCCAGAGCCACACAAGTTGTTCTTTTTTTATATTGTGGTTTTTTGGGGTTTTTTTTTTTCTTTCTTTCTGTCTGTCTGCTTCAAGGCCTTCCAGAGGTGTGCACACACACACCCTTTTTGGTGGCACTGCCCCAGCTGTAGATATATAATTTCATTATTTATTTTATTCCATGAGAGTGAGCTTCATGTTCTAAAGTGTGTGTGTGTGTGTGTGTGTGTGTGTGTGTGTGTGTGTGTGTGTGTGTGTGTGTGTGTGTGTGTGTGTGTGTGTGTGTGTGTGTGTGTGTGTGTGTGTGTGTGTGTGTGTGTGTGTGTGTGTGTGTGTGTGCACGCGCCTTGAACCTTCATCATAGTTTTCTTATTTTTGTTATTATCTTCGTGTGTGTGTTTCAGATGTACATGCAGAAGTTCCAGCTGAAGGGGGAGCGTTTTGGGGGGCCGGGGGGGCGCTTTGGCAGAGGGAGGAGGGGCGGCTTCAGAGGGGGGTTCAGTCGTCAAGGAGACACCTGCTACAAGTGTGGAGGAACCGGACACTGGGCCATCGACTGCAGGGGACCAGGTACCGCATCCACACACACAAACACACACACACACACACACACACACTCAAGTCTAATGTTAACTTATATCTGAAAAACTGATTCTGGGGATGGAATGCTTTAGCCCTTAACTTTCCAACCCCAAATATATTTAGTTGGAATGACTGTAATGATGGCAGTCAGTTTTGTTTTGGACAGCCTTGTCCATTAGACCAAAACAATCAAACATAATGATCTAATGATGGCCTCCTGTAGCCCCGCCCCCTCCTGTGAGTGACGACCCCCCCACCGTTGAGGAGCCATTTGAGCTGCCCACTCTGGAGGAGGTTGCCAGGGCAACGGGGACCCTGAAAAGCCAGACACCGGGTGCGTCCGCTTACCTTAGAACCTCGCCGGTTGGTTTCTATGATTCTTATCGACCTCTCTTCTCATTGTATTGTTCTTTTTTTGTTTTCTTTTTTTCCCCCTTGTAAGTAAAGTTTCCGTCAGTGCCTGCTGCTAATCAACTAGGAATGCATTGAATAGAATGAATTTCAGGGAAAGAAAATACAAAAATCTGATACCAAGAGCCGTATCAAATGTCTGATATGATAGTCTTCCTTTTGACATATAGAGGTATGCAGATGTCTCTTATGGAGGATTTTGTGTCACTGGAAGGATGGGATAATTTCTTGTTTAAGTATTAGATTTGAGAAACAAGGGTTGCTAAACCTTATTATTCAAATGGAAGATAGATATAGATAGATAGATAGATAGATAGATAGATAGATAGATAGATACTTCAGTAGAATAATATATATATACTTTATTCACACCCGGGGAAAAATTGCAATGTCCCAGCTGCTGACATCAAAACAATAGGCAGTGGTAATAATAAACAAAAGGATAACATGTGAAATAAAAAGAAAAACAACAAAAAGTGTCTTATTACCATCCTGGTAATAAGATGACCCCTTAGCTTTCTCTTCACTGTGTTTGTGTGTGAACCTCAATCCTTTATTCTTTGTAGAGAACGGAGAGAACTCCACCCCGGGGGGGGAGGAGGAGGAGAAGGAGCAGCGATCGGACAGTAAACAAAGTGACGACGTGCTGTTGAATGTCATCCGTCCGGACTACGAGCGTCCCGCGCCTCCCCCACCCGTGGAACCGCTGTACCGCGTGGGAGAAAACGGAAAAGTCCAGGGTATAAATATGTGAAAGAGTCAAATATATCCTTTCTGTTGGAAACCTTTATATAACGCTCAAGTTTTATCTGGATGAGTTCAATATCTACAATAAGAATAGAAGGGTGCATGGTGAATATTTTGCAAAATATCAACACACCTGCCTTTTCATTTGATGATTTCACGGTACATATTGTTTTTGTGTGGGGTTTTTTTTTTCGTTGTTGTTTTTAGTAACACCCGCTGAGGTGTATGAGGCCCTGAAGGAGCTGGGCTACCAGTCGTTCAGAGCAGGGCAGGAGGACGCCATCATGAGGATACTGTCAGGTGTGTTCTTTCTACCACACACACACACACACACACACACACACACACACACTGGGCGATGTATCACTAAAATATTCTCTCTCTCTCTTTCTCGTCTAGGTCTCTCGACCCTTGTGGTACTATCCACAGGGATGGGTAAATCCCTGTGCTATCAACTCCCAGCTTATCTCTACGCCCAGCGATCCAATTGTATCACTTTGGTCATCTCACCCCTTGTCTCACTGATGGACGACCAGGTACACACACACACACACACACACACACACACACACACACACACACACACACACACACACACACACACACACCTACCTAGCTACCTACCGGACCTTGTTCTCAATAGATGTTACCATATACAATGAAATGTGTTGGAGAAATTCTCCTGCGTGGTCGGTGAGGTTAATCTGCCCGCTACAGGAGAACAAAACTGAGAGTATTAAATATATTTATTCTGCAGAATAAAGAGAAAGATACAGTCTTGCTTCAAAGCAGTGGTCTTGATCAGTCTACCTCTACTTTACTTGAAGAGGCCTTTATAGTCATGAGAGGTTGTGTCCCATTCTGAGACTAGCCATGTGATTCGCTGTATGTCTTCAGTAACAGCTGACAACATGTTTATACAAAGAAAAACATGGAACACCTTCGATGCCGGGAAAGCATACGTTGAGTGTTTACACAAATGATCCCTTTACGATCTAAAAAAACAGGGTGATGACTAAAACATTTGTGACAGTGGTATACAGGAATGTAAGATCTCCTGTGAAAGAGTTGGGCGTCACCAAACAAACATATGCCTCAGCATTTAGACATCACTTGGTGGTAGAATTATATCATTCGTTAACATTGATCATCATTTTTCTCTCGCAAATGTGATAAATTCTGTTAACAACTTCACAAGAGTTATCTATATATTGAGGATAAAGAGTCAAAGATAAGATGTTATAGTGCTTCCTCACATCAACGTTCAGTTCTGTAATAAAAATAGTTGTTTTTTTTCCCATTTTGTCTTATGTCTATCCAGCTGTCCGGCCTGCCAGCCAAGCTGAAGGCTGCCTGCATCCACTCCAACATGACCATGAAACAGAGAGAGGCTGCGATAGAAAAGGTAGAACACACGCCAAAAGGAATCGGTGTTGCCAACTGGGGTGAAATGGGAATTACAGGCAGGACTGTCAGACTATCATATTGTTTTTGTAAAAATGACAGTCTTAAATTGTGTTTATACAGTCTTAGGTTCTGGTAAAGAGAAAACATAAAACATAAATTGGATACCTTCGTTATGAATTTATAATTCAGTATTTTGTTAGCACAAAGGAAGAATATACAAAGTTTGAATGCAATTCAGCTTCATAAGGATCAGTCAAGTCAAAGTTGATCTTAAATATGTCCAAAATCAAACTAGTAATAAAAAGGTCTTCAAATTGTCTGATACCTGATTCTGATGACAATCTATTGAATATACTGTCTCTACTGTATGGACAATTGCAGACTGTTTTGGGGAAACCTTAAACCAAAGCCAACCTGATGCACCAAACAGTTTGGATTCTGGAAGCCAGAAGTTCAAACTTAGATTTAATTTTGCTCTGGTGAAATTAACAAGTCAAACCATTACCAGCCTTACGTCAGGTTTTACAACACTCGATTTCAGACCACTTTGAAACAAACTGAACTACTGAGAACACCTCGGGAGATGGTCTCTGAGTATGACTGGTTTAAAAGGGACTACATGTGAAAACACCTTTTTAGTTTCAGTTTTATTCACTCTTATCACATACAATTCTTGAAAATGTAAAACAAAATTTTGACCTTTTAAAGTGGAGTCCACCTGTTGAGATTATTTGCTCTTATTACATATAACTTATTATAATATAATTATAATATATGATAATATTTCCTGTGTCCCCCCCCCCCACTCAGGTGAAGTCTGGGCAGGTATGTGTGCTGCTCCTCTCTCCAGAGGCCCTGGTGGGAGGAGGTGGCTCGGGCTCCGGCTGCCTCCCCTCTGCTCAGCAGCTTCCCCCGGTGGCCTTCGCCTGTATCGACGAGGCGCATTGTGTCTCCGAGTGGTCGCACAACTTCAGACCCTGCTATCTCCGGCTCTGCAAGGTGTGTGTGTGTGTGTTAATGATGTGGTTTGCCTCCTATGAAATGCTCTTGATGGGGCTCTCACAATTATTACATAATGGTCTGATTTTTATTATTTGAACTGACCGTGATTTTTTTTTTTTTTAATCTTATGTTTCTGTCCAATTTCATTGGAATTTTTAGGCAATGTTAGAAATTGCACAGTAAATATGTGGATTTGGTGCCTTTTTATCATTTGGGTTGAGGAAAATCTTGTAAAGAAATTCCAAAAATTTCAAGTGACAGAAGTGTAATACAAAAGTAATAAAATGAATCCAATAATGAAGTAAAATACAGTATATGTACACATCTATGTATGTTCACATCTACGTACAAAAGTTAACAGGCAGTGGCATTGTGCTAACAAGTTAGCCCAATTTGGCCAGGTGGCAGCCTTATTTTGGTAGTTAAGTTGTCAATAACCCACAAATAATTGACATTGACATTATCCTGGTTGAAGGTTCTGCGGGAACGTCTGGGCGTGCGCTGCCTGCTGGGCCTCACCGCCACGGCCACGCTGTCCACCGCCCTGGACATTGCTCGCCATCTCAACATCAACGACCAGGATGGCATCGCTGTGAGGTCTGCCGCCGTGCCGCCCAACCTGCAGCTGTCTGTGTCCATGGACAGCAACAAGGATCAGGTGTGTTGTGTGTGACTGTGTGTGACTGTGTGTGACTGTGTGTGACTGTGTGTGACTGCGTGTGTCTGCGTGTGTCTGTGGAAACCAGGGTTCCCACACAGCCTGGAAAACCTGGGAGTTGTCTCGTCAGGGAAAAGTCATGGAATGGCGACAGAATTGGCCAAAATGTCAGTGAAACCAAGATTTGTCCTGGAAAAGTTTCATTTCAAGAACTATGTGAGTGGACACAGTGTTAAATGTGAATACTTATTCGGGTTGTGAGAAATGTCCTGGAAAAATATTAATTTGAAGAGAGTGGGAACCCTGTGTCACTCTTGTTTTGTCCCTACAGAGAAAGTCAAATCCTCAAAAAGACAGCCGCAACCTTCCTTTTCTCTTTATTTGTGTGTCTCTCTCTATCTCTCTTTCTCTTGCTCTTTCTAGGCTTTAGTGTCCATATTGAAAGGTGATCGTTTTGGTTGCCTGGACTCCATCATCGTCTACTGCACCAGGAGAGAGGAGACAGTGCGTGTGGCTGCGCTGCTGCGGACCTGCCTGCAGGGGGTGCTAGTAAAGGAGAACATCCACATCAGCAGCAGCCAACAAAGCAACCCTGTAGGGAAGAAGAAGAAAGAAATGGGTACATTAAGCCGATTTATCAGGGGTCCAGCCCGAAGGGCGGGAATCCTATTGTTTTTGTTAATCTTCCTCGTCATTATCACATGTCAAAGTATCTGGCGCTCAGAAACCGTCGGACCCACACACACAAATGAATACGATTTGTATTCCGGGCAGTCCACAGACACTGTGGTCCAAGTTTGATCCACATCAGTCTATACTTGTAGGAGAAGTTTGTAAAAATGGGTGTTTTCGTCACCCCTCTTGGCAATACCAAAAGGTCACGTGAAAACACTGCAGACTACTGATTGTCCACAGAGAATTGTCACTGCGTCATCATTTCGTGACACAGGACATCGCAAGTTGACATCCTTCATTTTGGCACCAGCACCGTGCACTATCCGTATCATGCCGTTACCCGCACTGCACTGGGAAACTCCGAGACACGCGGCAGGGTAACTTATAACAATGTCAAGGCCTGGTTCACAGCCAAACTAAGAAGGCTTGGTTTGAAAAAGGAGGAGGCATTTAATAGCGGCGACAGGAACGGGTTTCAAATGGAAAAACACACACGTGGCAAGGTGGTTACATACATTTGTATTAGTCCTTACACAGGTCACACCAACTAACCTGGACCCCATGCATTGCTGCCTTCAGCTTGTATTATTATTATTATTACTATTATTATTATTATACAATTATGATTTTTGATAATAATAAAACTGCACAATTTTTTGGTGTAATGTCTTAGTTATTTTTTCTGTGATTTTTGTCTTTCTAGCCATAATGCTCTCAATACCATTGAATGGCAGTTCTTATTTTGTATTGGGAAGTCTTTCACTTTAATCTCAAAGCAAAGCAAATAACAAGTTTATTTGTTAGCACCTGTCGGCATGCGACTCAATAGAAGACAATCTAATGATAATAAGAATAATATTAATAAAATAAAAAAGCAAACAAGCAAAGCATTTTATAATAAGTAAATATCTGACTCAATTTCAGTTTCAATTTAGATTAAAACATTAAATTCCTGATCATTCCTCGGTTCTTTTGAAGTATTGGTCCTGAATCAACACATAGGGTCATCAGATCAATGATGGGGCTTTAATTGTGACCGAGATGTTTGCGTGGGTACTCTGTTCTCAAACTCTGTATGTGTCCTTAGAAAAACAGCAGCAGTTTGTTCCAATTACATTTGGCTTATGTTGTATTTTTAGCCTGCTCTCTACCTACCCATCCATCCATCCATCCATCCATCCATCCATCCGTCCATCCATCCATCTGTCCTTCCTCTGCTTCACCTTCCTCTTCACTTGCTTCCAGCTCGGAAGAAGATTCGTAAGCCTCTGAAGTGGCAGGCCGAGTCGTACCACGCTGGCCTGTCCGCGTCCGAGCGGCGCCGCGTCCAGAACAACTTCATGTGCGGCGAGCTGCGGGTGGTGGTGGCCACCGTGGCGTTCGGAATGGGACTGGACAAGTCCGACGTGCGTGGAATCGTCCACTACAACATGCCCAAGGTCAGTGCCTGGACCTGCATCCCAACACACATCTAACACATTCAAGTTCTCAACCTTTTGATTAAGATTTGGATAAGTCTTGTGTGTAGAGCCTCACTGGTCGGCTCTGGTAAAGTCCAAGTGAAGCAGGTAATCTCACCACTGTCAATGTAAAGACTATCAATCAAAATTATATTTATGTTATTGTGGCTTCAACATTTATTTTGGAGATATATCTGAACTAGCGCCGCTGAGGGTGGTGTAATTAAAATCAGATAGAAGGAACACGTATAAGGAAGGAAAATGCTAATATGCCCTGAATTTCCCTCTTGGAGATAAATTAAGTTTTATCTTAAAGATATAAAGATAAAATAAACGGAAATCTCTTCTTTTTCATAATACAGATTTCGCCCAAAATGACCCAACAGCAGTGACCATATGCAAAGAGGATTTATATATAGAAATATTTATATTCTTTTTGATATCAAAAATGCATTTTACTTTCACTTGGACTTTGATCTATTCAAATTTTTGTGTAATTTTCCATTCTTTACTATATTGTGTTGTGGTAAAATATCATCCAACCAGTCCTCCCCTCATGGTTCAACTGCTTTTCAGAGCTTTGAAAGCTACGTGCAGGAGATCGGGAGGGCCGGGAGAGATGGAGACCCGGCACACTGCCACCTCTTTCTGGACCCGGAGGTATGACTCCTGAAAACACAACAACATATAGCTCCGAAACAGACATAGTATGACAATCAATTCAGCTGTAGTACTCAAACCTGATGCTGCTTAAACCACACAAAGAGATTTTGTGTGTGTGTGTGTGTGTGTGTGTGTGTGTGTGTGTGTGTGTGTGTGTGTGTGTGTGTGTGTGTGTGTGTGTGTGTGTGTGTGTGTGTGTGTGTGTGTGTGTGTGTGTGCGCCTTGAACCTTTATCATAGTTTCCTTACTTTTGTTATTATCTTTTGACACACTATATTCATAATGGACATAGAACGTTAAAACACATAATAATGGCACTGTAGGTTTTGTTTCATATAACATACATCTTTTATTGATGGGATTTAATGTTGTTACACCTGCTGTCTGGTGCCATCTTCCCTACTTGGGAACTCCACATATTCAGGGCTAAATGAGCTGTGGAGGAGTCCATTGGGTTTGACCTCATGGGGGAGGATGTTGTATGTTGTATTTACTTCAACAATAATCCCTTTTTATAGATGAATGTTGTGTATTCATTTTGCGTTTATTTAAAACAAGTGCAACTTATGTTATTTAGTTCCTTGTTCAATAGTATTTACATTTAAATATTTTTGTGTTTCGGGTTTTTTCAACTTAAGTTGTTTATATTTTTTGGTCAATAAATCGTCATTTTTGCCTCAGTCTAGCTGCGACGGCTGTGTCTGACGGCTCTGTGTGTATTCTCCTCTCAGGGTGGGGACCTCCATGAGTTGCGTCGCCACATCTACGCCGACACCGTGGACTACTACACAGTGAAGAGACTGGTGCAGAAAGTTTTCCCTCCTTGTAAATGTAAACAGATCCACAAGAAACAGCAAGAACTTGCCAAGGTAAGTTGTCGGATGTTTATGTTTGTCTTTCATGATATTCTGGGGTGAGATAACTCATCCAAGAAACAGCCTCCTCTCCCACGCATCAAAAGTTGAGTAAAACAATTTTGAACCAATACCTCTGAACCTATTTCTGAAATGGCCTACTAGCATGCTATTTAGTATGCCTATTTACTATGTCTGAAACTTTACTATGCTCAAATTGCCGGGGGGCCCTCTTGATGGTGCAGTGTCAAACTTGCAGGACAGGGGGCTATAGAGGTCTAGGTTAGTAAACTGCTTTGGAGAATTAACGTTCTCAGCTCCCTAACACTCAAATTACCATTCCATACTGATGACGTTTTTTGAAACAGCCTGTAGAACCGGGATGTGAAACTTGGTTTAGCAGCATTGCGGCCAGGATTGGATTAAATCCCACTTCCTGAAGCGCAGATCATTTATTTTAAGCCACTGACTAGAGGAATAAAGCGGCCTCTTTCAGACTAAAAGGTTTAGAATGACGCTAAGATGATACTTACAAGATGAACATGCAGTGCAATAGAATTTAGCAGCGCATGTGGAGGAAATTGATGTATTTCACACAGATAAGGAAATGATTTTAACTTAACGATTTGAAAGCGCCTCGTGTACATTTAATGAAATAAAATCACAGAATGTGTCTGTCACAGCGCAGGGACGACATCGAGGACTCCGAGCTGCTGGAGATGATGGAGGTCTGCGAACGGGACAACAGCTTGAACCCCCCCGCCCCACCCGACATCGTACAGCCGACAGAAGCCGGTCACCAGAGGGATGTACCACCGCATCCTTCTGCAGAGGTGATTGATGTAAGAAATACCCCAGCTTTTTAAAGGTTGAATTCTAAATGAGTCCAGAATGAATGAATAGTAATGACATCATGTCCCAAGACACCACCAACTGCAGGGGAAGGTAGAGAGGAGGAAAAGGAACAATTGGGAGACGACGGTTCCATGAAGAGCTCAGAACTCATGGTGACGGGAGACGGGGATTGGAGGACGGAGCAGGAAGTGGGGTCCACGGAGAGCACTGATTGGCCGGCCAAGAGGGTGTGCCACACCCACGAGAGAGCCATCCCCATTCAGCAGACTGTGGAGGCTCTGGACATCACGGAGGAGGGTGAGTGGGAAGAGTGCACACTGTCTGAGAAGTCATCCATGTTCCTGAGAGTCATTTAAGATGTAAACATACCCCATGTTTGTGTGTCAGGCGTGGAGACCCTGCTGTGCTACTTGGAGCTCCACCCGCAGCGCTTCGTCGAGCTGCTTCACTCCACCCTGTCACTCTGCAAGATCAACTGTTATGACGGCCCCAAGCAGCTACAGAGGATCTCCAAAATGTACTGTACAAGCGCAGGGGTGAAATACAGTTTTGTTATGTAACTGATGTTTACATCACAGTTGCATATGTTAACACATATGAAAACTTGTGTGTATTCTAAAATGTTTTTTTCTGCATTTTTTTAAAATTGTTGACATTGGCTTATATAGTTTCCTTACCTAGAATTAAAGAGTCTTTCACCTCCTGGTTTGAGTCTCTGTCCACCTGCTGGTGAATTTCAAGGAGTGCTGGTGTCTTGATTCAGAAAAGTTTGAAAACGGGAGTGGTTTGACAGTCCCCACTCAAGTCAATGCAGGGTGGGTGGTGAGGATTGGACCTCCTTCCCCTTTTTGATTTATTTTAAAATTTTTCATTGTTGTATTGTTTTTATTTTTTTATTGTGACATGGAGAGCCACTAAAAGTACTGCTCGACATCAGCATCCTTCCTGCACACTTTGTGATGATTTCAACCACTAGATGGCGCTGAGTTACACATACAATCTGTAATGCGAATTTAATAACTTTGTGACAAATTTGAAATTGTATTTGCATTTATACTAAACAGTATATTTGAAATAGAATTTCTGAAGTTATTGAATTTCTATTCGATACAATGACAAAATGTACTTATTGGAAGTCGCTTTGGACAAAAATATCTTAATGACGTGATGTCATGTGTTTCTGGCCCATTTCAAACAAACTTGACGGTTCCAATCAAAGTTTTTATCAACGTATCATTCTTTTTTTTGGCAGCTGCCCCCCGGTCGCCGTGGTTCTGGCCCGAAAGCGAATGGCTGGAGAGCGCATCGAGGCGTGTGATTGGCTGGAGTTTGATGTCGTCGAGTTGGCGGACACGATGGGATGGCAGCTTCCTCTGGTGAAGCGAGGACTCAGGCAACTGCAGTGGAGTACAGGGAGAGGTGCGTCGTCTAACTGTACATGCTCAGTTTGATACGCTTCAGACCCCATTTGAAGTTGTCTCCAAGACCCCAATCTGAGAAGACTTTTTACGTTAGATCTGATTTTGTGTCGATGGTGAGGGAGATAACAATTAAACTAGGAATAAAACAGTCATGATTGTACATTCTCTAATTTGTGCTGACATCTTGTAAATTAACTGTCAGTATACAGTATAAGTGTAATATGTTTTTTTTCTTCTTTTTTATCTCATGTTAAGGGAACAAATATCCATAGTATTAGGAAATTTGTAAATCCTAGAGGGGAGTTTTTACCATTAGCCATTACCTCTCCGGCACAATTGCTGCTATTAGGTCTGCGTGGTCGTGCAAAATTCAAATCGCTGTTTGATGGGGGGGCAGCGATCGGCGATATAAGATTTTAATGGGGGGCGTGCGCGTGGTAGGGTTCGCGTGCACACAGAACATATTGTGGCAAATGCGGCCTCCTTGTTCCAGACGTGCAGGATTTAATATTTACAAGTTAAGTATTTACACAAAAACCTCCAGTTTTTACTAAATCAAGTCCCGTAGCAACGGAACTCAACAGGGAGACGTGCGTCCCGACAGTGGAGACACAGGTTTTTTTTGGAACAGTATGGAGCAAGATAGTCCCTTAACTCAGTTGTGTTTAAAATAAATTGTCTCATACATGTAGGGAAAAAACAAAATTAAATACATCTAAAATAAAAAGACAGGCACGGCAGCCTGCAAGCAGCGCTGTCTGGAGGAGAAACAAAAAAAAATCTCCAGTTCTCTGAGTTAGGTTTACGTTTTTAATTTTCAATACAAGTAAGAAACTAAGGAAACAAACTTAATCAAAATCTTTCTCTATGAGATTATATTATGTATTGCTATATAATTATCTGGGATTGCCTGAGCAAGATATATTCATGAACTCATCATGAACCTGGAACCTCGGCACACCTGCAATGTGCGCACAGTGACTCCGCTGTGCTGCTCCGTTTGCCCAGAGCGGCAAAATGCCAATGTGCCTTTATTTCTATTTTTTTGAGCACCTGCCCCTCAAAGTCTCTGTACGGGACTGTAGAAGGGAAGTGAGACCCGATCACAAGTGGTTACTCAGCAGCTCTGAGCAGAGAGGGGGAGAGTCTCCGACCCCTCTCTGCCTCCCTCTCCTTCTCTCTCTCTCCCCTCTAATTTCAGGTCACGGGAAACTGCACTTGCACCGTTTCAATTCTCAGATCTGGCGGAATAATAAATAACAAATTTCATCTTAAACCCGCCAAGCCTACCTGCTATGTTTGTTTTTTTTAAATGTACTTTTGTTTTATCACTTCCTTTGTGCAAATAAATAGATAATCAATAATTTTTCTGAAGATCCACTGGAACCTCTTGAGGGACCCCTCTGAGGGTCCCCCGCCCTCATGTTGAGAGCCACTGCTATAGACCATAGCACCATTAGAGGCACCGGGAAAGCTCCTCACCGTCTTTTGTTTACTTATGCTTTAAAACTTCAGGTTAAGGTACTGTTGGTATTAAGAATAAATGTGGCTAGTGGGAAGTGTGGCTTTATTCATAACTGAAACTGAACTTAACACAAGTGTGTGTTTTGTGCATCGCAGCGGGTGGTCGTAGCGGCATCCTTGTCGAGTTTTCCTCGCCCTCCTTCTACTTCCGCTCCTACGGCGACCTGGACCACGAGGAGATGGACAGAGTGTGCCACTTTCTCCACAAACGAGTGCAGGACCAAGAGAAAACAAAACTCTTCCAGCTGTCTGCCTGCTTCAAGGCCTTCCAGAGGTGCGCACACACACACACGCACATACACACCCTTTTTGATGGCACTGCCACAGCTGTAGATATATAATTTCATTATTTATTTTATCCGAGTAGAGTGAGCTCCACGTTCTAAAGTGTGTGTGTGTGTGTGTGTGTGTGTGTGTGTGTGTGTGTGTGTGTGTGTGTGTGTGTGTGTGTGTGTGTGTGTGTGTGTGTGTGTGTGTGTGTGTGTGTGTGTGTGTGTGTGTGTGTGTCCCAGTGTCGCGTTCCGTACCGTGTCATCCTGTGTGGAGGATTTGGACAAGGATCGCAGCCTCCAGCTAAAATCACTTTTATCCGAGTATTTCGACAAGAGGAGAGACAGAGCGCGTTCAGAAACACCAGAGGATACGGAGCTTGACAAATACAAGGTAACACATACTTATACCTGTGTATGTGTGTGGTAGCGTAGATAGTTGGACATACCTTTATTGTCCCTTTCTTCTCCCACAGAATATTTAGGCATTTACGTGTGTCTAATGACTTGGAAATGTGTGTGTTTACAGATTTTAGACTGGGAGAATCAGATCCGAGTCGACATCAGAAGTTTTCTCACCAACCGAAGTGATGAGAAGTTCTCCGGAAGAGCTGTGGCTAGAATCCTGCACGGCATAGGTGAACACACACACACACACACACACACACACACACACACACACACACACACACACACACACACACACACACACACACACACACACACACACACACACACACACACGTCTGTCTTGCCACTTGTTTGCCTCAGCCAATGAAGCAGTGCAAAATGAAGCAGTGAGTACATTCTGTCAAAAGAGGAATGGGGAAATCTCCACACACTGACTTAACATCCCTTAATGCTGAGAATGGTCGCCCAGCCCACCGAAGTGTTGATTTCCAGCCTGAGCTTTTGGTCCTGGCATAGTATCGTATATTTTGTGTATTTGTATATAACATAACATGTGGTGTCCTGGTGGCTCAACCGGATAAGCGTGCGACCATTTTTATACACCGATGGGCCACAACCTTAAAACCACTGACAGGTAAAGCGATTAACATTGATCATCTGGTTCCAATGGCACCTGTCAAAGGGTGAGATATATATTCGGCAGCAAGTGAACAGTCAGTTCTTGAAGTTGATGTGTTGGAAGCAGGAAAAATAGGCAAGCGTAAGGATCTGAGCGACTTTGACAAGAGACAAATTGTGATAATTGTGATGGCTGGACAACTGGGTCAGAGCATCTCCAAAACGGCAAGTCTTTTGGGGTGTTCCTGGTATGCAGTGGTTAGTACCTACCAAAAAAGATCCAAGGAGGGACAACCGGTGAACCGGCGACAGGGTCATGGGCGCCCAAGGCTCATTGATGTGTGTGTGTGGGGAGTGAAGTCTAGCCCATCTGGTCTGATCCCACAGAAGATTGTTGAAAAAGTTAATGCTGCTATGATAGAAGGTGTCAGAACACACAGTGCATCACAGCTTGCAGCGTATGGGACCGGTCAGAGTGGCCATGCTAACCCCTGTCCACCACCGAAAGCACCTACAATGGGCACGTGAGCATCAGAACTGGACCATGGAGCAATGGAAGAAGGTGGCCTGGTCTGATGAATCATGTTTTCTTCTACGTCATGTGTATGACCAGGCTTAGGGTCCGATCTGATCAAGCATCTGTGGGATGTGCTGGAACAACAAGCCCGATCCATGGACGCCCCACCTCCCAAATTCCAGGACTTAAAGGATGTGCTGCTAACGTCTTGGTGCCAGATACCACAGGACACCTTCAGAGGTCTTGTGCAGTCGATGCCTTGATGGATCAGAGCTGTTTTTGCCGCAATAGGGGGAGCTACACAATATTCGTGGTTATTAGCGCTTGTTTAAATGTTGTGGCTGATGGTCTATGCAAAACGCCTGCAGTGTCCCGAGTTAGAATCCAGCCTGTGGTCATTTGCTGCGTGTCTCTCTCTCTCTACCCCCTAAGTTCCTGTGTTTCCCCACTGTTCAGTGCATTGCACTGCTGCCTCACAGCAAGAAGGTCCTGGGTTCGATTCCCGCCTGGGGCGCTGTTGGCACGGTGCTCCGGCGGGTTATCTCCCAAATAGGAGCCTTTCTGTGTGGAGTTTGCATGTTCTCCCCGTGCTCACATGGGGTTTCCTCCACCTCACGTCAGTAAGGACCCCCACCAAAAACATGCACCCATCATTGTCTGACCAGCGATGGACAATTATCACCTGGTCCCCGGGCGCGTCCACGTATGCTGCCCACTGCTCCTGGCTGTGCCCCCGGAGGAAGGACAAGCCAGGATGGGTCAAAAGCAGAGAATCCATTTCACTGGCCACCATCAAAGCATGTGCATGTGTGTGTGTGTGCAAGCATGTGTTGTAGTGTGGTGTGTTGCGTGACTAATAAAGACTGTTTCTTCTTTCTTCTTCTTCTTCTTCTTCTTTATCAGACGGATTTGTCCAAAGTGACTTACAATCAGTACATTTGTCACAGTATCTAACAAATTGTCACAGCTCAACATTCTCTAGAAACAAACAGTACTAGTAGAGTTGTTTTTCTTTGTAATTAAAGTACATTAGAGGGAAAGCAGCTCATGGGGTGGACAGGTCAGTGCACTGCACGTAGGGTCCAGGTGTACTCTGAAGAGATGGGTCTTTAGTCTCCGACAGAAGATGGGAAGCAATTCAGCAGTTCTGACCCATATATAGATAAACAGTAGATATATTTATATATCTGACTTTTTCTGTTTTGTATTTTTTGGCTATTTGTATATATTTGAAAATTTGAATTTAGGCTATTTTTAATGAAATTGTATCTCATTTTTATTCTCCATATGTTTGACTGTTAAGTTGTTGTTTTTTTAAGGCTAATAGTATAGTACATGTACTGTAAATATCCCTGGTGGAATAAACATATTCTGAATATGGAAGCAGGACTCGCTGTATTAAGACGTGTTGTATGTCTTTCTTCTTTTGTGTATTGACATGATAGAAGATGAAATTCTCAAAGAATAGTACATTTTGTTTTCTGTTTCCTAGGCAGTCCGTGCTACCCCGCCCAAACCTACGGCCGGGACAGACGCTATTGGAGGAAATACATCCAGTTTGACTTCAACCAGCTCATCCGATTAGCTACGCAGGAGATCATTCACTTCAAGTGATTGGTGCCGTTCACACACAGCTACACATTACATGTACGCACATGCACGCACACACACACACTTGTCTCAGAACGAGCAGCATTTAATTTGTCTTGTGAATGTCTCTTTTCTAGAATATTACAGTTTTGTACTTAAAATTATTTTCATGAAGACCATAATCTATTAAATAAAATGACTTTTTATATGTAGAGCTTTTTTTTCTGTCTTCTCGAACACATTTGAGCAATACTTACATTGAAGCAAGCAATATTAAAAATGAATATGAATAATTGAACAGGGGTATCTCATAAATCTGGGATTGATTCATTTTATCCCGAAAAATGGCCGACACCACAAAGAAGTTGTAGTGACTACAAAGAAAGTTTGTAGGGAAAAAACATAGGAGATGGACAAGTCAATAACTCTGCTCCGTTACAAGGAAGTTAAAATGGACAAAAACAAAGTGACCCCCCTGAAGGATGCACTTGTTCAGGGTTGGTTTCTGTTGACCTAAACAGTTCATGTCCAGAGTCCATGTGTCTGCTCCTCTTCAGGACTTATTTACACCCAACTCAGTCCCAACACTAATAACTAATGGTTACAAATGTGTTAGGCCCATAAACACAGCGATTTCCTATTTGATGTCAGACCTTGAGAAATCGCCTCCTTGACCATTACAACTTTACATGATACACCTTTCACTGTTACCCAGCGCTCCCGCTGATATGAAACCCCTTCTTGTGCTGGCTGAGAATCTTCTAGACCGTAATTACCAAACCTAGACAACGTAAGCTTTTGATATAATATTGGTTTTGTATAAAATAGTGGTAATGATAGTCATTCACCTAAAACGAAATATTGACTGAACTGATGACACGGCTGATGTCTATGATGCTGCGTGTGCGTAATGACCATTTACGCTTGAGATTTCTCCAGAGTGACGAGCGGTCTGCTCAACGACTCAATTGGGATTTATGGCTTCTTTCTGGTTTTTACTGTCCTTATCTTTTCCCCTCATCCCTCTCGCTCTCTTTGTCCCTTCAGGGCATTGCACCCAAAGTTCTCGAGCTTCACACACACTTTGTGAAGTAATAAACTTGGGCAACAGCTGTTATTCAGTACAGGAGTGTGTTTTTTATCCCCATCTGAGATGACAGACAACACAACACTCTCAATGAAACACAAATTTAGAATGCATGAACATCACATCTCAATTTACATATTTCATTGGAAAGTCTTTACAAAGATCTTTACAGGTTCTAGGCAGTAATTACCAAACCTAGTCAACGTAAGCTTTTGATATAATATTGGTTTTGTATAAAATAGTGGTAATGATAGTCCTTCACCTAAAACAAAATATTGACTGAACTGCTGACACGGCTGATGTCCATGATGCTGCGTGTGCGTAATGACCATTTACGCTTGAGATTTCTCCAGAGTGACGAGCGGTCTGCTCAACGACTCAATTGGGATTTATGGCTTCTTTCTGGTTTTTACTGTCCTTATCTTTTCCCCTCATCCCTCTCGCTCTCTTTGTCCCTTCAGGGCATTGCACCCAAAGTTCTCGAGCTTCACACACACTTTGTGAAGTAATAAACTTGGGCAGCAGCTGTTATTCAGTACAGGAGTGTGTTTTTTATCCCCATCTGAGATGACAGACAACACAACACTCTCAATGAAACACAAATTTAGAATGCATGAACATCACGTCTCAATTTACATATTTCATTGGAAAGTCTTTACAAAGATCTTAACAGGTTAGGTGCGTTTATAACGTCGGGAAGCATCCAAACCACGTTGCAGATATGGAAAGAACTTAGAAAAACTAGAGAATAGCTTGCATTAAGAAAACCTTTGTCCCTGTCAACAATAATTAGTTTCAAATGTGATGGTGTGTGTGTGTGTGTGTGTGTGTGTGACTTGTCATTGGACTCTGGTCTGAGTGAAAAGGTGAAGGCGCTGCAGATAAGAAGTCATTTCATGAATGACTTGACATGAGTTTCTTTGTCATGAAAGTTTGCAAAGGAACAAAAATATCTTAATAGATCTCATCTTTCATTATCTTTCAAAACAGAAAATAAGCACATTAAATCAAAATTTCCCATTAGAAAGACATTGTTCTCTGCGCTCTACAGCTGAGATATTTAAGACTCAATGCTTGGGTTCTTCATTTAGTTCAACATTTTGTCCATCAGAAAACTTGCTTGGACTTTTAAATTGAATAATTTCTGTAATCTGGTTATTTTCATTAATATAAGTATTTTTGTGAATGAAACAAAATGTCTAAAAGTTTGGAATCAGGCAAATGGAGGGGAAAACAAACAACGTTGACCATTGTTGCTACAGGAATTCTATATGTCATATATATATGTAATAATCTTAATATTCTTTATTACCAAAGAGTGATTTAGGTAAGGTCATAGAGTGCACACTGCACAGTAGGTAAAGCTTCCACTGTCTGAATGGTTGTGCATTTGGATATTTTTCTGAAATGCATCAGTCCTTGTAGAAGGAACCTTTTTTTTTTTGTCTTTTTTTGAATCTTGTGTTTTCACAAGGTCTCCCTGTAGACACAGGTATCTGTCTTTGGAAGTGGTCTATGGTATTGTGCCAGCAGAGCAGAATAACGTGTGTGTGTGTAGATGTTTTGGCAGCTTGTTCCTCTCCACTGTGGGAGCGCTTCAGGCGTCCTTCCAGTTCCAATGTGCTCGGGACGCTCTGCGAGCCTGCCTGCGTGTCCTGCTGTTCAGAAACCGATCTGGTCCTCATACAGCGACAGCACCAGGAGAATGGCCCAACCACTGAGCAGCCCTATGTTTTGCAACAGAAACATCAGCCAGGGCCTTGTGCTGTTAATATGGATCAGGGTAGGGAGCTTTAGAGGAAGACAGGGAGAGAGAGAGAGAGGGATAAAAATTTTAAAAAAGTATTGGAGTTGGGCATAGACACTGGAATAGTCCAGTACAAACTCAAAGTACTGTCTAATTGTGAGATTAATTTGTTTTCCCTTTCATGGTTTGGACTTTGAAGTCTTTATTATAATTATTACCCAGTCAGTCACCCACCATATCAGCCAGTCCCACATAGAGGAAGAGGCCGGCTGCGACGGCACCGATCCATTGTTTTGTAACGAGGTCTGTGGCCACCGACAGAGCGATGTACAGGCCGATGAAAGACGTCATGGCACTGCCGACGTTCAGCAGCAAGGCCTTACGCACGGACATGCCGCAGTGGAGGAATATGGCAAAGTCACCTAACAGAGGGATGGTAAATGATTAGTTCATTGACTGAATAACTCACTGACTTTAAAACTGAAGAAAGGCGTCTTGACCAGTTATTCAATCAGACAACTGTTGTAGAGGTTTGACATGTACTTTGACTCCACGAGGGTGGAGATTTTATGGAATAGTTTATGGAAGGCCACAGCTTGTGATGCGTCTCTACCCAGTTCGTGTGGCAGTTCGTGGCAGAACACAGCGATCGATGTGGCCAAGCCCGACTTCCAGGACAGAGAGAAAGCCGCACCAATGGCCAAACCGTCAGCAAAGTTATGGATCCCATCGCCGATAGTTATCATGTAGGGCAGCAGGCGCTGCTCTAGAGGGAAGGAGGGCCAGAGAGATACACAGCTGAAATCAATTGGAAATTCAAGCATTTTTTCAAATGTCAATGATCCACCTCGATGCTTTCTTATTATGTATGTGAGCGCTCTACTTTTTAAAGAACAGTTTCTCACAAATAAAAACAATAATCATTATTATTATTATTTTTATTATTACATCATTATGATGATGTCATGCGTTTACAATTCACATCTTCTCTTACCTCTGGTGCGTTCCTTTGGTTGGGGGAACAATGCCTCGCTGCCGAAACCGTTAACCTGAAAAGTATTCAGCCCATGACACTGTATTACATGTATTATTGTTTCATGAAAGGCAAGTGAACCGATCATGAGCTGCTTCTATGTGGCACGGTCAGGTTTTTTTTTTTTTATTACTCTGAAATTCTGAGCTCAAATTTTGTGTGTGGTTGTGAGGCTATAAAAGGTTTCTTAAGAGCCTCATTCCCTTTATGAGTTGTAAAGTGAATTTTATCAGCGTCTCACCAGGTCGGCTTGTGATATCGACTGGTGTTTGTCCTTTTGTGTCTTCTGTTGATACAACTCGATAACTCTCCCATGGTCACAGTGATGAGGCTCTGGGCCTTCCTAGAGAGGGAGGCAGTTCGGCAAGGATAGTGTGATGACGGCAGAGCGTTGGATAAACACAAAAGTGGACGAAGGACAAAGCGTCAAAGATCATGTCATGCGAGCAGCACACACATTACTTTGGTTTACGTAACTTAGTAAGAAGTCTTCGTGAAATCACATGTATTTGAATATATATTGTGTATTTCAATGTTTGATTCATGAATTCATTAATTGCTCCATGATGTGGTGGTGATGGATGTGCGTGTCTCCTTACCCCATGGTGGTGTGAGTGATTAGATTCATCTTTTGGTGTAGCTAGAGCGAAGATCGTTTCCATCAGGTAGAAAATGTAGATCCCGCCAACCAGCACCAATAGTTTATAGATGTAGTCTAGATTCTCCTCCTGGTGGTTGGTGTGTGAACAGTGGTGGCTGCCGTGGTCATGATTGTGTAAACCCAGGACCTGGACACAGAGAGAGGGAGATACCTGTGTAAGGCTTCCAGAACACTAAAGGTTTAAAAACTTCCAGGTAGTGTCCTGTGCTGAAACGCCATTTCCACCGTGCCAGCTCTCCTGTCGTGATGCCAACGGTTGGTTCATAGCAAACAAATCTTTTAAGGGTGGGTCGGTTTGCAAGGCCGTGCATGAATCAAAGGAACAAATGGACAAAAGACTTTCACTGAGCGACTTGTCAAGAAGCAAATCTCCCAAACAAGAGCCAAACCTTTCATTGCTCCTCCCCCATGACCAGACGAAAACAAGTGTATGTGGAACATTTTGGGGAACTTCTGTGGTGTTAATGTTTGGCCACCTTTCAGAAGACGCTGTAAAACCCGAAGGTTTTGCAACAAATCGCCTTGCCGCTGTCTGATGCAAATAAGATATTCACAAAGTTGATGCAGACTTTAGTTTACCATCTACCCAAATCAATCGCAATTTGGTCAGAATCCAATTTTTGGGTCACCGCTACATACTAGGAATAGGGAATGGTTTAAATTTGTATGATTGAGGCTCAGTGCTCTTGCACTGTACTAGCTCTGTTCTAACTAGTTAAAAACACTTTGAAGCTAGCTAGTAGTAAAGGTAGGTAACTTAAACATTTTGAACATCTTACCATAGGCACCAGGTGCAGTAGGGCATCACCAGTGAGGGAGCCTACGGCCAGGCTGATGCAGAACTGGATGAGCATTTGGAACAAGGTGGCACAGGAAGTACAAAGTAGCACCGCGATGCCCAACATGGACATCAGCGTGATCACCGTGTTGGCGATGGTGGCATAGATGTATCCTAAAAGAGAGAAGAGGTTTAGACATCACAGGAAAAATCGTATTAGGAATTGTTGGATGTGACAGAAGGATCGAACATTCAGTTGTAACAAACTATCCGAAAAGAGACACACACACACACACACACTCTGACTGTCTGCTTACGCTCAGATTGGCTGAGCTCATCTGGTTTCAGACGTTCTCCAGACACAATGCAGGCCCCACTGAGGACCTGCTGGAGCAGTGCTGGGCTGAGCCGCGCCATGTCGCCCCGGTTCAGGGCGGGAGAACCCGAACTGTTGTCCGTCATACCGTAGATCAGAATCAGCTCCTCAGCTGAGAAACAGTGCTGAGAGCAAAGGAGGACACGTAAGTGATCTGATCACAGATCGATTTATTGGTGAGTAAACCACCGACTTATTTTGGGAAGATGCACAGTGGTTTAAAGCTTGGACTATAAAATACATCTTTAAAAACCCCAATTACTGGGTGGTAGAAAAACGCAGAAATAACAGATGAAAATCGTTGTTAACAATGGTCATATCGTGTGTATATTACTGAAAATGTTCCATGGATTTAAAGTTAACAGTATTATCATAAAAGTAATGCGTGTGTGCCCGCACATACTGGGAACATGGTGATGTTTTTGCCAGGTTCCTCTTCATGTTCATGAACCATCCTCTTCTCATCCTCCTCATCATGTCCAACATGTTCATCTGCATGACCACTATGGGGCTCATCTCCATGTTCCATCTGGCTATGTGCCAGGTTCATACTGCTCATAAGAACCTCCAGGTCTATGGCCACAAACAAACGACTCAACTTTAGAAAAATGAAAACACTTACATTTGTTTTTTTTGTTTTTTTTAATTACTTTTAAAAGGTAGTGTCGCCCCCCGGTTTGAGTCTCACTCAAACCACCCAAAGCACGATTGAGAAAAATGCCAAGAACTGGACAAGGAGTGTTGGTGTGGAGGGGGAATGACTAAATTACAAAAAGTTTGAAAATGAGCAGGGTTTCAGTCCTCGCTCTTTCTTTGTGGTAGGGACCCTTTGGTGATTTTCTACCTCATTTTCAGGTAATGGTTGTAAAACGGGTTCAGCTGAGGTCAAACGCGTGAACACTTCCAACTTGTTGTTACAATCAAGCGAGAACTTCAAACCGTAATTTCTATCTGACTTAAATAAAGTATTATATCACAATTAAACTACAGAGTAACTACATCAGGGACCAAGGTCTCTCAGAGTCAATCAGGAAGGAGGCAGAGATTATTATTGTCAACATGGTTTAGGAAAAAGGAACGTTGGAAAACCACCTGATTAGAGGCCTGACCGCTGTTGGGAACACAGATCCCCATTTTTGGCAAAGTGCAGTCTGGCTTCACGTGGTTATACATCAATTTTAGTGAAGTCAACAAAAGGGCAGAAAAATTACCTCATCTCCCAATTCTCTACAAGGCAGTGAGGGCCGGGACTGCAAGTGTTTTGGTAATGTTGTGGCCGTTTACCTTGGATAGTAAAATTCTCTGCTCCCACACGCTGCATGATGTAGTTCAGAAAGTAGCTCTCTTCGGGCAGGGAGTGGCTGCTGAAGCAGCGCCCCTGCAGGGCGTGATAGAGAACACAGCCCAAAACTGCCCCCAGCTCGTGTCCTTGACCAGCGCCAGCTGATGGTGCATTCACCTCTGCCATGATGTCAGTGGCTGTTAAACAGCCATGCTTATCACCATGATTTAACGGAAGGAGGCCGAATGAGGAACGGGAGATAGTGGAAACAAGATAAGTGAAAGAAGAGATAATTAATATCACTCACTAAACCAAATACAAAAGAGGATTATTCAATAAGTCAACCACTGAATGACGGGACAATGGAATAACATTTAATAATACAATACCTGCTTGACAGTTTCATACCAAATTCAAAACATCAGGGCTTGTCCTGCCAAAGTAAATTCTAGCGACTCAACATTTATTTGTGTTGAGATATATAAACCTTGAGATAAGCATTGAATACTTCACCTATTCTGCCTCTACTGTAATGTGGTGTTCTTCCTTCGTTGATGAATGTGCGTAATTCTTGACCTGACCTGCTACAGTGGATATCTGAAGATATGACATTATAGGCCCATAATAAATACGCATGTGAAATGGTTCTACTTGAACTAGTACCTAACTGCTGAGGAGGGAATCTGGATTTCAGGCAACACAACCTCAATAGTTGTTGACACCGACCTGATGGTTCAAAGGGCTGTAGTGCTCATCCAGCTCTTGAAGCAGGGTCTCTAATCCCTCTTGGTAAATGTTGTGCTCATGTCGGCGCCCGTTGTCACGGCCTTCAGGATGAGATCTTTCCTCCTTCTGGTGGTGTCCACCACCTTCTATTCTGTGGAGGAAGTGTTCAGTCTCCTCCATCCATCTCCCTTCTCTGATGGCGGAACAGGCCAGAGCAGGAGAGCTGAGGTAGAAAATACTTCCAGCCGCAAAAGCAGCAAAGTCAGACACACCGTAGACGACGTTGCCCGTGGATCGGCCGTTATTGGCGGTTACTTTTTGTGTTTCCCGTCGGTCATGGACGGAGTGATTGACCATCAGCTGATGTATGCTACCTGTTAGATTACACTAAACACAAACGCACATAAAGAAAAATATGTCAGACAAGCGGCGAGTTAAGAGTAAGATGCATGCTAGACGTTAAACAAAACGAGTAAAGCACGTGGTTACCGACAACTTCAATGTTTAGGTGTCAGTCTAAGGGCTAGTTACCACCAAATCCCAGGATTCAAAGAGAATTGTAAGGAAGTCTCTTTTGTTATTTAATCTTGTGATTTGAGAAGGACAGAAACTCTTGTGAGCAATGGAAATATCATCTTATCTTGATATTATTTTCAATCTCAAATTGAAATAAAATATACTTTCCCTTGAAAAGGTCTTTGAAATGCATGGCATGTATTTAAAACTTAATATATTCATACATTTGGAAAGATGATTGATAATATTTTGCAATGTATTGCAAAATATACCAATCGTTATTATTATTGTTAATATTATTATTTATTAACATTAAGTAATAGTGTACATATTTGGGAGTAATAGAAAAACATGAAGTAGGACCATATTTTATAATATTCTTAAGGAAAACGACAATGTAGTGGTATATATTATAATAAAGGTACTGTATATTCTGTATGTTCTTATAGTCAAGTTTCCAGATTTTTATTCGTCACAGGAAACCATGAGCTTTTTGGCTGTGAAATCATCAGGGGCAAACTCCAGGTTGGAAGAATTAAAAAAGTGATAATAAAGAACAGAAATCACACACACACACACCAAGAAGCAAAAAAAGATATACACATAAAAGGCAAAATATGTAAACAAAAACATTTCTGTTCAATTTCAGTTCTACATGTTTGAATAGTGAGTGGTTGGTTGGCGGTTGGACCTCGACCTCTCGCGCTGTGCCCACAGCAGAGCCTCCTAAAGCCCAATAAAAACGTACCTTTCCACACGGCACCTGGCCGCACTGCACACGGTTCTCCAGCGTATTAAATAGCGAGCGGACGGACTCCCAGCTCAGATGCTCCAGACCGGGTGACACCAGGTTCACCACGTCTCGGTAGCAGGCCTCCGAGGCCGGGGAGCAGCACGCACAGCCCAGGCAGCACAGACAGGCCAGCTGCAGGGTGGAACGCAGGAGCAGTGGCGACCAGGACCAGGCCATTGTGATAATTTATGATAAAAGAAAAAAAAACAACTTTTTATTTATTTTTATTTTTTTAAATAACTGCCTTTAAAATCTTAATTCCAAGAGGAATGGAGACTGAGGCTGATAATGAATAAATTACAAAATAATAATGGAAAATGTTTCTCCAACATCCAGGCACGGGGACATGGAGTGTCTGGGCTCCAGCAGCGCGAGGCTCTTATAAGTTCAAATGGGCTCGAGTGCACCTGATCATCTGCAGCCTGATTGGCTGAGGGTCCATGGAGTGGATAGTTCAGAGACACCGTCCGTGCTGTCACACCCAGGGGCACCACAGAGTGACTACAGCACCTTGTGATCACACTTGTAAATAAGCAAAAACATTAGTGTATTTTGCAAAAATACAAAATATTGGAGAACTACAACAATGATATGAGATCCGGACAATTATGTCTCAATTTGAATATTTTATGACTCTCGAAGAACTCAGGAAAGCTCTCTTCTCTATGCCCAACAATAAATCACCTGGATCAGGTGGCTACCAGTGGAATTCTATAAACACTTCTGGCCACTTACTGTATATCTCCATTATTCATCAGAATGGTTACGGAGATGAAGTCAACCTCCGCCATGCCTCCGCAAATGAATACTGCTCTCATTTTGGTTTTGCTCAAAGCCAATAAGGATTCTGCCCTCACCTTCAGTTAGAGACCCGTAAGCCTAATTAACTGTGATTTAAAGAATATTAGTTCAACACTAACCAACAGAATTGAAAAAGTAATTCAATTTATAATTCACCCAGACCAAACATGCTGTGTCAAGGGCAAACTCTCATCCAGCAACATGTGCCATTAATTGAGTGTGATGAGTATATCTCAAAGGAACAACTTAAAGACTGTTATTGCTTCGTTAGATGGCGAAAAAGCATTTGACAGAGTGTGGCAGTTTCCCTACCACACACCACCCAAGTGGCGTTTTCAGGGACCTTCAGCACAGACACACAGACGATGGGGGGTTGTTAACACCAGTTTATTGTAGAGATGAGGCGAGGTGGAATTAGCCAGGAGCAGATGGAACATGTCATGACAGGGCTCCCCTCCTGACTGAGTGTGTGGACAGGGTTTTTAAACCTGATGCTCTTCAGCCCAACCAACAAACATCAGGTGTGGCTGCTCAAGGCATCCCATCCACCACATACCCTCAACACCCAACTGAAGGCAGGAATATTCCTGGTCGAAGCCTTCTCTCTAACGGGTCTGACGACCAAGTGCCCCGCGCTGGGCACACTCGGCTACTTGGATGGGTGTTCACTCGCGGCTGGATGGGGCGTCTGGCTGGTTGTGGTGGGGCGGGCCTCGCCCTTGCGCGGGGCGTGGGGACCCTGCTCTTTGCAGGCGAGTCACCGAGCAGGGCGGGTGGTTCGGGCGGGGTGTCGGTCTGTCGCCGCCGGACCTGGCTCTGGGCCTGCGTCAGCGGCCTGGGTTCTGCGTCTTGTGCCTGCTCATGGGGGTGGGTTGTATGTGTGCGCCTCAGGGGTGCAGGGTCTCCTCACGTGCTCCGGGACTGAGTTGTGCTTCTCGGGGCCGGGCATTTGTGTTGCTCCGCGGGCTTCCAGCTTCTCTTGGGGTTGGGGGTCTTCTGGGGGCTTTCCTGCGGCCGCGGTGTGTCTGTGTGGGGTGTCTTCTACATTTATTTGTCTCGTCCGTGGTGACTCTCCCCCTCTTGGAGTAGTGATTATTTGTTTATAGACCAAAACATGGTAAGATCCTTCTCCAAAGAGGGGCGTTGGTGGTGGTTCTGTGTAACCAAAAACTGTGCTCTTGTCATCCTACAGGTCGTCCACAGGACAGAGTTACTGCAGCAGTTCTTGATGATTAAGTAATGAATAGAGTGGCATTGCACTGAGAAGTTGAACTCCACTTGCAGACCAACTCTGTCCTAGATGCAAAAAAAACTCAATTTATTTGGCCAAGTACTTTTCTTTATGTAGAAGGAACTCGGAACAGTATAGATTAGGGAAAAAAAGAAAGAATTTAAACAGACAATAGACAGAAAAATAATGCTTGACAGTCAAAAGATCCAAAAAACAACAACAGGAACTCAGAAAGCAGCAGCAGGCGGTAAGGATGCAAGTATGGCATGGGTTCAATTTTTAGATATGAGTTTGGTTGGATATTCAGAATAACAATATTAATATTGTGTACGTGGTATGTTCAATGTAGGATGATATTAACAAAGCACGCATTCGGCTACTTTCTCAAAATCACGGAGATAGCTTCATAATTACTATTGGGTGTTAATGGGGGAGATGTGATACGCACATATCTCCATTTAATAGTGATGCTCTTCCACCAGGTGGCGCTATGTGTCCTGTGTGTGATCACATGAGAGAATTTCATTCACTATCCACAGGTTTTCAGGAATTACATATAACTTAAATATATTGATTCTCGAAACCTAAAAAGGAATCATTTAGGGATATATTCCTTTTGACCCTTTTGCTTAGTTACTACTTACTACAATCTTGTGTCAAGATGAAAATATTTATATTAATGTATGGAGACATGAAGATGTAGATTTCCCTATTTTTTTTTCAATAAAATCTTATGAATGAATTTACTATTGGTACAATTAAAAAAAAAATGAACAAACAGAAATTATCTTCTGAACTGAGGAAAATTCGTTTTTGCTCAATACAGCAGTATTTTAGCCAATGCTAAAATATGGCTGTTTGAAAAGGGAAAATAATGGAAAACAATAGAATATTATAAAATGAGCTGAGAAGTTTCAAGGAAAAATGCAAGGGCAAAAAAAACCCACAAAACATAAAACAAGACGCGCGGTTCGAGTCTGGCAGCAGCACCGCTAGCTCGCCGGCTAATTGGAGTTACACCGCTGGGGACGAGCGCGCACTCTCAGTGTCCGTGCACGAGGTCAGGAGGGCTTTGATGCGGGTGAACACCAGGAAAGCTACGGGCCCAGACGGCATATCTGGGTGAGTACTGAAGACCTGTGCTAACCAGCTAGCTCCGGTGTTCACCACAATATTAAACATCTCCCTGGCTGAATCAGTGGTCCCGTCCTGCTTCAAGAGGTCCACCGTCGTTCCTGTCCCGAAGATCGCCTCTCCAACCTGCCTGAATGACTACCGTCCGGTGGCCCTCACCTCGGTGGTCATGAAGTGTTTCGAGAGGCTGATTAAGGATTACATCTGCGCCTCCCTCCCCCGCACCTTGGACCCGTTGCAGTTCGCGTACCGGCAGAACAGATCCACGGATGACGCGGTCTCCCAGGTACTGCACACCACGCTCACGCACCTGGATGGCCAGAAGGGGGCCTATGTGAGAAGCTGTTCATTGATTATAGTTCAGCTTTCAACACCATAGTCCCCACCAGACTGGCTGTCAAGCTGATGGAGCTAGGATTGAATGCTCCGCTGTGCACCTGGATCCTGGACTTCCTCACAGGCCGCCCCCAGGTGGTCAAGGTGGGGAAGTACATGTCAAGCTCCCTCACCCTGAACACAGGATCCCCCCAGGGCTGCGTCCTCAGCCCCCTACTGTACTCCCTGTACACACATGACTGTGTGGCCAGGTCCAGCTCCAACACCATCATCAAGTTTGCTGACGACACCGTGGTCGTGGGCCTGATCACCGACTGCGATGAGAAGGCCTACCGCGAGGAGGTGGCTGACCTGTCACTCTGGTGCCAGGACAACAGCCTACACCTGAACGTCAGCAAAACCAAGGAGCTGATTGTGGACTTTAGGCGTGGATCACAATCGAGGACGCACGCGCCCTTGTGGATTAATGGGACTTCTGTCGATAGGGTGAGCAGCTTCAGATATCTGGGAGTCCACATCACAGAGGACTTAACATGGACTGTTCACACAGACACTCTGGTGAGAAAGGCGAGGCAGCGTCTCTACCACCTCAGGCAGCTGAGGAAATTCCGGGTCTCGGTGAGGATCCTCAAGTCCTTCTACTCTGGAGCAGTGGAGAGCATCCTGACAGGCAACATCACTGCCTGGTTTGGGAACTGTGCTGCCCAGGACAGGCGGGCCCTGCAGAGGGTGGTGCGTTCAGCTGAACCTACCACTGGAACTACCCTCCCCCCCTTGCAGGAGTTATACACCAGGAGGTGTAGTAGCAGAGCCCGTAGGATCATGAAGGATCCTCATCACCCCAACAACGGACTGTTTCAGCTGCTGCGGTCAGGCAAGCGCCTCCGCAGTCACGCAGCGAGAACAGAGAGACTGAGACGGAGTTTCTTCCCTCAAGCCATCAGAACTGTCAACGCTGACCTCACCAGGGGTCCTAACTGAGCCATGCACTAGGCTCCACTACCTACTGTACTGTATGTAGCATACTGTACCGCATACTGTATCACTGTTCAGGGTTGTTCGTGATGCCGTATTGCTGCGCCGTACTGTTGTATACTGTGCTGTATTATCCCAAACACTACCTCACACTATTCACATTCACATGCCACTTTAATTCACATGCCACTTTAAATGCACATATCTGTATATACATAGCCATATTCCTTCAACCTATTCCATTTTATTTCAATTTATTTTTTATTGTATTTTATTCTATATATTTTTTATCTTATTCTATAAGTATTCCACTTACTGTATTACGTTTTAGGAGTCAGTTAGTCGGTCTATTAGAAAGGAATTTTCTACTTTTTATTTTATTTTATTTTTGTACTTTTTCCTAGGACTTATTGTGTGCTATCACCGGGTGCGTTGCATTACATTTCACTGCATATATGTATGGAAGTATGTATATGTATGTGACAAATAAAAATCTTGAATCTTGAATCTTGAAGACAAAACACAAAAACGTGCAAATAAAAATAGGGTAAAAAGGATGTTCCTCAGAGGGATGTTCTCCCAAGTCTCCAAATCTGAAGAAAAATTGGATGCACTGTGGAATGAACGTACCAGTATATACAAGTATAAAGAGCGACACATAGAAACGTGTACAGTCTAGCTGCTCCCTACAGTGTGGGACCCTGGACATCTGCCCCTACACACACACACACACACACACACACACACACACACACACACTTTTGTTGTTCACCTTTTATGAACAGTCTTCAGCAACATGTGGCGCGGCCGCAACACGCCAGGCTGGCTACCAGTACAACAACATGACAGAGAGAGCGAAGGAGCATCTACTTATGATAGAGTCCCTCTACTGGCGAAGTCATGTAACTGCACTCTATCACAGAACACACGGCGCTGATCGACCAGCGTTAGTACCTCTCTCTCTCTCTCTCTCTCTCTCTCTCTCTCTCTCTCTCTCTCTGTTAGTGAACAAAGTGTGTTTATTGTACTGTCTGCAACTGTGAACCAGAGAAAATGTTAAAATAAAGATGCTTTAAAAATCAAAAATCTCTCTCTCTCTCAATAGGGCTTTATTGGGGTGTGAGGCCCTGATAGAACATGGTGCCAAAAGGTGAACAAAAAACAAGGCTGTAGGAAATGACTAAATAAACAAATGTAAAAACTGAAGATAAAAGCAGTGAACTGATTAAAACTCAAAAAGTCTGAAACTGTACGGAGATACTTTTTCAGAACTGTCAAATCGATCCATTTTACAACTCAACACCCAAACATTGCCTCCCATCATTGTACTGCGGCAATTGCAAAAAGTAGTTTAGGATCCAACATTTAAATAAAGCCTGGCTTTTAAAATAATAATAATAATAATGTTTTCCTCCCCCCTCATTTTGTCTTTTAGTCTCGAACAGCGTGTTTGAAATGCGCCATCGCATCCACACAGACGGACAAAGTTGGTGTTGACTCTTCCTTGCTGTTGTCTTGCTGGTAGAAAAACAGGGAATCAAACAAACACCGACAGGGGGGTTGTACTCACCCAGAAGCGCAGAACACAAGGAACCTTTTCCTTTTATTTATTTGTTTTTTTTATGTAATGACTTTTAAACAAAGAGTGTGATTTCCTTCACCAAAAAAGGTAAAGAGCTCCGCACCACTTCTCCTGCGTGTGCACTTCTCCTTCTTTGGACCCGGGAAGAGAATTGAGTAAAACACATTTAAAATAAAAAAACGCATTACCATTCATTTCGACTAAAGGTTACGAAAAAAACTGTACTGAAGTTTGTAAAACTGAATGAAACCTCTCTGGACAAGGAGTCACTTGATTTGTTTTTTGAACTTGCTGTGAGCTGGACTCATTTAGAAATGAATGCAGCAACCAAGAAGTGGATTATATATGATTGTAATTATTATTATTATTATTATTATTGTTATAATTATTATTATTATTATTATTATTATTATTATGATCAATGTGATGCTTTTATTACTCTCTCTGCCTTCGACTTACCACCGCTGGTGAGATAAGGTTAGATAAGATAGTATCCTCAATTTTATTTGTGGTGTAAAAATGGCTGCTTGAAGGGGAATTACATTTTTAAATACTATCTGGTTTACTTTTTCTAAAGGTACTGATAAACTGTGTTTTCCTTATAATTTCACAAGAACAATTATTGAAGGAATACAAATATAAATCTTTTAACCTTTTTTATAAAACTGAAGAAAGGGGAAAAGACTCTGTCACCGTGAAAGTTGATGAATTCATTCATTCAATTTAAACTAATCCACATCTCTCTTTGTGACCTTCCGTTCAGGACTCAGACTGCTGGGGTTCCCATCTGAGTCGCAGCAATCTGTCGGCACCCTCTCCCACTCTTACCGCCGAGGACAGAGACAGTCTCCAGGCCTCTGCCCAGTACTATGGCATGAAGATGAAGAATAACCTGGCCATGCTCAGTAAGGTCAGAAAAATAAGACAAATATATTGCCATAATATCCAGAGGCTCTCGAGGAATTTCTCTTGGTGAGTTCATGACGCAGGTAACACATACACAACAAAGAATTACAAGGAGACAATACATATTTAGATGCTAAATGACCATAAAGTGTCTGAAACACTACAAGGATTCTTAAATACCAAATATGCGCTTAAATACCACCACAAGGTGTCTGTACTGACCAAAGTTGCCGTAGCAAGATAAAGACGGCATGGACAAATTACTTTTAATTGTTATTTACCGGCGTTCTGTTCCCTTCATTTAGGACAGACCTGCATCTTTGAAGAAATCTTTGACTCCTGGACGCACACCCCTGAAGTCCTGGAAGGATGACAGACCAAGCGAACAGACGAACCCCCCTGCCGCTGCCGCTACACCGGCAAAAGCACACATTACCATGTCGAGCCACAACGCAGCTGCCTTTGCTCAGACTAGCCCCTTCACTCCAAGGTAAAGCAAGTAATATTAAAGCATGTAATACTGAAGACTTCCCACCACCACCTTTGAGCTGGCCTGCATTCTAATAACCATCTTGCTTACTCATTTAGTTACTTCCGAATGGCTAGAAGGCAGAAATTAGCAGTCTACATGTGCTGTTTGGGGGGACTTTAGGGAAACTAATACTTGCACTTGTGATGAGCCTACTCTTTCAGCCAAGACAATTCTATAAAGAAATAAATAAAAACACAAGTCATTTGTCTCTGCAGGAACACCAAAGCCTTCCATGGGTCCCAGGCTGTTCAGACACTCTGTCCTATAGAGCCGAAGGAACCGTTTGAATCTTATAAGCCTTCCCCAATATAAAATGAGTCAAATGATGCTGCTATGAATACTAACACTGGTAATACCGGTGTCAAAAGTTCCACCCCTGGTACAAACAGTATTGGTACCTGCGGTAGTCACCATGCTTCAGGGCTCTCTCTCCAAGCACCGTCTCCCCGATGCAAAGTCGGATCTTCAGGAGAACTAACTGCAATTTCAGAAGAATTAAATGCAAATGTTGGTGTGTCAGGAGGCTTAAAGCTACACGTTGAAACATCAGACAGTTTACCAGGGGGCGTAGGGTCTGAAGATGGTCGGGGGGGTCTGGGGGGCTTCCGGCCATCTGGGGGTTTGCGGGGAGGAAGAGGACGGTCCGGGGCTATGCCCTCCCTGGTCAGCACGCTCGGCTCCGTGGACCGAGGCTGGCTGCAGCGCTGTCAGGTGTTCGGAGAGGCGGAGGAAGGGGAGAAGCCCGGCGCCGGCAATTTGCATGTAAAACCTGACAACGGAGGAACAGGAGAAAGTGGTGATGGAGAAGTGAGAGTGCGTGCTGAAGCGGGCGGAGGGATAGGAAATGCCAAAGCAAGAGGAAAAGGAGAAAAAACAGAGCTTGGAGATGGGGGAGAAAATGAATCGTCAGGCGCTGGAGAAGCTGAAAGTTTGAGGACTGAAAGTCACACCGAGACGCCCAAAACGGCAACGCACCGTGTAAGAAAAAGCAAAGGAAGAGGAGGAGGTGAGAAGAAGGAGGTGCGAGAAGAGGACCAGATTGAAACGGGAAAGACACAATCTAAAGATGAGGAAGAGGAAACAAAAAGGCCAGATAAGAAAGGGAGGAAAAGACAAAGGGAGGACGGAGAGGACGGAGGGATGAGGAAGAGGAAACGGAATGCCAAGAAGAAGGAGGAAGACTCCGACAGTTGCTCTAAAGCAATCCACAAAGAAGGGAGGAAGAAGAGAACGAAGAAGGCTGACGTGGAGGAAGGAGAGACATTACAAACCAAGGCACCAGAAAAGGTAAGGATGATCTTTCCATCGTTCACTTTCCTTTTTTTTTTTAATTTCAGATTGCTGTGAATTCTTTTCTTTCTGAATTCTTATGGTTGTGTGTTTGAATGTCGATCCCAGCAAATGCATTCGTCAAACTTCTCTTTTACTTTTTATGGCTCCACGTATGAATGGAGTGAATAGAAAACATCCGGTTTATATTTTTAACAGAAATATAATTTCATGGCCAGGTTCCCCAGGAGAACCTGTTGGGGGAAGTGGAGGTGGACGTCAGAGCTCGCAGAATGTACAGTGCACAGCCTGCCAGGTAAAAGCAGCGTTACACCTTATTCATACAGGGAGGTTCCTTTACCTGAACCTTACGCTGCTTATTTATTTTATTGTGACATTGGATTTTGTTATGCAGCATGAAGTCTGCATAAAGGACACAATTAAATATGTTGGTTTGACATGGATTTACCGTTGTTTAGCTCGAGCCTTCAAGCTGAGCTTCAAAAGAGTTGAACCTAAAATGACTATCATAAGTAAGACTATCATGTTGTTTTTGTAAAAGTGACGGTCTTAAATTGTGTTTATACAGTCTTAGATTCTGGTAAAGAGAAAAAATAAAACATAAATTGGATACCTTCGTTATGAATTTATAATTCAGTATTTTGTTAGCACAAAGGAAGAATATACAAAGTTTGAATGCAATTCAGCTTCATAAGGATCAGTCAAGTCAAAGTTGATCTTTAATTTGTCCAAAATCAAACTAGTAATAAAAAGGTCTTCAAATTGTCTAATACCTGATTCTGATGACAATCTATTGAATATACTGTCTCTACTGTATGGACAATTGCAGACTGTTTTGGGGAAACCTTAAACCAAAGCCAACCTGATGCACCAAACCGTTTGGATTCTGGAAGCCAGAATTTCAAACTGAGCTTTCATTTTGCTATGGTGAGATTAACAAGTCAAACCATTACCAGCCTTACGTCAGGTTTTACAACACTCGATTTCAGACCACTTTGAAACAAACTGAACTACTGAGAACACCTCGGGAGATGGTCTCTGAGTATGACTGGTTTAAAAGGGACTACATGTGAAAACACCTTTTTAGTTTCAGTTTTATTCACTCTTATCACGTACAATTCTTGAAAATGTAAAACCAATTTTTGACCTTTTAAAGTGGAGTCCACCTGTTGAGATTATTTGCTCTTATTACATATAACTTATTATAATATAATTATAATATATGATAATATTTCCTGTGTCCCCCCCCCCCCTCAGGTGAAGTCTGGGCAGGTATGTGTGCTGCTCCTCTCTCCAGAGGCCCTGGTGGGAGGAGGTGGCTCGGGCTCCGGCTGCCTCCCCTCTGCTCAGCAGCTCCCCCCGGTGGCCTTCGCCTATATCGACGAGGCGCATTGTGTCTCCGAGTGGTCGCACAACTTCAGACCCTGCTACCTCCGGCTCTGCAAGGTGTGTGTGTGTGTGTTAATGATGTGGTTTGCCTCCTATGAAATGCTCTTGATTGGGCTCTCACAATTATTACATAATGGTCTGATTTTAATTATTTGAGCTGACAGTGATTATTTTTTTTAAATCTTATGTTTCTGTCCAATTTCATTGGAATTTTTAGGCAATGTTAGAAATGGCACAGTAAATATGTGGATTTGGTGTCTTTTTATCATTTGGGTTGTATATTGTATGTATGTAAATTTTGTAAAGAAATTCCAAAAACTTCAAGTGACAGAAGTGTAATACAAAAGTAATAAAATGAATCCAATAATGAATTAAAATGTATGTCACATCTACGTACAAAAGTTAACAGGGAGTAGTATTGTGCTAAAAAGTTAGCCCAATTTGGCCAGGTGGCAGCCTTATTTTGGTAGTTTAGTTAACTTAAGTTGATAAAACTTAAAACATTGCGTGTGCTTTTGCACGCTGTCAATAACCCACAAATAATTGACATTGACATTATCCTGGTTGAATGTTCTGCGGGAACGTCTGGGCGTGCGCTGCCTGCTGGGCCTCACCGCCACGGCCACGCTGTCCACCGCCCTGGACATTGCTCGCCATCTCAACATCAACGACCAGGATGGCATCGCTGTGAGGTCTGCCGCCGTGCCGCCCAACATGCAGCTGTCTGTGTCCATGGACAGCAACAAGGATCAGGTGTGTGTGTGTGAGACTGTGTGAGACTGTGTGAGACTGTGTGAGACTGTGTGTGACTGTGTGTGTCTACATTTGTCTGCGTGTGTCTGTGTGTCTTTGTGTGTCTGTGGAAACCAGGGTTCCCACACAGCCTGGAAAACCTGGGAGTTGTCTCGTCAGGGAATAGTCATGGAATGGTGACAGAATTGGCCAAAATGTCATTGAAACCAAGATTTGTCCCGGAAAAGTTTCATTTCAAGAACTATGTGAGTGGACACAGTGTTAAACGTGAATACTTATTCGGGTTGTGAGAAATGTCCTGGAAAAATATAAATTTGAAGAGAGTGGGAACCCTGTGTCACTCTTGTTTTGTCCCTACAGAGAAAGTCAAATCCTCAAAAAGAGAGCCACAACCTTCCTTTTCTCTTTATTTGTGTGTCTCTCTCTATCTCTCCTTCTCTTGCTCTTTCTAGGCTTTAGTGTCCTTATTGAAAGGTGATCGTTTTGGTTGCCTGGACTCCATCATCGTCTACTGCACCAGGAGAGAGGAGACGGTGCGTGTGGCTGCGCTGCTGCGGACCTGCCTGCAGGGGGTGCTAGTAAAGGAGAACATCCACATCAGCAGCAGCCAACAAAGCAACCCTGTAGGGAAGAAGAAGAAAGAAATGGGTACATGAAGCCGATTTATCAGGGGTCCAGCCCGAAGGGCGGGAATCCTATTGTTTTTGTTAATCTTCCTCGTCATTATCACATGTCAAAGTATCTGGCGCTCAGAAACCGTCGGACCCACACACACAAATGAAAACGATTTGTATTCCGGGCAGTCCACAGACACTGTGGTCCAAGTTTGATCCACATCAGTCTATACTTGTAGGAGAAGTTTGTAAAAATGGGTGTTTTCGTCACCCCTCTTGGCAATACCAAAAGGTCACGTGAAAACACTGCAGACTACTGATTGGCCACAGAGAATTGTCACTGCGTCATCATTTCGTGACACAGGACATCGCAAGTTGACATCCTTCATTTTGGCACCAGCACCGTGCACTATCCGTATCATGCCGTTCCCCGCACTGCACTGGGAAACTCTGAGACACGCGGCAGGGTAACTTATAACAATGTCAAGGCCTGGTTCACAGCCAAACTAAGAAGGCTTGGTTTGAAAAAGGAGGAGGCATTTAATAGCGGCGACAGGAACGGGTTTCAAATGGAAAAACACACACGTGGCAAGGTGGTTACATACATTTGTATTAGTCCTTACACAGGTCACACCGACTAACCTGGACCCCATACATTGCTGCCTTCAGCTTGTATTATTATTATTATTATTATTATTATTATTATTATTATTATTATACAATTATGATTTTTGGTAATAATAAAACTGCACAATTTTTTGGTGTAATGTCTTTGTTATTTTTTCTGTGATTTTTGTCTTTCTAGCCATAATGCTCTCAATACCATTGAATGGCAGTTCTTATGTTGTATTGGGAAGTCTTTCACTTTAATCTCAAAGCAAAGCAAATAACAAGTTTATTTGTTAGCACCTGTCGGCATGCAACTCAATAGAAGACAATCTAATGATAATAAGAATAATATTAATAAAATAAAAAAGCAAACAAGCAAAGCATTTTATAATAAGTAAATATCAGACTCAATTTCAGTTTCAATTTAGATTAAAACATTAAATTCCTGATCATTCCTCGGTTCTTTTGAAATATTGGTCCTGAATCAACACATAGGGTCATCAGATCAATGATGGGGCTTTAATTGTGACCGAGATGTTTGCGTGGGTACTCTGTACTCAAACTCTGTATGTGTCCTTAGAAAAACGGCAGCAGTTTGTTCAAATTACATTTGGCTTATGTTGTATTTTAAGCCTGCTCTCTACCTACCCATCCATCCATCCATCCATCCATCCATCCATCCATCCATCCATCCATCCATCCATCCATCTGTCCTTCCTCTGCTTCACCTTCCTCTTCACTTGCTTCCAGCTCGGAAGAAGATTCGTAAGCCTCTGAAGTGGCAGGCCGAGTCGTACCACGCTGGCCTGTCCGCGTCCGAGCGGCGCCGCGTCCAGAACAACTTCATGTGCGGCGAGCTGCGGGTGGTGGTGGCCACCGTGGCGTTCGGAATGGGACTGGACAAGTCCGACGTGCGTGGAATCGTCCACTACAACATGCCCAAGGTCAGTGCCTGGACCTGCATCCCAACACACATCTAACACATTCAAGTTCTCAACCTTTTGATTAAGATTTGGATAAGTCTTGTGTGTAGAGCCTCACTGGTCGGCTCTGGTAAAGTCCAAGTAAAGTAGGTAATCTCACCACTGTCAATGTAAAGACTATCAATCAAAATTATATTTATGTTATTGTGGCTTCAACATTTATTTTGGAGATATATCTGAACTAGCGCCGCTGAGGGTGGTGTAATTAAAATCAGATAGAAGGAACACGTATAAGGAAGGAAAATGCCAATATGCCCTGAATTTCCCTCTTGGAAATAAATTAAGTTTTATCTTAAAGATATAAAGATAAAATAAACGGAAGTCTCTTCTTTTTCATAATACAGATTTTGCCCAAAATGACCCAACAGCAGTGACCATATGAAAAGAGGATTTATATATATATACATATTTTTTTTATATATCAAAAATGCATTTTACTTTCACTTGGACTTTGATCTATTCAAATTTTTGTGTAATTTTCCATTCTTTACTATATTGTGTTGTGGTAAAATATCATCCAACCAGTCCTCCCCTCATGGTTCTACTGCTTTTCAGAGCTTTGAAAGCTACGTGCAGGAGATCGGGAGGGTGGGGAGAGATGGAGACCCGGCACACTGCCACCTCTTTCTGGACCCGGAGGTATGACTCCTGAAAACACAATAACATATAGCTCCGAAACAGACATAGTATGACAATCAATTCAGCTGTAGTACTCAAACCTGATGCTGCTTAAACCACACAAAGAGATTTTTTGTGTGTGTAGGTGTGTGTGTGTGTGTGTGTGTGTGTGTGTGTGTGTGTGTGTGTGTGTGTGTGTGTGTGTGTGTGTGTGTGTGTGTGTGTGTGTGTGTGTGTGTGTGTGTGTGTGTGTGTGCCTTGAACCTTTATCATAGTTTCCTTACTTTTGTTATTATCTTTTGACACACTATATTCATAATGGACATAGAGCGTTAAAACACATAATAATGGCACTGTAGGTTTTGTTTCATATAACATACATCTTTTATTGATGGGATTTAATGTTGTTACACCTGCTGTCTGGTGCCATCTTCCCTACTTGGGAACTCCACATATTCAGGGCTAAATGAGCTGTGGAGGAGTCCATTGGGTTTGACCTCATGGGGGAGGATGTTGTATGTTGTATTTACTTCAACAATAATCCCTTTTTATAGATGAATGTTGTGTATTCATTTTGCATTTATTTAAAACAAGTGCAACTTATGTTATTTAGTTCCTTGTTCAATAGTATTTACAGTTAAATATTTTTGTGTTTCGGGTTTTTTCAACTTAAGTTGTTTATATTTTTTGTTCAATAAATCGTCATTTTTGCCTCAGTCTAGCTGCGACGGCTGTGTCTGACGGCTCTGTGTGTATTCTCCTCTCAGGGTGGGGACCTCCATGAGTTGCGTCGCCACATCTACGCCGACACCGTGGACTACTACACAGTGAAGAGACTGGTGCAGAAAGTTTTCCCTCCTTGTAAATGTAAACAGATCCACAAGAAACAGCAAGAACTTGCCAAGGTAAGTTGTCGGATGTTTATGTTTGTCTTTCATGATATTCCGGGGTGAGATGACTCATCCAAGAAACAGCCTCCTCTCCCACGCATCAAAAGTTGAGTAAAACAATTTTGAACCAATACCTCTAAACCTATTTCCGAAATGGCCTACTAGCATGCTATTTAGTATGCCTATTTACTATGTCTGAAACTTTACTATGCTCAAATTGCCGGGGGGCCCTCTTGATGGTGCAGTGTCAAACTTGCAGGACAGGGGGCGATAGAGGTCTAGGTTAGTAAACTGCTTTGGAGAATTAACGTTCTCAGCTCCCTAACACTCAAATTACCATTCCATACTGATGACGTTTTTTGAAACAGCCTGTAGAACCGGGATGTGAAACTTGGTTTAGCAGCATTGCGGCCAGGATTGGATTAAATCCCACTTCCTGAAGCGCAGATCATTTATTTTAAGCCACCGACCAGAGGAATAAGGCGGCCTCTTTCAGACTAAAAGGTTTAGAATGATGCTAAGATGATACTTACAAGATGAACATGCAGTGCAATAGAATTTAGCAGCGTATGTGGAGGAAATTGATGTATTTCACACAGATAAGGAAATTATTTTAACTAAACGATTTTAAAGCGCCTCGTGTACATTTAATGAAATAAAATCACAGAATGTGTCTGTCACAGCGCAGGGACGACATCGAGGACTCTGAGCTGCTGGAGATGATGGAGGTCTGCGAACGGGACAACAGCTTGAACCCCCCCGCCCCACCCGACATCGTACAGCCGACAGAAGCCGGTCACCAGAGGGATGTACCACCGCATCCTTCTGCAGAGGTGATTGCTGAAGAAATACCACAGCTTTTTAAAGGTTAAATTCTAAATGAGTCCAGAATGAATGAATAGTAATGATGTCATGTCCCAAGACACCACCAACTGCAGGGGAAGGTAGAGAGGAGGAAAAGGAACAATTGGGAGACGACGGTTCCATGAAGAGCTCAGAACTCATGGTGAAGGGAGACGGGGATTGGAGGACGGAGCAGGAAGTGGGGTCCACGGAGAGCACTGATTGGCCGGCCAAGAGGGTGTGCCACACCCACGAGAGAGCCATCCCCATTCAGCAGACTGTGGAGGCTCTGGACATCACGGAGGAGGGTGAGTGGGAAGAGTGCACACTGTCTGAGAAGTCATCCATGTTCCTGAGAGTCATTTAAGATGTAAACATACCCCATGTTTGTGTGTCAGGCGTGGAGACCCTGCTGTGCTACTTGGAGCTCCACCCGCAGCGCTTCGTCGAGCTGCTTCACTCCACCCTGTCACTCTGCAAGATCAACTGTTATGACGGCCCCAAGCAGCTACAGAGGATCTCCAAAATGTACTGTACAAGCGCAGGGGTGAAATACAGTTTTGTAACTGTAACTGATGTTTACATCACAGTTGCATATGTTAACACATATGCAAACTTGTGTGTATTCTAAAATGTTTATTTCTGCTTTTTTTTTTTATTGTTGACATTGGCTTATATAGTTTCCTTACCTAGAATTAAAGAGTCTTTCACCTCCTGGTTTGAGTCTCTGTCCACCTGCTGGTGAATTTCAAGGAGTGCTGGTGTCTTGATTCGGAAAAGTTTGAAAACGGGAGTGGTTTGACAGTCCCCACTCAAGTCAATGCAGGGTGGGTGGTGGGGATTGGACCTCCTTCCCCTTTTTGATTTATTTTAAAATTTTTCCCCCCTTACTTGTTTTTATTTTTTTATTGTGACATGGAGAGCCACTAAAAGTATTGTTCTACATCAGCATCCTTCCTGCACACTTTGTGATGATTTCAACCACTAGATGGCGCTGAGTTACACATACAATCTGTAATGCGAATTTAATAACTTTGTGACAAATTTGAAATTGTATTTGCATTTATACTAAACAGTATATTTGAAATAGAATTTCTGAAGTTATTGAATTTCTATTCGATACAATGACAAAATGTACTTATTGTAAGTCGCTTTGGACAAAAATATCTTAATGACGTGATGTAATGTGTTTCTGGCCCATTTCAAACAAACTTGACTGTTCCAATCAAAGTTTTTATCAAGGTATCATTCTTTTTTTTGGCAGCTGCCCCCCGGTCGCCGTGGTTCTGGCCCGAAAGCGAATGGCTGGAGAGCGCATCGAGGCGTGTGATTGGCTGGAGTTTGATGTCGTCGAGTTGGCGGACACGATGGGATGGCAGCTTCCTCTGGTGAAGCGAGGACTCAGGCAACTGCAGTGGAGTACAGGGAGAGGTGCGTCGTCTAACTGTACATGCTCAGTTT
>NC_137193.1:19253457-19338457 GCF_960531495.2 Zeus faber
CACACACACGTCTGTCTTGCCACTTGTTTGCCTCAGCCAATGAAGCAGTGCAAAATGAAGCAGTGAGTACATTCTGTCAAAAGAGGAATGGGGAAATCTCCACACACTGACTTAACATCCCTTAATGCTGAGGATGGTCGCCCAGCCCACCGAAGTGTTGATTTCCAGCCTGAGCTTTTGGTCCTGGCATAGTATCGTATATTTTGTGTATTTGTATATAACATAACATGTGGTGTCCTGGTGGCTCAACCGGATAAGCGTGTGGACCATACAGTATACACCGATGGGCCACAACCTTAAAACCACTGACAGGTAAAGCGATTAACATTGATCATCTGGTTCCAATGGCACCTGTCAAAGGGTGAGATATATATTCGGCAGCAAGTGAACAGTCAGTTCTTGAAGTTGATGTGTTGGAAGCAGGAAAAATAGGCAAGCGTAAGGATCTGAGCGACTTTGACAAGAGACTAATTGTGATAATTGTGATGGCTGGACAACTGGGTCAGAGCATCTCCAAAACGGCAAGTCTTTTGGGGTGTTCCTGGTATGCAGTGGTTACTACCTACCAAAAAAGATCCAAGGAGGGACAACCGGTGAACCGGCGACAGGGTCATGGGCGCCCAAGGCTCATTGATGTGTGTGTGTGGGGAGTGAAGTCTAGCCCATCTGGTCTGATCCCACAGAAGATTGTTGAAAAAGTTAATGCTGCTATGATAGAAGGTGTCAGAACACACAGTGCATAACAGCTTGCAGCGTATGGGACCGGTCAGAGTGGCCATGCTGACCCCTGTCCACCACCGAAAGCACCTACAATGGGCACGTGAGCATCAGAACTGGACCATGGAGCAATGGAAGAAGGTGGCCTGGTCTGATGAATCATGTTTTCTTCTACGTCATGTGTATGACCAGGGTTAGGGTCCGATCTGATCAAGCATCTGTGGGATGTGCTGGAACAACAAGCCCGATCCATGGAGGCCCCACCTCCCAAATTCCAGGACTTAAAGGATGTGCTGCTAACGTCTTGGTGCCAGATACCACAGGACACCTTCAGAGGTCTTGTGCAGTCGATGCCTTGATGGATCAGAGCTGTTTTTGCAGCAATAGGGGGAGCTACACAATATTCGTGGTTATTAGCGCTTGTTTAAATGTTGTGGCTGATGGTCTATGCAAAACGCCTGCAGTGTCCCGAGTTAGAATCCAGCCTGTGGTCATTTGCTGCGTGTCTCTCTCTCTCTACCCCCTAAGTTCCTGTGTTTCCCCACTGTTCAGTGCATTGCACTGCTGCCTCACAGCAAGAAGGTCCTGGGTTCGATTCCCGCCTGGGGCGCTGTTGGCACGGTGCTCCGGCGGGTTATCTCCCAAATAGGAGCCTTTCTGTGTGGAGTTTACATGTTCTCCCCGTGCTCACATGGGGTTTCCTCCACCTCACGTCAGTAAGGACCCCCACCAAAAACATGCACCCATCATTGTCTGACCAGCAATGGACAATTATCACCTGGTCCCCGGGCGCGTCCACGTATGCTGCCCACTGCTCCTGGCTGTGCCCCCGGAGGAAGGACAAGCCAGGATGGGTCAAAAGCAGAGAATCCATTTCACTGGCCACCATCAAAGCATGTGCATGTGTGTGTGTGTGCAAGCATGTGTTGTAGTGTGGTGTGTTGCGTGACTAATAAAGACTGTTTCTTCTTTCTTCTTCTTCTTCTTCTTCTTCTTTATCAGACGGATTTGTCCAAAGTGACTTACAATCAGTACATTTGTCACAGTATCTAACAAATTGTCACAGCTCAACATTCTCTAGAAACAAACAGTACTAGTAGAGTTGTTTTTCTTTGTAATTAAAGTACATTAGAGGGAAAGCAGCTCATGGGGTGGACAGGTCAGTGCACTGCACGTAGGGTCCAGGTGTACTCTGAAGAGATGGGTCTTTTGTCTCCGACAGAAGATGGGAAGCAATTCAGCAGTTCTGACCCATATATAGATAAACAGTAGATATATTTATATATCTGACTTTTTCTGTTTTGTATTTTTTGGCTATTTGTATATATTTGAAAATTTGAATTTAGGCTATTTTTAATGAAATTGTATCTCATTTTTATTCTCCATATGTTTGACTGTTAAGTTGTTGTTTTTTTAATGCTAATGGTATAGTACATGTACTGTAAATATCCCTGGTGGAATAAACATATTCTGAATATGGAAGCAGGACTCGCTGTATTAAGACGTGTTGTATGTCTTTCTTCTTTTGTGTATTGACCTGATAGAAGATGAAATTCTCAAAGAATAGTACATTTTGTTTTCTGTTTCCTAGGCAGCCCGTGCTACCCCGCCCAAACCTACGGCCGGGACAGACGCTATTGGAGGAAATACATCCAGTTTGACTTCAACCAGCTCATCCGATTAGCTACGCAGGAGATCATTCATTTCAAGTGATTGGTGCCGTTCACACACAGCTACACATTACATGTACGCACATGCACGCACACACACACACTTGTCTCAGAATAATAATACCATAATCTATTAAATAAAATGACTTTTTATATGTAGAGCTTTTTTTTCTGTCTTCTCAAACACATTTGAGCAATACTTACATTGAAGCAAGCGATATTAAAAATGAATATGAATAATTGAACAGGGGTATCTCATAAATCTGGGATTGATTCATTTTATCCCGAAAAATGGCCGACACCACAAAGAAGTTGTAGTGACTACAAAGAAAGTTTGTAGGGAAAAAACATAGGAGATGGACAAGTCAATAACTCTGCTCCGTTACAAGGAAGTTAAAATGGACAAAAACAAAGTGACCCCCCCTGAAGGATGCACTTGTTCAGGGTTGGTTTCTGTTGACCTAAACAGTTCATGTCCAGAGTCCATGTGTCTGCTCCTCTTCAGGACTTACACCCCACTCAGTCCCAACACTAATAACTAATGGTTACAAATGTGTTAGGCCCATAAACACAGCGATTTCCTATTTGATGTCAGACCTTGAGAAATCGCCTCCTTGACCATTACAACTTTACATGATACACCTTTCACTGTTACCCAGCGCTCCCGCTGATATGAAACCCCTTCTTGTGCTGGCTGAGAATCTTCTAGACCGTAATTACCAAACCTAGACAACGTAAGCTTTTGATATAATATTGGTTTTGTATAAAATAGTGGTAATGATAGTCCTTCACCTAAAACAAAATATTGACTGAACTGCTGACACGGCTGATGTCCATGATGCTGCGTGTGCGTAATGACCATTTACGCTTGAGATTTCTCCAGAGTGACGAGCGGTCTGCTCAACGACTCAATTGGGATTTATGGCTTCTTTCTGGTTTTTACTGTCCTTATCTTTTCCCCTCATCCCTCTCGCTCTCTTTGTCCCTTCAGGGCATTGCACCCAAAGTTCTCGAGCTTCACACACACTTTGTGAAGTAATAAACTTGGGCAGCAGCTGTTATTCAGTACAGGAGTGTGTTTTTTATCCCCATCTGAGATGACAGACAACACAACACTCTCAATGAAACACAAATTTAGAATGCATGAACATCACGTCTCAATTTACATATTTCATTGGAAAGTCTTTACAAAGATCTTTACAGGTTAGGTGCGTTTATAACGTCGGGAAGCATCCAAACCACGTTGCAGATATGGAAAGAACTTAGAAAAACTAGAGAATAGCTTGCATTAAGAAAACCTTTGTCCCTGTCAACAATAATTCGTTTCAAATGTGATGGTGTGTGTGTGTGTGTGTGTGTGTGACTTGTCATTGGACTCTGGTCTGAGTGAAAAGGTGAAGGCGCTGCAGATAAGAAGTCATTTCATGAACGACTTGACATGAGTTTCTTTGTCATGAAAGTTTGCAAAGGAACAAAAATATCTTAATAGATCTCATCTTTAATTATCTTTCAAAACAGAAAATAAGCACAGGAAATCAAAATTTCCCATGAGAAAGACATTGTTCTCTGCGCTCTACAGCTGAGATATTTAAGACTCAATGCTTGGGTTCTTCATTTAGTTCAACATTTTGTCCATCAGAAAACTTGCTTGGACTTTTAAATTGAATAATTTCTGTAATCTGGTTATTTTCATTAATATAAGTATTTTTGTGAATGAAACAAAATGTCTAAAAGTTTGGAATCGGGCAAAGGGAGGGGAAAACAAACAACGTTGACCATTGTTGCTCCAGGAATTCTATATGTCAATATAATAATCTTTATATTCTTTATTACCAAAGAGTGATTTAGGTAAGGTCATAGAGTGCACACTGCACAGTAGGTAAAGCTTCCACTGTCTGAATGGTTGTGCATTTGGATATTTTTCTGAAATGCATCAGTCCTTGTAGAAGGAACCTTTTTCTTTTTTGTCTTTTTTTGTATCTTGTGTTTTCATAAGGTCTCCCTGTAGACACAGGTATCTGTCTTTGGAAGTGGTCTATGGTATTGTGCCAGCAGAGCAGAATAACGTGTGTGTGTAGATGTTTTGGCAGCTTGTTCCTCTCCACTGTGGGAGCGCTTCAGGCGTCCTTCCAGTTCCAATGTGCTCGGGACGCTCTGCGAGCCTGCCTGCGTGTCCTGCTGTTCAGAAACCGATCTGGTCCTCATACAGCGACAGCACCAGGAGAATGGCCCAACCACTGAGCAGCCCTATGTTTTGCAACAGAAACATCAGCCAGGGCCTTGTGCTGTTAATATGGATCAGGGTAGGGAGCTTTAGAGGAAGACAGGGAGAGAGAGAGAGAGAGGGTTAAAAATTTTAAAAAAGTATTGGAGTTGGGCATAGACACTGGAATAGTCCAGTACAAACTCAAAGTACTGTCTAATTGTGAGATTAATTTGTTTTCCCTTTCATGGTTTGGACTTTGAAGTCTTTATTATAATTATTACCCAGTCAGTCACCCACCATATCAGCCAGTCCCACATAGAGGAAGAGGCCGGCTGCGACGGCACCGATCCATTGTTTTGTAACGAGGTCTGTGGCCACCGACAGAGCGATGTACAGGCCGATGAAAGACGTCATGGCACTGCCGACGTTCAGCAGCAAGGCCTTACGCACGGACATGCCGCAGTGGAGGAATATGGCAAAGTCACCTAATAGAGGGATGGCAAATGATTAGTTCATTGACTGAATAACTCACTGACTTTAAAACTGAAGAAAGGCGTCTTGACCAGTTATTCAATCAGACAACTGTTGTAGAGGTTTTTGACATGTACTTTGACTCCACGAGGGTGGAGATTTTATGGAATAGTTTATGGAAGGCCACAGCTTGTGATGCGTCTCTACCCAGTTCGTGTGGCAGTTCGTGGCAGAACACAGCGATCGATGTGGCCAAGCCCGACTTCCAGGACAGAGAGAAAGCCGCACCAATGGCCAAACCGTCAGCAAAGTTATGGATCCCATCGCCGATAGTTATCATGTAGGGCAGCAGGCGCTGCTCTAGAGGGAAGGAGGGCCAGAGAGATACAAAGCTGAAATCAATTGGAAATTCAAGCATTTTTTCAAATGTCAATGATCCACCTCGATGCTTTCTTATTATGTATGTGAGCGCTCTACTTTTTAAAGAACAGTTTCTCACAAATAAAAACAATAATCATTATTATTATTATTTTTATTATTACATCATTATGATGATGTCATGCATTTACAATTCACATCTTCTCTTACCTCTGGTGCGTTCCTTTGGTTGGGGGAACAATGCCTCGCTGCCGAAACCGTTAACCTGAAAAGTATTCAGCCCATGACACTGTATTACATGTATTATTGTTTCATGAAAGGCAAGTGAACCGATCATGAGCTGCTTCTATGTGGCACGGTCAGCTTTTTTTTTTTTTATTACTCTGAAATTCTGAGCTCAAATTTTGTGTGTGGTTGTGAGGCTATAAAAGGTTTCTTAAGAGCCTCATTCCCTTTATGAGTTGTAAAGTGAATTTTATCAGCGTCTCACCAGGTCGGCTTGTGATATCGACTGGTGTTTGTCCTTTTGTGTCTTCTGTTGATACAACTCGATAACTCTCCCATGGTCACAGTGATGAGGCTCTGGCCCTTCCTAGAGAGGGAGGCAATTCGGCAAGGATAGTGTGATGACGGCAGAGCGTTGGATAAACACAAAAGTGGACGAAGGACAAAGCGTCAAAGATCATGTCATGCGAGTAGCACACACATTACTTTGGTTTACGTAACTTAGTAAGAAGTCTTCGTGAAATCACATGTATTTGAATATATATTGTGTATTTCAATGTTTGATTCATGAATTCATTAATTGCTCCATGATGTGGTGGTGATGGATGTGCGTGTCTCCTTACCCCATGGTGGTGTGAGTGATTAGATTCATCTTTTGGTGTAGCTAGAGCGAAGATCGTTTCCATCAGGTAGAAAATGTAGATCCCGCCAACCAGCACCAATAGTTTATAGATGTAGTCTAGATTCTCCTCCTGGTGGTTGGTGTGTGAAGAGTGGTGGCTGCCGTGGTCATGATTGTGTAAACCCAGGACCTGGACACAGAGAGAGGGAGATACCTGTGTAAGGCTTCCAGAACACTAAAGGTTTAAAAACTTCCAGGTAGTGTCCTGTGCTGAAACCCCATTTCCACCGTGCCAGCTCTCCTGTCGTGATGCCAACGGTTGGTTCATAGCAAACAAATCTTTTAAGGGTGGGTCGGTTTGCAAGGCCGTGCATGAATCAAAGGAACAAATGGACAAAAGACTTTCACTGAGCGACTTGTCAAGAAGCAAATCTCCCAAACAAGAGCCAAACCTTTCATTGCTCCTCCCCCATGACCAGACGAAAACAAGTGTATGTGGAACATTTTGGGGAACTTCTGTGGTGTTAATGTTTGGCCACCTTTCAGAAGACGCTGTAAAACCCGAAGGTTTTGCAACAAATCGCCTTGCCGCTGTCTGATGCAAATAAGATATTCACAAAGTTGATGCAGACTTTAGTTTACCATCTACCCAAATCAATCGCAATTTGGTCAGAATCCAATTTTTGGGTCACCGCTACATACTAGGAATAGGGAATGGTTTAAATTTGTATGATTGAGGCTCAGTGCTCTTGCACTGTACTAGCTCTGTTCTAACTAGTTAAAAACACTTTGAAGCTAGCTAGTAGTAAAGGTAGGTAACTTAAACATTTTGAACATCTTACCATAGGCACCAGGTGCAGTAGGGCATCACCAGTGAGGGAGCCTACGGCCAGGCTGATGCAGAACTGGATGAGCATTTGGAACAAGGTGGCACAGGAAGTACAAAGTAGCACCGCGATGCCCAACATGGACATCAGCGTGATCACCGTGTTGGCGATGGTGGCATAGATGTATCCTAAAAGAGAGAAGAGGTTTAGACATCACAGGAAAAATCGTATTAGGAATTGTTTGATGTGACAGAAGGATCGAACATTCAGTTGTAACAAACTATCCGAAAAGAGACACACACACACACACACACTCTGACTGTCTGCTTACGCTCAGATTGGCTGAGCTCATCTGGTTTCAGACGTTCTCCAGACACAATGCAGGCCCCACTGAGGACCTGCTGGAGCAGTGCTGGGCTGAGCCGCGCCATGTCGCCCCGGTTCAGGGCGGGAGAACCCGAACTGTTGTCCGTCATACCGTAGATCAGAATCAGCTCCTCAGCTGAGAAACAGTGCTGAGAGCAAAGGAGGACACGTAAGTGATCTGATCACAGATCGATTTATTGGTGAGTAAACCACCGACTTATTTTGGGAAGATGCACAGTGGTTTAAAGCTTGGACTATAAAATACATCTTTAAAAACCCCAATTACTGGGTGGTAGAAAAACGCAGAAATAACAGATGAAAATCGTTGTTAACAATGGTCATATCGTGTGTATATTACTGAAAATGTTCCATGGATTTAAAGTTAACAGTATTATCATAAAAGTAATGCGTGTGTGCCCGCACATACTGGGAACATGGTGATGTTTTTGCCAGGTTCCTCTTCATGTTCATGAACCATCCTCTTCTCATCCTCCTCATCATGTCCAACATGTTCATCTGCCTGACCACTATGGGGCTCATCTCCATGTTCCATCTGGCTACGTCCCAGGTTCATACTGCTCATAAGAACCTCCAGGTCTATGGCCACAAACAAACGACTCAACTTTAGAAAAATGAAAACACTTACATTTGTTTTTTTTGTTTTTTTTTAATTGCTTTTAAAAGGTAGTGTTGCCCCCCGGTTTGAGCCTCACTCAAACCACCCAAAGCACGATTGAGAAAAATGCCAAGAACTGGACAAGGAGTGTTGGTGTGGAGGGGGAATGACTAAATTACAAAAAGTTTAAAATGAGCAGGGTTTCAGTCCTCGCGCTTTCTTTGTGGTAGGGACCCTTTGGTGATTTTCTACCTCATTTTCAGGTAATGGTTGTAAAACGGGTTCAGCTGAGGTCAAACGCGTGAACACTTCCAACTTGTTACAATCAAGCGAGAACTTCAAACCGTAATTTCTATCTGACTTAAATAAAGTATTATATCACAATTAAACTACAGAGTAACTACATCAGGGACCAAGGTCTCTCAGAGTCAATCAGGAAGGAGGCAGAGATTATTATTGTCAACATGGTTTAGGAAAAAGGAACGTTGGAAAACCACCTGATTAGAGGCCTGACCGCTGTTGGGAACACAGATCCCCATTTTTGGCAAAATGCAGTCTGGCTTCACGTGGTTATACATCAATTTTAGTGAAGTCAAAAAAAGGGCAGAAAAATTACCTCATCTCCCAAGTTCTCTACAAGGCAGTGAGGGCCGGGACTGCAAGTGTTTTGGTAATGTTGTGGCCGTTTACCTTGGATAGTAAAATTCTCTGCTCCCACACGCTGCATGATGTAGTTCAGAAAGTAGCTCTCTTCGGGCAGGGAGTGGCTGCTGAAGCAGCGCCCCTGCAGGGCGTGATAGAGAACACAGCCCAAAACTGCCCCCAGCTCGTGTCCGTGACCAGCGCCAGCTGATGGTGCATTCACCTCTGCCATGATGTCAGTGGCTGTTAAACAGCCATGCTTATCACCATGATTTAAGGGAAGGAGGCCGAATGAGGAACGGGACATAGTGGAAACAAGATAAGTGAAAGAAGAGATAATTAATATCACTCACTAAACCAAATACAAAAGAGGATTATTCAATAAGTCAACCACTGAATGACGGGACAATGGAATAACATTAAATAATACAATTCCTGCTTGACAGTTTCATACCAAATTCAAAACATCAGGGCTTGTCCTGCCAAAGTAAATTCTAGCGACTCAACATTTATTTGTGTTGAGATATATAAACCTTGAGATAAGCATTGAATACTTCACCTATTCTGCCTCTACTGTAATGTGGTGTTCTTCCTTCGTTGATGAATGTGCGTAATTCTTGACCTGACCTGCTACAGTGGATATCTGAAGATATGACATTATAGGCCCATAATAAATACGCATGTGAAATGGTTCTACTTGAACTAGCACCTAACTGCTGAGGAGGGAATCTGGATTTCAGGCAACACAACCTCAATAGTTGTTGACACCGACCTGATGGTTCAAAGGGCTGTAGTGCTCATCCAGCTCTTGAAGCAGGGTCTCTAATCCCTCTTGGTAAATGTTGTGCTCATGTCGGCGCCCGTTGTCACGGCCTTCAGGATGAGATCTTTCCTCCTTATGGTGGTGTCCACCACCTTCTATTCTGTGGAGGAAGTGTTCAGTCTCCTCCATCCATCTCCCTTCTCTGATGGCGGAACAGGCCAGAGCAGGAGAGCTGAGGTAGAAAATACTTCCAGCCGCAAAAGCAGCAAAGTCAGACACACCGTAGACGACGTTGCCCGTGGATCGGCCGTTAATGGCGGTTACTTTTTGTGTTTCCCGTCGGTCATGGACGGAGTGATTGACCATCAGCTGATGTATGCTACCTGTTAGATTACACTAAACACAAACGCACATAAAGAAAAATATGTCAGACAAGCGGCGAGTTAAAAGTAAGATGCATGCTAGACATTAAACAAAACGAGTAAAGCACGTGGTTACCGACAACTTCAATGTTTCGGTGTCAGTCTAAGGGCTAGTTACCACCAAAGCTCTTCAAATACAATTCTCAAATCCCAGGATTCAAAGAGAATTGTAAGGAAGTCTCTTTTGTTATTTAATCTTGTGATTTGAGAAGGACAGAAACTCTTGTGAGCAATGGAAATATCATCTTATCTTGATATTATTTTCAATCTCAAATTGAAATAAAATATACTTTCCCTTGAAAAGGTCTTTGAAATGCATGGCATGTATTTAAAACTTAATATATTCATACATTTGGAAAGATGATTGATAATATTTTGCAATGTATTGCAAAATATACCAATCGTTATTATTATTGTTAATATTATTATTTATTAACATTAAGTAATAGTGTACATATTTGGGAGTAATAGAAAAACATGAAGTAGGACCATATTTTATAATATTCTTAAGGAAAACGACAATGTAGTGGTATATATTGTAATAAAGGTACTGTATATTCTGTATGTTCTTATAGTCAAGTTTCCAGATTTTTATTCGTCACAGGAAACCATGAGCTTTTTGGCTGTGAAATCATCAGGGGCAAACTCCAGGTTGGAAGAATTAAAAAAGTGATAATAAAGAACAGAAATCACACACACACACACCAAGAAGCAAAAAAAGATATACACATAAAAGGCAAAATATGTAAACAAAAACATTTCTGTTCAATTTCAGTTCTACATGTTTGAATAGTGAGTGGTTGGTTGGCGGTTGGACCTCGACCTCTCGCGCTGTGCCCACAGCAGAGCCTCCTAAAGCCCAATAAAAACGTACCTTTCCACACGGCACCTGGCCGCACTGCACACGGTTCTCCAGCGTATTAAATAGCGAGCGGACGGACTCCCAGCTCAGATGCTCCAGACCGGGTGACACCAGGTTCACCACGTCTCGGTAGCAGGCCTCCGAGGCCGGGGAGCAGCACGCACAGCCCAGGCAGCACAGACAGGCCAGCTGCAGGGTGGAACGCAGGAGCAGTGGCGACCAGGACCAGGCCATTGTGATAATTTATGATAAAAGAAAAAAAAACAACTTTTTATTTATTTTTATTTTTTTAAATAACTGCCTTTAAAATCTTAATTCCAAGAGGAATGGAGACTGAGGCTGATAATGAATAAATTACAAAATAATAATGGAAAATGTTTCTCCAACATCCAGGCACGGGGACATGGAGTGTCTGGGCTCCAGCAGCGCGAGGCTCTTATAAGTTCAAATGGGCTCGAGTGCACCTGATCAGCTGCAGCCTGATTGGTTGAGGGTCCATGGAGCAGATAGTTCAGAGACACCGTCCGTGCTGTCACACCCAGGGGCACCACAGAGTGACTACCGCACCTTGTGATCACACTTGTAAATAAGCAAAAACATTAGTGTATTTTGCAAAAATACAAAATATTGGAGAACTACAACAATGATATGAGATCCGGACAATTATGTCTCAATTTGAATATTTTATGACTCTCGAAGAACTCAGGAAAGCTCTCTTCTCTATGCCCAACAATAAATCACCTGGATCAGGTGGCTACCAGTGGAATTCTATAAACACTTCTGGCCACTTACTGTATATCTCCATTATTCATCAGAATGGTTACGGAGATGAAGTCAACCTCCGCCATACCTCCGCAAATGAATACTGCTCTCATTTTGGTTTTGCTCAAAGCCAATAAGGATTCTGCCCTCACCTTCAGTTAGAGACCCGTAAGCCTAATTAACTGTGATTTAAAGAATATTAGTTCAACACTAACCAACAGAATTGAAAAAGTAATTCAATTTATAATTCACCCAGACCAAACATGCTGTGTCAAGGGCAAACTCTCATCCAGCAACATGTGCCATTAATTGAGTGTGATGAGCATATCTCAAAGGAACAACTTAAATACTGTTATTGCTTCTTTAGATGGCGAAAAAGCATTTGACAGAGTGTGGCAGTTTCCCTACCACACGCCACCCAAGTGGCGTTTTCAGGGACCTTCAGCACAGACACACAGACGACGGGGGGTTGTTAACACCAGTTTATTGTAGAGATGAGGCGAGGTGGAATTAGCCAGGAGCAGATGGAACATGTCATGACAGGGCTCCCCTCCTGACTGAGTGTGTGGACAGGGTTTTTAAACCTGATGCTCTTCAGCCCAACCAACAAACATCAGGTGTGGCTGCTCAAGGCATCCCATCCACCACATACCCTCAACACCCAACTGAAGCCAGGAATATTCCTGGTCGAAGCCTTCTCTCTAACGGGTCTGACGACCAAGTGCCCCGCGCTGGGCACACTCGGCTACTTGGATGGGTGTTCAGGACTCACGGCTGGATGGGGCGTCTGGCTGGTTGTGGTGGGGCGGGCCTCGCCCTTGCGCGGGGCGTGGGGACCCTGCTCTTTGCAGGCGAGTCACCGAGCAGGGCGGGTGGTTCGGGCGGGGTGTCGGTCTGTCGCCGCCGGACCTGGCTCTGGGCCTGCGTCGGCGGCCTGGGTTCTGCGTCTTGTGCCTGCTCATGGGGGTGGGTTGTATGTGTGCGCCTCAGGGGTGCAGGGTCTCCTCACGTGCTCCGGGACTGAGTTGTGCTTCTCGGGGCCGGGCATTTGTGTTGCTCCGCGGGCTTCCAGCTTCTCTTGGGGTTGGGGGTCTTCTGGGGGCTTTCCTGCGGCCGCGGTGTGTCTGTGTGGGGTGTCTTCTACATTTATTTGTCTCGTCCGTGGTGACTCTCCCCCTCTTGGAGTAGTGATTAGTTGTTTATAGACCAAAACATGGTAAGATCCTTCTCCAAAGAGGGGCGTTGGTGGTGGTTCTGTGTAACCAAAAACTGTGCTCTTGTCATCCTACAGGTCGTCCACAGGACAGAGTTACTGCAGCAGTTCTTGATGATTAAGTAATGAATAGAGTGGCATTGCACTGAGAAGTTGAACTCCACTTGCAGACCAACTCTGTCCTACATGCAAAAAAAACTCATTTATCAACTCATTTATTTGGCCAAGTACTTTTCTTTATGGAGAAGGAACTCGGAACAGTATAGATTAGGGAAAAAAAGAAAGAATTTAAACAGACAATAGAATAGAAAAATAATGCTTGACAGTCAAAATATCCAAAAAACAACAACAGGAACTCAGAAAGCAGCAGCAGGGGGTAAGGATGCAAGTATGGCATGGGTTCAATTGTTAGATATGAGTTTGGTTGGATATTCAGAATAACAATATTAATATTGTGTACGTGGTATGTTCAATGTAGGATGATATTAACAAAGCACGCATTCGGCTACTTTCTCAAAATCACGGAGATAGCTTCATAATTACTATTGGGTGTTAATGGGGGAGATGTGATACGCACATATCTCCATTTAATAGTGATGCTCTTCCACCAGGTGGCGCTATGTGTCCTGTGTGTGATCACATGAGAGAATTTCATTCACTATCCACAGGTTTTCAGGAATTACATATAACTTAAATATATTGATTCTCGAAACCTAAAAAGGAATCATTTAGGGATATATTCCTTTTGACCCTTTTGCTTAGTTACTACTTACTACAATCTTGTGTCAAGATGAAAATATTTATATTAATGTATGGAGACATGAAGATGTAGATTTCCCTATTTTTTTTTCAATAAAATCTTATGAATGAATTTACTATTGGTACAATTAAAAAAAAAATGAACAAACAGAAATTATCTTCTGAACTGAGGAAAATTCGTTTTTGCTCAATACAGCAGTATTTTAGCCAATGCTAAAATATGGCTGTTTGAAAAGGGAAAATAATGGAAAACAATAGAATATTATAAAATGAGCTGAGAAGTTTCAAGGAAAAATGCAAGGGCAAAAAAACCCCACAAAACATAAAACAAGACGCGCGGTTCGAGTCTGGCAGCAGCACCGCTAGCTCGCCGGCTAATTGGAGTTACACCGCTGGGGACGAGCGCGCACTCTCAGTGTCCGTGCACGAGGTCAGGAGGGCTTTGATGCGGGTGAACACCAGGAAAGCTACGGGCCCAGACGGCATATCTGGGCGAGTACTGAAGACCTGTGCTAACCAGCTAGCTCCGGTGTTCACCACAATATTCAACATCTCCCTGGCTGAATCAGTGGTCCCGTCCTGCTTCAAGAGGTCCACCGTCGTTCCTGTCCCGAAGATCGCCTCTCCAACCTGCCTGAATGACTACCGTCCGGTGGCCCTCACCTCGGTGGTCATGAAGTGTTTCGAGAGGCTGATTAAGGATTACATCTGCGCCTCCCTCCCCCGCACCTTGGACCCGTTGCAGTTCGCGTACCGGCAGAACAGATCCACGGATGACGCGGTCTCCCAGGTACTGCACACCACGCTCACGCACCTGGATGGCCAGAAGGGGGCCTATGTGAGAAGCTGTTCATTGATTATAGTTCAGCTTTCAACACCATAGTCCCCACCAGACTGGCTGTCAAGCTGATGGAGCTAGGATTGAATGCTCCGCTGTGCACCTGGATCCTGGACTTCCTCACAGGCCGCCCCCAGGTGGTCAAGGTGGGGAAGTACATGTCAAGCTCCCTCACCCTGAACACAGGATCCCCCCAGGGCTGCGTCCTCAGCCCCCTACTGTACTCCCTGTACACACATGACTGTGTGGCCAGGTCCAGCTCCAACACCATCATCAAGTTTGCTGACGACACCGTGGTCGTGGGCCTGATCACCGACTGCGATGAGAAGGCCTACCGCGAGGAGGTGGCTGACCTGTCACTCTGGTGCCAGGACAACAGCCTACACCTGAACGTCAGCAAAACCAAGGAGCTGATTGTGGACTTTAGGCGTGGATCACAATCGAGGACGCACGCGCCCTTGTGGATTAATGGGACTTCTGTCGATAGGGTGAGCAGCTTCAGATATCTGGGAGTCCACATCACAGAGGACTTAACATGGACTGTTCACACAGACACTCTGGTGAGAAAGGCGAGGCAGCGTCTCTACCACCTCAGGCAGCTGAGGAAATTCCGGGTCTCGGTGAGGATCCTCAAGTCCTTCTACTCTGGAGCAGTGGAGAGCATCCTGACAGGCAACATCACTGCCTGGTTTGGGAACTGTGCTGCCCAGGACAGGCGGGCCCTGCAGAGGGTGGTGCGTTCAGCTGAACCTACCACTGGAACTACCCTCCCCCCCTTGCAGGAGTTATACACCAGGAGGTGTAGTAGCAGAGCCCGTAGGATCATGAAGGATCCTCATCACCCCAACAACGGACTGTTTCAGCTGCTGCGGTCAGGCAAGCGCCTCCGCAGTCACGCAGCGAGAACAGAGAGACTGAGACGGAGTTTCTTCCCTCAAGCCATCAGAACTGTCAACGCTGACCTCACCAGGGGTCCTAGCTGAGCCATACACTAGGCTCCACTACCTACTGTACTGTATGTAGCATACTGTACCGCATACTGTGTCACTGTTCAGGGTTGTTCGTGATGCCGTATTGCTGCGCCGTACTGTTGTATACTGTGCTGTATTATCCCAAACACTACCTCACACTATTCACATTCACATGCCACTTTAATTCACATGCCACTTTAAATGCACATATCTGTATATACATAGGCATATTCCTTCAACCTATTCCATTTTATTTCAATTTATTTTTTATTGTATTTTATTCTATATATTTTTTATCTTATTCTATAAGTATTCCACTTACTGTATTACGTTTTAGGAGTCAGTTAGTCGGTCTATTAGAAAGGAATTTTCTACTTTTTATTTTATTTTATTTTTGTACTTTTTCCTAGGACTTATTGTGTGCTATCACCGGGTGCGTTGCATTACATTTCACTGCATATATGTATGGAAGTATGTATATGTATGTGACAAATAAAAATCTTGAATCTTGAATCTTGAAGACAAAACACAAAAACGTGCAAATAAAAATAGGGTAAAAAGGATGTTCCTCAGAGGGATGTTCTCCCAAGTCTCCAAATCTGAAGAAAAATTGGATGCACTGTGGAATGAACGTACCAGTATATACAAGTATAAAGAGCGACACATAGAAACGTGTACAGTCTAGCTGCTCCCTACAGTGTGGGACCCTGGACATCTGCCCCTACACACACACACACACACACACACACACACACACACACACACACACACACACACACACACACACACACACACACACACACACACACTTTTGTTGTTCACCTTTTATGAACAGTCTTCAGCAACATGTGGCGCGGCCGCAACACGCCAGGCTGGCTACCAGTACAACAACATGACAGAGAGAGCGAAGGAGCATCTACTTATGATAGAGTCCCTCTACTGGCGAAGTCATGTAACTGCACTCTATCACAGAACACACGGCGCTGATCGACCAGCGTTAGTACTTCTCTCTCTCTCTCTCTCTCTCTCTCTCTCTCTCTGTTAGTGAACAAAGTGTGTTTATTGTACTGTCTGCAACTGTGAACCAGAGAAAATGTTAAAATAAAGATGCTTTAAAAATCAAAAATCTCTCTCTCTCTCAATAGGGCTTTATTGGGGTGTGAGGCCCTGATAGAACATGGTGCCAAAAGGTGAACAAAAAACAAGGCTGTAGGAAATGACTAAATAAACAAATGTAAAAACTGAAGATAAAAGCAGTGAACTGATTAAAACTCAAAAAGTCTGAAACTGTACGGAGATACTTTTTCAGAATAGTCAAATCGATCCATTTTACAACTCAACACCCAAACATTGCCTCCCATCATTGTACTGCGGCAATTGGAAAAAGTAGTTTAGGATCCAACATTTAAATAAAGCCTGGCTTTTAAAATAATAATAATAATAATGTTTTCCTCCCCCCTCATTTTGTCTTTTAGTCTCGAGCAGCGTGTTTGAAATGCGCCATCGCATCCACACAGACGGACAAAGTTGGTGTTGACTCTTCCTTGCTGTTGTCTTGCTGGTAGAAAAACAGGGAATCAAACAAACACCGACAGGGGGGTTGTACTCACCCAGAAGAGCAGAACACAAGAAACCTTTTCCTTTTATTTATTTGTTTTTTATGTAATGACTTTTAAACAAAGAGTGTGATTTCCTTCACCAAAAAAGGTCCAGAGTTATTCTTCAAAGGCTTTTCTCTGGAAGTGTTTTAAAAGACACGTGCAACAAGGTGAAGCGCATGAATCAGAACATGTGAAAAAACAACAACAACCTCTTTTCCAATATTTTCAAAATAGTTCCCAGTGTGTTTTCTTTGACTTTTCAGACCCAGTTGTTTTTAAAAAGCCACGATAAAGAGCTCCGCACCACTTCTCCTGCCTGTGCACTTCTCCTTCTTTGGACCCCGGAAGAGAATTGAGTAAAAAACATTTAAAATAAAAAAACGCATTACCATTCATTTCGACTAAAGGTTACGAAAAAAATTGAATTGAAGTTTCTAAAACTGAATGAAACCTCTCTGGACAAGGAGTCACTGGATTTATTTTTTGAACTTGCTGTGAGCTGGACTCATTTAGAAATGAATGCAGCAACCAAGAAGTGGATTATTTATGACTGTAATTATTATTATTATTATTATTATTATTATTATTATTATTATTATTATTATTATTATTATTATTATTATTATCATTATCATTATCATTATTATCAATGTGATGCTTTTATAACTCTCTCTGCCTTCGACTTACCACCGCTGGTGAGATAAGGTTAGATAAGATAGTATCCTCAATTTTATTTGTGGTGTAAAAATGGCTGCTTGAAGGGCAATTACATTTTAAAATACTATCTGGTTTACTTTTACGAAAGGTACTGATAAACTGTGTTTTCCTTATAATTTCACAAGAAAAATTATTGAAGGAATACAAATATAAATCTTTTAACCTTTTTTATAAAACTGAAGAAAGGGGAAAAGACTCTGTCACCGTGAAAGTTGATGAATTCATTCATTCAATTTAAACTAATCCACATCTCTCTTTGTGACCTTCCATTCAGGACTCAGACTGCTGGGGTTCCCATCTGAGTCGCAGCAATCTGTCGGCACCCTCTCCCACTCTTACCGCCGAGGACAGAGACAGTCTCCAGGCCTCTGCCCAGTACTATGGCATGAAGATGAAGAATAACCTGGCCATGCTCAGTAAGGTCAGAAAAATAAGACAAATATATTGCCATAATATCCAGAGGCTCTCGAGGAATTTCTCTTGGTGAGTTCATGACGCAGGTAACACATACACAACAAAGAATTACAAGGAGACAATACATATTTAGATGCTAAATGACCATAAAGTGTCTGAAACACTACAAGGATTCTAAAATACCAAATATGTGCTTAAATACCACCACAAGATGTCTGTACTGACCAAAGTTGCCGTAGCAAGAGAAAGACGGCATGGACAAATTACTTTAAATTGTTATTTACCGGCGTTCTGTTCCCTTCATTTAGGACAGACCTGCATCTTTGAAGAAATCTTTGACTCCTGGACGCACACCCCTGAAGTCCTGGAAGGATGACAGACCAAGCGAACAGACGAACCCCCCTGCCGCTGCCGCTACACCGGCAAAAGCACACATTACCATGTCGAGCCACAACGCAGCTGCCTTTGCTCAGACTAGCCCCTTCACTCCAAGGTAAAGCAAGTAATATTAAAGCATGTAATACTGAAGACTTCCCACCACCACCTTTGAGCTGGCCTGCATTCTAATAACCATCTTGCTTACTCATTTAGTTACTTCCGAATGGCTAGAAGGCAGAAATTAGCAGTCTACATGTGCTGTTTGGGGGGACTTTAGGGAAACTAATACTTGCACTTGTGATGAGCCTACTCTTTCAGCCAAGACAATTCTATAAAGAAATAAATAAAAACACAAGTCATTTGTCTCTGCAGGAACACCAAAGCCTTCCATGGGTCCCAGGCTGTTCAGACACTCTGTCCTATAGAGCCGAAGGAACCGTTTGAATCTTATAAGCCTTCCCCAATATCCTTTGATGAATCAAATGATGCTGCTATGAATACTAACACTGGTAATACCGGTGTCAAAAGTTCCACCCCTGGTACAAACAGTATTGGTACCTGCGGTAGTCACCGTGCTTCAGGGCTCTCTCTCCAAGCACCGTCTCCCCGATGCAAAGTCGGATCTTCAGGAGAACTTACTGCAATTTCAGAAGAATTAAATGCAAATGTTGGTGTGTCAGGAGGCTTAAAGCTACACGTTGAAACATCAGACAGTTTACCAGGGGGCGTAGGGTCTGAAGATGGTCGGGGGGGTCTGGGGGGCTTCCGGCCATCTGGGGGTTTGCGGGGAGGAAGAGGACGGTCCGGGGCTATGCCCTCCCTGGTCAGCACGCTCGGCTCCGTGGACCGAGGCTGGCTGCAGCGCTGTCAGGTGTTCGGAGAGGCGGAGGAAGGGGAGAAGCCCGGCGCCGGCAATTTGCATGTAAAACCTGACAACGGAGGAACAGGAGAAAGTGGTGATGGAGAAGTGAGAGTGCGTGCTGAAGCGGGCGGAGGGATAGGAAATGCCAAAGCAAGAGGAAAAGGAGAAAAAACAGAGCTTGGAGATGGGGGAGAAAATGAATCGTCAGGCGCTGCAGAAGCTGAAAGTTTGAGGACTGAAAGTCACACCGAGACGCCCAAAACGGCAACGCACCGTGTAAGAAAAAGCAAAGGAAGAGGAGGAGGTGAGAAGAAGGAGGTGCGAGAAGAGGACCAGATTGAAACGGGAAAGACACAATCTAAAGATGAGGAAGAGGAAACAAAAAGGCCAGATAAGAAAGGGAGGAAGAGACAAAGGGAGGACGGAGAGGACGGAGGGATGAGGAAGAGGAAACGGAATGCCAAGAAGAAGGAGGAAGATTCCGACAGTTGCTCTAAAGCAATCCACAAAGAAGGGAGGAAGAAGAGAACAAAGAAGGCTGACGTGGAGGAAGGAGAGACATTACAAACCAAGGCACCAGAAAAGGTAAGGATGATCTTTCCATCGTTCACTTTCCTTTTTTTTTTTAAATTTCAGATTGCTGTGAATTCTTTTCTTTCTGAATTCTTATGGTTGTGTGTTTGAATCTCGATCCCAGCAAATGCATTCGTCAAACTTCTCTTTTACTTTTTATGACTCCACGTATGAATGGAGTGAATAGAAAACATCCGGTTTATATTTTTAACAGAAATATAATTTCATGGCCAGGTTCCCCAGGAGAACCTGTTGGGGGAAGTGGAGGCGGACGTCAGAGCTCGCAGAATGTACAGTGCACAGCCTGCCAGGTAAAAGCAGCGTTACACCTTATTCATACAGGGAGGTTTTATTGTGACATTGGATTTTGTTATGCAGCATGAAGTCTGCATAAAGGACACAATTAAATATGTTGGTTTGACATGGATTTACCGTTGTGAAGCTCGAGCCTTCAAGCTGAGCTTCAAAAGAGTTGAACCTAAAATGACTATCATAAGTAAGACTATCATATTGTTTTTGTAAAAGTGAAGTAAAAAAATTAAATTGTGTTTATACAGTCTTAGGTTCTTGTAAAGAGAAAACATAAAAGATAAATTGGATACCTTCGTTATGAATTTATAATTCAGTATTTTGTTAGCACAAAGGAAGAATATACAAAGTTTGAATGCAATTCAGCTTCATAAGGATCAGTCAAGTCAAAGTTGATCTTTAATTTGTCCAAAATCAAACTAGTAATAAAAAGGTCTTCAAATTGTCTGATACCTGATTCTGATGACAATCTATTGAATATACTGTCTCTACTGTATGGACAATTGCAGACTGTTTTGGGGAAACCTTAAACCAAAGCCAACCTGATGCACCAAACCGTTTGGATTCTGGAAGCCAGAAGTTCAAACTTAGCTTTCATTTTGCTCTGGTGAAATTAAAAGTCAAACCATTACCAGCCTTACGTCAGGTTTTACAACACTGGATTTCAGACCACTTTGAAACAAACTGAACTACTGAGAACACCTCGGGAGATGGTCTCTGAGTATGACTGGTTTAAAAGGGACTACATGTGAAAACACCTTTTTAGTTTCAGTTTTATTCACTCTTATCACGTACAATTCTTGAAAATGTAAAACAAAATTTTGACCTTTTAAAGTGGAGTCCACCTGTTGAGATTATTTGCTCTTATTACATATAACTTATTATAATATAATTATAATATATGATAATATTTCCTGTGTCCCCCCCCCCCTCAGGTGAAGTCTGGGCAGGTATGTGTGCTGCTCCTCTCTCCAGAGGCCCTGGTGGGAGGAGGTGGCTCGGGCTCCGGCTGCCTCCCCTCTGCTCAGCAGCTCCCCCCGGTGGCCTTCGCCTGTATCGACGAGGCGCATTGTGTCTCCGAGTGGTCGCACAACTTCAGACCCTGCTACCTCCGGCTCTGCAAGGTGTGTGTGTGTGTGTTAATGATGTGGTTTGCCTCCTATGAAATGCTCTTGATTGGGCTCTCACAATTATTACATATTGGTCTGATTTTAATTATTTGAGCTGACCGTGATTATTTTTTTTAAATCGTATGTTTCTGTCCAATTTCATTGGAATTTTTAGGCAATGTTAGAAATGGCACAGTAAATATGTGGATTTGGTGCCTTTTTAATCATTTGGGTTGAGGAAATTTTTTGAAAGAAATTCCAAAAAATTCAAGTGACAGAAGTGTAATACAAAAGTAATAAAATGAATCCAATAATGAATTAAAATGTATGTGCACATCTACGTACAAAAGTTAACAGGGAGTAGTATTGTGCTAACAAGTAAGCCCAATTTGGCCAGGTGGCAGCCTTATTTTGGTAGTTAAGTTAACTTAAGTTGATAAAACTTAAAACATTGCGTGTGCTTTTGCACGCTGTCAATTACCCGCAAATAATTGACATTGACATTATCCTGGTTGAAGGTTCTGCGGGAACGTCTGGGCGTGCGCTGCCTGCTGGGCCTCACCGCCACGGCCACGCTGTCCACCGCCCTGGACATTGCTCGCCATCTCAACATCAACGACCAGGATGGCATCGCTGTGAGGTCTGCCGCCGTGCCGCCCAACCTGCAGCTGTCTGTGTCCATGGACAGCAACAAGGATCAGGTGTGTTGTGTGTGACTGTGTGTGACTGTGTGAGACTGTGTGAGACTGTGTGAGACTGTGTGAGACTGTGTGAGACTGTGTGTGTCTGTGTGTCTTTGTGTGTCTGTGTGTGTCTGTGGACACCAGGGTTCCCACACAGCCTGGAAAACCTGGGAGTTGTCTCGTCAGTGAATAGTCATGGAATGGTGACAGAATTGGCCAAAATGTCATTGAAACCAAGATTTGTCCCGGAAAAGTTTCATTTCAAGAACTATGTGAGTGGACACAGTGTTAAACGTGAATACTTATTCGGGTTGTGAGAAATGTCCTGGAAAAATATTAATTTGAAGAGAGTGGGAACCCTGTGTCACTCTTGTTTTGTCCCTACAGAGAAAGTCAAATCCTCAAAAAGACAGCCACAACCTTCCTTTTCTCTTTATTTGTGTGTCTCTCTCTATCTCTCCTTCTCTTGCTCTTTCTAGGCTTTAGTGTCCTTATTGAAAGGTGATCGTTTTGGTTGCCTGGACTCCATCATCGTCTACTGCACCAGGAGAGAGGAGACGGTGCGTGTGGCTGCGCTGCTGCAGACCTGCCTGCAGGGGGTGCTAGTAAAGGAGAACATCCACATCAGCAGCAGCCAACAAAGCAACCCTGTAGGGAAGAAGAAGAAAGAAATGGGTACATTAAGCCGATTTATCAGGGGTCCAGCCCGAAGGGCGGGAATCCTATTGTTTTTGTTAATCTTCCTCGTCATTATCACATGTTAAAGTATCTGGCGCTCAGAAACCGTCGGACCCACACACACAAATGAATACGATTTGTATTCCGGGCAGTCCACAGACACTGTGGTCCAAGTTTGATCCACATCAGTCTATACTTGTAGGAGAAGTTTGTAAAAATGGGTGTTTTCGTCACCCCTCTTGGCAATACCAAAAGGTCACGTGAAAACACTGCAGACTACTGATTGGCCACAGAGAATTGTCACTGCGTCATCATTTCGTGACACAGGACATCGCAAGTTGACATCCTTCATTTTGGCACCAGCACCGTGCACTATCAGTATCACGCCGTTCCCCGCACTGCACTGGGAAACTCCGAGACACGTGGCAGGGTAACTTATAACAATGTCAAGGCCTGGTTCACAGCCAAACTAAGAAGGCTTGGTTTGAAAAAGGAGGAGGCATTTAATAGCGGCGACAGGAACGGGTTTCAAATGGAAAAACACACACGTGGCAAGGTGGTTACATACATTTGTATTAGTCCTTACACAGGTCACACCGACTAACCTGGACCCCATGCATTGCTGCCTTCAGCTTTTATTATTATTATTATTATTATTATTATTATTATTATTATACAATTATGATTTTTGGTAATAATAAAACTGCACAATTTTTTGGTGTAATGTCTTTGTTATTTTTTCTGTGATTTTTGTCTTTCTAGCCACAATGCTCTCAATACCATTGAATGGCAGTTCTTATTTTGTATTGGGAAGTCTTTCACTTTAATCTCAAAGCAAAGCAAATAACAAGTTTAATTTTTAGCACCTGTCGGCATGCAACTCAATAGAAGACAATCTAATGATAATAAGAATAATATTAATAAAATAAAAAAGCAAACAAGCAAAGCATTTTATAATAAGTAAATATCAGACTCAATTTCAGTTTCAATTTAGATTAAAACATTAAATTCCTGATCATTCCTCGGTTCTTTTGAAATATTGGTCCTGAATCAACACATAGGGTCATCAGATCAATGATGGGGCTTTAATTGTGACCGAGATGTTTGCGTGGGTACTCTGTTCTCAAACTGTGTATGTGTCCTTAGAAAAACGGCAGCAGTTTGTTCCAATTACATTTGGCTTATGTTGTATTTTTAGCCTGCTCTCTACCCATCCATCCATCCATCAATCCATCCATCCATCCATCCATCTGTCCTTCCTCTGCTTCACCTTCCTCTTCACTTGCATCCAGCTCGGAAGAAGATTCGTAAGCCTCTGAAGTGGCAGGCCGAGTCGTACCACGCTGGCCTGTCCGCGTCCGAGCGGCGCCGCGTCCAGAACAACTTCATGTGCGGCGAGCTGCGGGTGGTGGTGGCCACCGTGGCGTTCGGAATGGGACTGGACAAGTCCGACGTGCGTGGAATCGTCCACTACAACATGCCCAAGGTCAGTGCCTGGACCTGCATCCCAACACACATCTAACACATTCAAGTTCTCAACCTTTTGATTAAGATTTGGATAAGTCTTGTGTGTAGAGCCTCACTGGTCGGCTCTGGTAAAGTCCAAGTAAAGCAGGTAATCTCACCACTGTCAATGTAAAGACTATCAATCAAAATTATATTTATGTTATTGTGGCTTCAACATTTATTTTGGAGATATATCTGAACTAGCGCCGCTGAGGGTGGTGTAATTAAAATCAGATAGAAGGAACACGTATAAGGAAGGAAAATGCCAATATGCCCTGAATTTCCCTCTTGGAGATAAATTAAGTTTTATCTTAAAGATATAAAGATAAAATAAACGGAAGTCTCTTCTTTTTCATAATACAGATTTCGCCCAAAATGACCCAACAGCAGTGACCATATGCAAAGAGGATTTATATATAGAAATATTTATATTCTTTTTGATATCAAAAATGCATTTTACTTTCACTTGGACTTTGATCTATTCAAATTTTTGTGTAATTTTCCATTCTTTACTATATTGTGTTGTGGTAAAATATCATCCAACCAGTCCTCCCCTCATGGTTCTACTGCTTTTCAGAGCTTTGAAAGCTACGTGCAGGAGATCGGGAGGCCGGGAGAGATGGAGACCCGGCACACTGCCACCTCTTTCTGGACCCGGAGGTATGACTCCTGAAAACACAATAACATATAGCTCCGAAACAGACATAGTATGACAATCAATTCAGCTGTAGTACTCAAACCTGATGCTGCTTAAACCACACAAAGAGATTTTTGTGTGTGTGTGTTTGTGTAGGTAGGTGTGTGTGTGTGTGTGTGTGTGTGTGCGCCTTGAACCTTTATCATAGTTTCCTTACTTTTGTTATTATCTTTTGACACACTATATTCATAATGGACATAGAACGTTAAAACACATAATAATGGCACTGTAGGTTTTGTTTCATATAACATACATCTTTTATTGATGGGATTTAATGTTGTTACACCTGCTGTCTGGTGCCATCTTCCCTACTTGGGAACTCCACATATTCAGGGCTAAATGAGCTGTGGAGGAGTCCATTGGGTTTGACCTCATGGGGGAGGATGCTGTATGTTGTATTTACTTCAACAATAATCCCTTTTTATAGATGAATGTTGTGTATTCATTTTGCATTTATTTAAAACAAGTGCAACTTATGTTATTTAGTTCCTTGTTCAATAGTATTTACAGTTAAATATTTTTGTGTTTCGGGTTTTTTCCAACTTAAGTTGTTTATATTTTTTGTTCAATAAATCGTCATTTTTGCCTCAGTCTAGCTGCGACGGCTGTGTCTGACGGCTCTGTGTGTATTCTCCTCTCAGGGTGGGGACCTCCATGAGTTGCGTCGCCACATCTACGCCGACACCGTGGACTACTACACAGTGAAGAGACTGGTGCAGAAAGTTTTCCCTCCTTGTAAATGTAAACAGATCCACAAGAAACAGCAAGAACTTGCCAAGGTAAGTTGTCGGATGTTTATGTTTGTCTTTCATGATATTCTGGGGTGAGATAACTCATCCAAGAAACAGCCTCCTCTCCCACGCATCAAAAGTTGAGTAAAACAATTTTGAACCAATACCTCTGAACCTATTTCCGAAATGGCCTACTAGCATGCTATTTAGTATGCCTATTTACTATGTCTGAAACTTTACTATGCTCAAATTGCCGGGGGGCCCTCTTGATGGTGCAGTGTCAAACTTGCAGGACAGGGGGCGATAGAGGTCTAGGTTAGTAAACTGCTTTGGAGAATTAACGTTTGCAGCTCCCTAACACTCAAATTACCATTCCATACTGATGACGTTTTTTGAAACAGCCTGTAGAACCGGGATGTGAAACTTGGTTTAGCAGCATTGCGGCCAGGATTGGATTAAATCCCACTTCCTGAAGCGCAGATCATTTATTTTAAGCCACTGACTAGAGGAATAAAGCGGCCTCTTTCAGACTAAAAGGTTTAGAATGATGCTAAGATGATACTTACAAGATGAACATGCAGTGCAATAGAATTTAGCAGCGTATGTGAAGGAAATTGATGTATTTCACACAGATAAGGAAATAGATCGATTTTAAAGCGCCTCGTGTACATTTAATGAAATAAAATCACAGAATGTGTCTGTCACAGCGCAGGGACGACATCGAGGACTCCGAGCTGCTGGAGATGATGGAGGTCTGCGAACGGGACAACAGCTTGAACCCCCCTGCCCCACCCGACATCCTACAGCCGACAGAAGCCGGTCACCAGAGGGATGTACCACCGCATCCTTCTGCAGAGGTGATTGATGTAAGGAATACCACAGCTTTTTAAAGGTTAAATTCTAAATGAGTCCAGAATGAATGAATAGTAATGATGTCATGTCCCAAGACACCACCAACTACAGGGGAAGGTAGAGAGGAGGAAAAGGAACAATTGGGAGACGACGGTTCCATGAAGAGCTCAGAACTCATGGTGAAGGGAGACGGGGATTGGAGGACGGAGCAGGAAGTGGGGTCCACGGAGAGCACTGATTGGCCGGCCAAGAGGGTGTGCCACACACACGAGAGAGCCATCCCCATTCAGCAGACTGTGGAGGCTCTGGACATCACGGAGGAGGGTGAGTGGGAAGAGTGCACACTGTCTGAGAAGTCATCCATGTTCCTGAGAGTCATTTAAGATGTAAACATACCCCATGTTTGTGTGTCAGGCGTGGAGACCCTGCTGTGCTACTTGGAGCTCCACCCGCAGCGCTTCGTCGAGCTGCTTCACTCCACCCTGTCACTCTGCAAGATCAACTGTTATGACGGCCCCAAGCAGCTACAGAGGATCTCCAAAATGTACTGTACAAGCGCAGGGGTGAAATACAGTTTTGTAACTGTAACTGATGTTTACATCACAGTTGCATATGTTAACACATATGCAAACTTGTGTGTATTCTAAAATGTTTATTTCTGCTTTTTTTTTTTTTATTGTTGACATTGGCTTATATAGTTTCCTTACCTAGAATTAAAGAGTCTTTCACCTCCTGGTTTGAGTCTCTGTCCACCTGCTGGTGAATTTCAAGGAGTGCTGGTGTCTTGATTCGGAAAAGTTTGAAAACGGGAGTGGTTTGACAGTCCCCACTCAAGTCAATGCAGGGTGGGTGGTGGGGATTGGACCTCCTTCCCCTTTTTTATTTATTTAAAAATTTTTCCCCCCTTACTTTTTTTTTTTATTTTTTTTAATTGTGACATGAAGAGCCACTAAAAGTACTGCTCTACATCAGCATCCTTCCTGCACACTTTGTGATGATTTCAACCACTAGATGGCGCTGAGTTACACATACAATCTGTAATGCGAATTTAATAACTTTGTGACAAATTTGAAATTGTATTTGCATTTATACTAAACAGTATATTTGAAATTGAATTCCTGAAGTTATATAATTTCTATTCGATACAATGACAAAATGTACTTATTGTAAGTCGCTTTGGACAAAAATATCTTAATGACGTGATGTCATGTGTTTCTGGCCCATTTCAAACAAACTTGACTGTTCCAATCAAAGTTTTTATCAACGTATTCTTTTTTTTGGCAGCTGCCCCCCGGTCGCCGTGGTTCTGGCCCGAAAGCGAATGGCTGGAGAGCGCATCGAGGCGTGTGATTGGCTGGAGTTTGATGTCGTCGAGTTGGCGGACACGATGGGATGGCAGCTTCCTCTGGTGAAGCGAGGACTCAGGCAACTGCAGTGGAGTACAGGGAGAGGTGCGTCATCTAACTGTACATGCTCAGTTTGATACGCTTCAGACCCCATTTGAAGTTGTCTCCAAGACCCCAATCCGAGAAGACTTTTAACGTTAGATCTGATTTTGTGTCGATAGTGAGGGAGATAACAATTAAACTAGGAATAAAACAGTCATGATTGTACATTCTCTAATTTGTGCTGACATCTTGTAAATTAACTGTCAGTATACAGTATAAGTCTAATATGTTTTTTTCTTCTTTTTTATCTCATGTTAAGGGAACAAATATCCATAGTATTAGGAAAATTTGTAAATCCTAGAGGGGAGTTTTTACCATTAGCCATTACCTCTCCGGCACAATTGCTGCCATTAGGTCTGCGTGGTCGTGCAAAATTCAAATCGCTGTTTGATGGGGGGGCAGCGATCGGCGATATAAGATTTTAATGGGGGGCGTGCGCGTGGTAGGGTTCGCGTGCACACAGAACATATTGTGGCAAATGCGGCCTCCTTGTTCCAGACGTGCAGGATTTAATATTTACAAGTTAAGTATTTACACAAAAACCTCCAGTTTTTACTAAATCAAGTCCCGTAGCAACGGAACTCAACAGGGAGACGTGCGTCCCGACAGTGGAGACACAGCTTTTTTTTGGAACAGTATGGAGCAAGATAGTCCCTTAACTCAGTTGTGTTTAAAATAAATTGTCTCATACATGTAGGGAAAAAACAAAATTAAATACATCTAAAATAAAAAGACAGGCACGGCAGCCTGCACGCAGCGCTGTCTGGAGGAGAAACAAAAAAAAATCTCCAGTTCTCTGAGTTAGGTTTACGTTTTTAATTTTCAATACAAGTAAGAAACTAAGGAAACAAACTTAATCAAAATCTTTCTCTATGAGATTATATTATGTATTGCTATATAATTATCTGGGATTGCCTGAGCAAGATATATTCATGAACTCATCATGAACCTGGAACCTCGGCACACCTGCAATGTGCGCACAGTGACTCCGCTGTGCTGCTCCGTTTGCCCAGAGCGGCAAAATGCCAATGTGCCTTTATTTCAATTTTTTTGAGCACCTGCCCCTCAAAGTCTCTGTACGGGACTGTAGAAGGGAAGGGAGACCCGATCACAAGTGGTTACTCAGCAGCTCTGAGCAGAGAGGGGGAGAGTCTCCGACCCCTCTCTCCTTCCCTCTCCTTCTCTCTCTCTCCCCTCTAATTTCAGGTCACGGGAAACTGCACTTGCACCGTTTCAATTCTCAGATTTTGCCTGGCGGATTAATAAATAACAAATGTCATCTTAAACCCGCCAAGCCTACCTGCTATGTTTGTTTTTTTTAAATGTACTTTTGTTTTATCACTTCCTTTGTGCAAATAAATAGATAATCAATAATTTTTCTGAAGATCCACTGGAACCTCTTGAGGGACCCCTCTGAGGGTCCCCCGCCCTCATGTTGAGAGCCACTGCTATAGACCATAGCACCATTAGAGGCACCGGGAAAGCTCCTCACCGTCTTTTGTTTACTTATGCTTTAAAACTTCAGGTTAAGGTACTGTTGGTATTAAGAATAAATGTGGCTAGTGGGAAGTGTGGCTTTATTCATAATTGAAACTGAACTTAACACAAGTGTGTGTTTTGTGCATCGCAGCGGGTGGTCGTAGCGGCATCCTTGTCGAGTTTTCCTCGCCCTCCTTCTACTTCCGCTCCTACGGCGACCTGGACCACGAGGAGATGGACAGAGTGTGCCACTTTCTCCACAAACGAGTGCAGGACCAAGAGAAAACAAAACTCTTCCAGCTGTCTGCCTGCTTCAAGGCCTTCCAGAGGTGCGCACACACACACACGCACATGCACCCCCTTTTTGATGGCACTGCCACAGCTGTAGATATATAATTTCATTATTTATTTTATCCGAGTAGAGTGAGCTCCACGTTCTAAAGTGTGTGTGTGTGTGTGTGTGTGTGTGTGTGTGTGTGTGTGTGTGTGTGTGTGTGTGTGTGTGTGTGCGTGTGCGTGTGCGTGTATGTGTCCCAGTGTCGCGTTCCGTACCGTGTCATCCTGTGTGGAGGATTTGGACAAGGATCGCAGCCTCCAGCTAAAATCACTTTTATCCGAGTATTTCGACAAGAGGAGAGACAGAGCGCGTTCAGAAACACCAGAGGATACGGAGCTTGACAAATACAAGGTAACACATACTTATACCTGTGTATGTGTGTGGTAGCGTAGATAGTTGGACATACCTTTTCTGTCCCTTTCTTCTCCCACAGAATATTTAGGCATTTACGTGTGTCTAATGACTTGGAAATGTGTGTGTTTACAGATTTTAGACTGGGAGAATCAGATCCGAGTCGACATCAGAAGTTTTCTCACCAACCGAAGTGATGAGAAGTTCTCCGGAAGAGCTGTGGCTAGAATCCTGCACGGCATAGGTGAACACACACACACACACACACACACACACACACACACACACACACACACACGTCTGTCTTGCCACTTGTTTGCCTCAGCCAATGAAGCAGTGCAAAATGAAGCAGTGAGTACATTCTGTCAAAAGAGGAATGGGGAAATCTCCACACACTGACTTAACATCCCTTAATGCTGAGGATGGTCGCCCAGCCCACCGAAGTGTTGATTTCCAGCCTGAGCTTTTGGTCCTGGCATAGTATCGTATATTTTGTGTATTTGTATATAACATAACATGTGGTGTCCTGGTGGCTCAACCGGATAAGCGTGCGGACCATACAGTATACACCGATCGGCCACAACCTTAAAACCACTGACAGGTAAAGCGATTAACATTGATCATCTGGTTCCAATGGCACCTGTCAAAGGGTGAGATATATATTCGGCAGCAAGTGAACAGTCAGTTCTTGAAGTTGATGTGTTGGAAGCAGGAAAAATAGGCAAGCGTAAGGATCTGAGCGACTTTGACAAGAGACAAATTGTGATAATTGTGATGGCTGGACAACTGGGTCAGAGCATCTCCAAAACGGCAAATCTTTTGGGGTGTTCCTGGTATGCAGTGGTTACTACCTACCAAAAAAGATCCAAGGAGGGACAACCGGTGAACCGGCGACAGGGTCATGGGCGCCCAAGGCTCATTGATGTGTGTGTGTGGGGAGTGAAGTCTAGCCCATCTGGTCTGATCCCACAGAAGATTGTTGAAAAAGTTAATGCTGCTATGATAGAAGGTGTCAGAACACACAGTGCATCACAGCTTGCAGCGTATGGGACCGGTCAGAGTGGCCATGCTGACCCCTGTCCACCACCGAAAGCACCTACAATGGGCACGTGAGCATCAGAACTGGACCATGGAGCAATGGAAGAAGGTGGCCTGGTCTGATGAATCATGTTTTCTTCTACGTCATGTGTATGACCAGGCTTAGGGTCCGATCTGATCAAGCATCTGTGGGATGTGCTGGAACAACAAGCCCGATCCATGGAGGCCCCACCTCCCAAATTCCAGGACTTAAAGGATGTGCTGCTAACGTCTTGGTGCCAGATACCACAGGACACCTTCAGAGGTCTTGTGCAGTCGATGCCTTGATGGATCAGAGCTGTTTTTGCAGCAATAGGGGGAGCTACACAATATTCGTGGTTATTAGCGCTTGTTTAAATGTTGTGGCTGATGGTCTATGCAAAACGCCTGCAGTGTCCCGAGTTAGAATCCAGCCTGTGGTCATTTGCTGCGTGTCTCTCTCTCTCTACCCCCTAAGTTCCTGTGTTTCCCCACTGTTCAGTGCATTGCACTGCTGCCTCACAGCAAGAAGGTCCTGGGTTCGATTCCCGCCTGGGGCGCTGTTGGCACGGTGCTCCGGCGGGTTATCTCCCAAATAGGAGCCTTTCTGTGTGGAGTTTGCATGTTCTCCCCGTGCTCACATGGGGTTTCCTCCACCTCACGTCAGTAAGGACCCCCACCAAAAACATGCACCCATCATTGTCTGACCAGCAATGGACAATTATCACCTGGTCCCCGGGCGTGTCCACGTATGCTGCCCACTGCTCCTGGCTGTGCCCCCGGAGGAAGGACAAGCCAGGATGGGTCAAAAGCAGAGAATCCATTTCACTGGCCACCATCAAAGCATGTGCATGTGTGTGTGTGTGCAAGCATGTGTTGTAGTGTGGTGTGTTGCGTGACTAATAAAGACTGTTTCTTCTTTCTTCTTCTTCTTCTTCTTCTTTATCAGACGAATTTGTCCAAAGTGACTTACAATCAGTACATTTGTCACAGTATCTAACAAATTGTCACAGCTCAACATTCTCTAGAAACAAACAGTACTAGTAGAGTTGTTTTTCTTTGTAATTAAAGTACATTAGAGGGAAAGCAGCTCATGGGGTGGACAGGTTAGTGCACTGCACGTAGGGTCCAGGTGTACTCTGAAGAGATGGGTCTTTAGTCTCCGACAGAAGATGGGAAGCAATTCAGCAGTTCTGACCCATATATAGATAAACAGTAGATATATTTATATATCTGACTTTTTCTGTTTTGTATTTTTTGGCTATTTGTATATATTAGAAAATTTGAATTTAGGCTATTTTTAATGAAATTGTATCTCATTTTTATTCTCCATATGTTTGACTGTTAAGTTGTTGTTTTTTTAAGGCTAATGGTATAGTACATGTACTGTAAATATCCCTGGTGGAATAAACATATTCTGAATATGGAAGCAGGACTCGCTGTATTAAGACGTGTTGTATGTCTTTCTTCTTTTGTGTATTGACATGATAGAAGATGAAATTCTCAAAGTATAGTACATTTTGTTTTCTGTTTCCTAGGCAGCCCGTGCTACCCCGCCCAAACCTACGGCCGGGACAGACGCTATTGGAGGAAATACATCCAGTTTGACTTCAACCAGCTCATCCGATTAGCTACGCAGGAGATCATTCACTTCAAGTGATTGGTGCCGTTCACACACAGCTACACATTACATGTACGCACATGCACGCACACACACACACTTGTCTCAGAACGAGCAGCATTTAATTTGTCTTGTGAATGTCTCTTTTCTAGAATATTACAGTTTTGTACTTAAAATTATTTTCATGAAGACCATAATCTATTAAATAAAATGACTTTTTATATGTAGAGCTTTTTTTTCTGTCTTCTCGAACACATTTGAGCAATAGTTACATTGAAGCAAGCAATATTAAAAATGAATATGAATAATTGAACAGGGGTATCTGATAAATCTGGGATTGATTCATTTTATCCTGAAAAATGGCCGACACCACAAAGAAGAAAGTTTGTAGGGAAAAAACATAGGAGTTGGACAAGTCAATAACTCTACTCCGTTACAAGGAAGTTAAAATGGACAAAAACAAAGTGACCCCCCTGCAGGATGCACTTGTTCAGGGTTGGTTTCTGTTGACCTAAACAGTTCATGTCCAGAGTCCATGTGTCTGCTCCTCTTCAGGACTTACACCCCACTCAGTCCCAACACTAATAACTAATGGTTACAAATGTGTTAGGCCCATAAACACAGCGATTTCCTATTTGATGTCAGACCTTGAGAAATCGCCTCCTTGACCATTACAACTTTACATGATACACCTTTCACTGTTACCCAGCGCTCCCGCTGATATGAAACCCCTTCTTGTGCTGGCTGAGAATCTTCTAGACCGTAATTACCAAACCTAGACAACGTAAGCTGTTGATATAATATTGGTTTTGTATAAAATAGTGGTAATGATAGTCATTCACCTAAAACGAAATATTGACTGAACTGCTGACACGGCTGATGTCTATGATGCTGCGTGTGCGTAATGACCATTTACGCTTGAGATTTCTCCAGAGTGACGAGCGGTCTGCTCAACGACTCAATTGGGATTTATGGCTTCTTTCTGGTTTTTACTGTCCTTATCTTTTCCCCTCATCCCTCTCGCTCTCTTTGTCCCTTCAGGGCATTGCACCCAAAGTTCTCGAGCTTCACACACACTTTGTGAAGTAATAAACTTGGGCAACAGCTGTTATTCAGTACAGGAGTGTGTTTTTTATCCCCATCTGAGATGACAGACAACACAACACTCTCAATGAAACACAAATTTAGAATGCATGAACATCACATCTCAATTTACATATTTCATTGGAAAGTCTTTACAAAGATCTTTACAGGTTCTAGGCAGTAATTACCAAACCTAGTCAACGTAAGCTTTTGATATAATATTGGTTTTGTATAAAATAGTGGTAATGATAGTCCTTCACCTAAAACAAAATATTGACTGAACTGCTGACACGGCTGATGTCCATGATGCTGCGTGTGCGTAATGACCATTTACGCTTGAGATTTCTCCAGAGTGACGAGCGGTCTGCTCAACGACTCAATTGGGATTTATGGCTTCTTTCTGGTTTTTACTGTCCTTATCTTTTCCCCTCATCCCTCTCGCTCTCTTTGTCCCTTCAGGGCATTGCACCCAAAGTTCTCGAGCTTCACACACACTTTGTGAAGTAATAAACTTGGGCAGCAGCTGTTATTCAGTACAGGAGTGTGTTTTTTATCCCCATCTGAGATGACAGACAACACAACACTCTCAATGAAACACAAATTTAGAATGCATGAACATCACGTCTCAATTTACATATTTCATTGGAAAGTCTTTACAAAGATCTTTACAGGTTAGGTGCGTTTATAACGTCGGGAAGCATCCAAACCACTTTGCAGATATGGAAAGAACTTAGAAAAACTAGAGAATAGCTTGCATTAAGAAAACCTTTGTCCCTGTCAACAATAATTCGTTTCAAATGTGATGGTGTGTGTGTGTGTGTGTGTGTGTGTGTGACTTGTCATTGGACTCTGGTCTGAGTGAAAAGGTGAAGGCGCTGCAGATAAGAAGTCATTTCATGAACGACTTGACATGAGTTTCTTTGTCATGAAAGTTTGCAAAGGAACAAAAATATCTTAATAGATCTCATCTTTAATTATCTTTCAAAACAGAAAATAAGCACAGGAAATCCAAATTTCCCATGAGAAAGACATTGTTCTCTGCGCTCTACAGCTGAGATATTTAAGACTCAATGCTTGGGTTCTTCATTTAGTTCAACATTTTGTCCATCAGAAAACTTGCTTGGACTTTTAAATTGAATAATTTCTGTAATCTGGTTATTTTCATTAATATAAGTATTTTTGTGAATGAAACAAAATGTCTAAAAGTTTGGAATCAGGCAAAGGGAGGGGAAAACAAACAACGTTGACCATTGTTGCTCCAGGAATTCTATATGTCATTATAATAATCTTAATATTCTTTATTATCAAAGAGTGATTTAGGTAAGGTCATAGAGTGCACACTGCACAGTAGGTAAAGCTTCCACTGTCTGAATGGTTGTGCATTTGGATATTTTTCTGAAATGCATCAGTCCTTGTAGAAGGAACCTTTTTTTTTTTGTCTTTTTTTGTATCTTGTGTTTTCACAAGGTCTCCCTGTAGACACAGGTATCTGTCTTTGGAAGTGGTCTATGGTATTGTGCCAGCAGAGCAGAATAACGTGTGTGTGTAGATGTTTTGGCAGCTTGTTCCTCTCCACTGTGGGAGCGCTTCAGGCGTCCTTCCAGTTCCAATGTGCTCGGGACGCTCTGCGAGCCTGCCTGCGTGTCCTGCTGTTCAGAAACCGATCTGGTCCTCATACAGCGACAGCACCAGGAGAATGGCCCAACCACTGAGCAGCCCTATGTTTTGCAACAGAAACATCAGCCAGGGCCTTGTGCTGTTAATATGGATCAGGGTAGGGAGCTTTAGAGGAAGACAGGGAGAGAGAGAGAGAGAGAGAGGGATAAAAATTTTAAAAAAGTATTGGAGTTGGGCATAGACACTGGAATAGTCCAGTACAAACTCAAAGTACTGTCTAATTGTGAGATTAATTTGTTTTCCCTTTCATGGTTTGGACTTTGAAGTCTTTATTATAATTATTACCCAGTCAGTCACCCACCATATCAGCCAGTCCCACATAGAGGAAGAGGCCGGCTGCGACGGCACCGATCCATTGTTTTGTAACGAGGTCTGTGGCCACCGACAGAGCGATGTACAGGCCGATGAAAGACGTCATGGCACTGCCGACGTTCAGCAGCAAGGCCTTACGCACGGACATGCCGCAGTGGAGGAATATGGCAAAGTCACCTAACAGAGGGGATGGCAAATGATTAGTTCATTGACTGAATAACTCACTGACTTTAAAACTGAAGAAAGGCGTCTTGACCAGTTATTCAATCAGACAACTGTTGTAGAGGTTTTTGACATGTACTTTGACTCCACGAGGGTGGAGATTTTATGGAATAGTTTATGGAAGGCCACAGCTTGTGATGCGTCTCTACCCAGTTCGTGTGGCAGTTCGTGGCAGAACACAGCGATCGATGTGGCCAAGCCCGACTTCCAGGACAGAGAGAAAGCCGCACCAATGGCCAAACCGTCAGCAAAGTTATGGATCCCATCGCCGATAGTTATCATGTAGGGCAGCAGGCGCTGCTCTAGAGGGAAGGAGGGCCAGAGAGATACACAGCTGAAATCAATTGGAAATTCAAGCATTTTTTCAAATGTCAATGATCCACCTCGATGCTTTCTTATTATGTATGTGAGCGCTCTACTTTTTAAAGAACAGTTTCTCACAAATAAAAACAATAATCATTATTATTATTATTTTTATTATTACATCATTATGATGATGTCATGCGTTTACAATTCACATCTTCTCTTACCTCTGGTGCGTTCCTTTGGTTGGGGGAACAATGCCTCGCTGCCGAAACCGTTAACCTGAAAAGTATTCAGCCCATGACACTGTATTACATGTATTATTGTTTCATGAAAGGCAAGTGAACCGATCATGAGCTGCTTCTATGTGGCACGGTCAGGTTTTTTTTTTTTTATTACTCTGAAATTCTGAGCTCAAATTTTGTGTGTGGTTGTGAGGCTATAAAAGGTTTCTTAAGAGCCTCATTCCCTTTATGAGTTGTAAAGTGAATTTTATCAGCGTCTCACCAGGTCGGCTTGTGATATCGACTGGTGTTTGTCCTTTTGTGTCTTCTGTTGATACAACTCGATAACTCTCCCATGGTCACAGTGATGAGGCTCTGGCCCTTCCTAGAGAGGGAGGCAATTCGGCAAGGATAGTGTGATGACGGCAGAGCGTTGGATAAACACAAAAGTGGACGAAGGACAAAGCGTCAAAGATCATGTCATGCGAGCAGCACACACATTACTTTGGTTTACGTAACTTAGTAAGAAGTCTTCGTGAAATCACATGTATTTGAATATATATTGTGTATTTCAATGTTTGATTTATGAATTCATTAATTGCTCCATGATGTGGTGGTGATGGATGTGCGTGTCTCCTTACCCCATGGTGGTGTGAGTGATTAGATTCATCTTTTGGTGTAGCTAGAGCGAAGATCGTTTCCATCAGGTAGAAAATGTAGATCCCGCCAACCAGCACCAATAGTTTATAGATGTAGTCTAGATTCTCCTCCTGGTGGTTGGTGTGTGAACAGTGGTGGCTGCCGTGGTCATGATTGTGTAAACCCAGGACCTGGACACAGAGAGAGGGAGATACCTGTGTAAGGCTTCCAGAACACTAAAGGTTTAAAAACTTCCAGGTAGTGTCCTGTGCTGAAACCCCATTTCCACCGTGCCAGCTCTCCTGTCGTGATGCCAACGGTTGGTTCATAGCAAACAAATCTTTTAAGGGTGGGTCGGTTTGCAAGGCCGTGCATGAATCAAAGGAACAAATGGACAAAAGACTTTCACTGAGCGACTTGTCAAGAAGCAAATCTCCCAAACAAGAGCCAAACCTTTCATTGCTCCTCCCCCATGACCAGACGAAAAAAAGTGTATGTGGAACATTTTGGGGAACTTCTGTGGTGTTAATGTTTGGCCACCTTTCAGAAGACGCTTTAAAACCCGAAGGTTTTGCAACAAATCGCCTTGCCGCTGTCTGATGCAAATAAGATATTCACAAAGTTGATGCAGACTTTAGTTTACCATCTACCCAAATCAATCGCAATTTGGTCAGAATCCAATTTTTGGGTCACCGCTACATACTAGGAATAGGGAATGGTTTAAATTTGTATGATTGAGGCTCAGTGCTCTTGCACTGTACTAGCTCTGTTCTAACTAGTTAAAAACACTTTGAAGCTAGCTAGTAGTAAAGGTAGGTAACTTAAACATTTTGAACATCTTACCATAGGCACCAGGTGCAGTAGGGCATCACCAGTGAGGGAGCCTACGGCCAGGCTGATGCAGAACTGGATGAGCATTTGGAACAGGGTGGCACAGGAAGTACAAAGTAGCACCGCGATGCCCAACATGGACATCAGCGTGATCACCGTGTTGGCGATGGTGGCATAGATGTATCCTAAAAGAGAGAAGAGGTTTAGACATCACAGGAAAAATCGTATTAGGAATTGTTGGATGTGACAGAAGGATCGAACATTCAGTTGTAACAAACTATCTGAAAAGAGACACACACACACACACACACACACACACACACACACACACACTCTGACTGTCTGCTTACGCTCAGATTGGCTGAGCTCATCTGGTTTCAGACGTTCTCCAGACACAATGCAGGCCCCACTGAGGACCTGCTGGAGCAGTGCTGGGCTGAGCCGCGCCATGTCGCCCCGGTTCAGGGCGGGAGAACCCGAACTGTTGTCCGTCATACCGTAGATCAGAATCAGCTCCTCAGCTGAGAAACAGTGCTGAGAGCAAAGGAGGACATGTAAGTGATCTGATCACAGATCGATTTATTGGTGAGTAAACCACCGACTTATTTTGGGAAGATGCACAGTGGTTTAAAGCTTGGACTATAAAATACATCTTTAAAAACCCCAATTACTGGGTGGTAGAAAAACGCAGAAATAACAGATGAAAATCGTTGTTAACAATGGTCATATCGTGTGTATATTACTGAAAATGTTCCATGGATTTAAAGTTAACAGTATTATCATAAAAGTAATGCGTGTGTGCCCGCACATACTGGGAACATGGTGATGTTTTTGCCAGGTTCCTCTTCATGTTCATGAACCATCCTCTTCTCATCCTCCTCATCATGTCCAACATGTTCATCTGCATGACCACTATGGGGCTCATCTCCATGTTCCATCTGGCTATGTGCCAGGTTCATACTGCTCATAAGAACCTCCAGGTCTATGGCCACAAACAAACGACTCAACTTTAGAAAAATGAAAACATTTACATTTGTTTTTTTTGTTTTTTTAAATTACTTCTAAAGGTAGTGTCGCCCCCCGGTTTGAGTCTCACTCAAACCACCCAAAGCACGATTGAGAAAAATGCCAAGAACTGGACAAGGAGTGTTGGTGTGGAGGGGGAATGACTAAATTACAAAAAGTTTGAAAATGAGCAGGGTTTCAGTCCTCGCTCTTTCTTTGTGGTTGGGACCCTTTGGTGATTTTCTACCTCATTTTCAGGTAATGGTTGTAAAACGGGTTCAGCTGAGGTCAAACGCGTGAACACTTCCAACTTGTTGTTACAATCAAGCGAGAACTTCAAACCGTAATTTCTATCTGACTTAAATAAAGTATTATATCACAATTAAACTACAGAGTAACTACATCAGGGACCAAGGTCTCTCAGAGTCAATCAGGAAGGAGGCAGAGATTATTATTGTCAACATGGTTTAGGAAAAAGGAACGTTGGAAAACCACCTGATTAGAGGCCTGACCGCTGTTGGGAACACAGATCCCCATTTTTGGCAAAGTGCAGTCTGGCTTCACGTGGTTATACATCAATTTTAGTGAAGTCAACAAAAGGGCAGAAAAATTACCTCATCTCCCAATTCTCTACAAGGCAGTGAGGGCCGGGACTGCAAGTGTTTTGGTAATGTTGTGGCCGTTTACCTTGGATAGTAAAATTCTCTGCTCCCACACGCTGCATGATGTAGTTCAGAAAGTAGCTCTCTTCGGGCAGGGAGTGGCTGCTGAAGCAGCGCCCCTGCAGGGCGTGATAGAGAACACAGCCCAAAACTGCCCCCAGCTCGTGTCCTTGACCAGCGCCAGCTGATGGTGCATTCACCTCTGCCATGATGTCAGTGGCTCTTAAACAGCCATGCTTATCACCATGATTTAACGGAAGGAGGCCGAATGAGGAACGGGAGATAGTGGAAACAAGATAAGTGAAAGAAGAGATAATTAATATCACTCACTAAACCAAATACAAAAGAGGATTATTCAATAAGTCAACCACTGAATGACGGGACAATGGAATAACATTTAATAATACAATACCTGCTTGACAGTTTCATACCAAATTCAAAACATCAGGGCTTGTCCTGCCAAAGTAAATTCTAGCGACTCAACATTTATTTGTGTTGAGATATATAAACCTTGAGATAAGCATTGAATACTTCACCTATTCTGCCTCTACTGTAATGTGGTGTTCTTCCTTCGTTGATGAATGTGCGTAATTCTTGACCTGACCTGCTACAGTGGATATCTGAAGATATGACATTATAGGCCCATAATAAATACGCATGTGAAATGGTTCTACTTGAACTAGTACCTAACTGCTGAGGAGGGAATCTGGATTTCAGGCAACACAACCTCAATAGTTGTTGACACCGACCTGATGGTTCAAAGGGCTGTAGTGCTCATCCAGCTCTTGAAGCAGGGTCTCTAATCCCTCTTGGTAAATGTTGTGCTCATGTCGGCGCCCGTTGTCACGGCCTTCAGGATGAGATCTTTCCTCCTTCTGGTGGTGTCCACCACCTTCTATTCTGTGGAGGAAGTGTTCAGTCTCCTCCATCCATCTCCCTTCTCTGATGGCGGAACAGGCCAGAGCAGGAGAGCTGAGGTAGAAAATACTTCCAGCCGCAAAAGCAGCAAAGTCAGACACACCGTAGACGACGTTGCCCGTGGATCGGCCGTTATTGGCGGTTACTTTTTGTGTTTCCCGTCGGTCATGGACGGAGTGATTGACCATCAGCTGATGTATGCTACCTGTTAGATTACACTAAACACAAACGCACATAAAGAAAAATATGTCAGACAAGCGGCGAGTTAAGAGTAAGATGCATGCTAGACGTTAAACAAAACGAGTAAAGCACGTGGTTACCGACAACTTCAATGTTTAGGTGTCAGTCTAAGGGCTAGTTACCACCAAAGCTCTTCAAATACAATTCTCAAAGAGAATTGTAAGGAAGTCTCTTTTGTTATTTAATCTTGTGATTTGAGAAGGACAGAAACTCTTGTGAGCAATGGAAATATCATCTTATCTTGATATTATTTTCAATCTCAAATTGAAATAAAATATACTTTCCCTTGAAAAGGTCTTTGAAATGCATGGCATGTATTTAAAACTTAATATATTCATACATTTGGAAAGATGATTGATAATATTTTGCAATGTATTGCAAAATATACCAATCGTTATTATTATTGTTAATATTATTATTTATTAACATTAAGTAATAGTGTACATATTTGGGAGTAATAGAAAAACATGAAGTAGGACCATATTTTATAATATTCTTAAGGAAAACGACAATGTAGTGGTATATATTGTAATAAAGGTACTGTATATTCTGTATGTTCTTATAGTGAAGTTTCCAGATTTTTATTCGTCACAGGAAACCATGAGCTTTTTGGCTGTGAAATCATCAGGGGCAAACTCCAGGTTGGAAGAATTAAAAAAGTGATAATAAAGAACAGAAATCACACACACACACACCAAGAAGCAAAAAAAGATATACACATAAAAGGCAAAATATGTAAACAAAAACATTTCTGTTCAATTTCAGTTCTACATGTTTGAATAGTGAGTGGTTGGTTGGCGGTTGGACCTCGACCTCTCGCGCTGTGCCCACAGCAGAGCCTCCTAAAGCCAATAAAAACGTACCTTTCCACACGGCACCTGGCCGCACTGCACACGGTTCTCCAGCGTATTAAATAGCGAGCGGACGGACTCCCAGCTCAGATGCTCCAGACCGGGTGACACCAGGTTCACCACGTCTCGGTAGCAGGCCTCCGAGGCCGGGGAGCAGCACGCACAGCCCAGGCAGCACAGACAGGCCAGCTGCAGGGTGGAACGCAGGAGCAGTGGCGACCAGGACCAGGCCATTGTGATAATTTATGATAAAAGAAAAAAAAAAAACCTTTTATTTATTTTTATTTTTTTAAATAACTGCCTTTAAAATCTTAATTCCAAGGGGAATGGAGACTGAGGCTGATAATGAATAAATTACAAAATAATAATGGAAAATGTTTCTCCAACATCCAGGCACGGGGACATGGAGTGTCTGGGCTCCAGCAGCGCGAGGCTCTTATCAGTTCAAATGGGCTCGAGTGCACCTGATCAGCTGCAGCCTGATTGGCTGAGGGTCCATGGAGCGGATAGTTCAGAGACACCGTCCGTGCCGTCACACCCAGGGGCACCACAGAGTGACTACAGCACCTTGTGATCACACTTGTAAATAAGCAAAAACATTAGTGTATTTTGCAAAAATACAAAATATTGGAGAACTACAACAATGATATGAGATCCGGACAATTATGTCTCAATTTGAATATTTTATGACTCTCGAAGAACTCAGGAATGCTCTCTTCTCTATGCCCAACAATAAATCACCTGGATCAGGTGGCTACCAGTGGAATTCTATAAACACTTCTGGCCACTTACTGTATATCTCCATTATTCATCAGAATGGTTACGGAGATGAAGTCAACCTCGGCCATGCCTCCGCAAATGAATACTGCTCTCATTTTGGTTTTGCTCAAAGCCAATAAGGATTCTGCCCTCACCTTCAGTTAGAGACCCGTAAGCCTAATTAACTGTGATTTAAAGAATATTAGTTCAACACTAACCAACAGAATTGAAAAAGTAATTCAATTTATAATTCACCCAGACCAAACATGCTGTGTCAAGGGCAAACTCTCATCCAGCAACATGTGCCATTAATTGAGTGTGATGAGTATATCTCAAAGGAACAACTTAAAGACTGTTATTGCTTCGTTAGATGGCGAAAAAGCATTTGACAGAGTGTGGCAGTTTCCCTACCACACGCCACCCAAGTGGCGTTTTCAGGGACCTTCAGCACAGACACACAGACGACGGGGTGTTGTTAACACCAGTTTATTGTAGAGATGAGGCGAGGTGGAATTAGCCAGGAGCAGATGGAACATGTCATGAGAGGGCTCCCCTCCTGACTGAGTGTGTGGACAGGGTTTTTAAACCTGATGCTCTTCAGCCCAACCAACAAACATCAGGTGTGGCTGCTCAAGGCATCCCATCCACCACATACCCTCAACACCCAACTGAAGCCAGGAATATTCCTGGTCGAAGCCTTCTCTCTAACGGGTCTGACGACCAAGTGCCCCGCGCTGGGCACACTCGGCTACTTGGATGGGTGTTCAGGACTCGCGGCTGGATGGGGCGTCTGGCTGGTTGTGGTGGGGCGGGCCTCGCCCTTGCGCGGGGCGTGGGGACCCTGCTCTTTGCAGGCGAGTCACCGAGCAGGGCGGGTGGTTCGGGCGGGGTGTCGGTCTGTCGCCGCCGGACCTGGCTCTGGGCCTGCGTCGGCGGCCTGGGTTCTGCGTCTTGTGCCTGCTCATGGGGGTGGGTTGTATGTGTGCGCCTCAGAGGTGCAGGGTCTCCTCACGTGCTCCGGGACTGAGTTGTGCTTCTCGGGGCCGGGCATTTGTGTTGCTCCGCGGGCTTCCAGCTTCTCTTGGGGTTGGGGGTCTTCTGGGGGCTTTCCTGCGGCCGCGGTGTGTCTGTGTGGGGTGTCTTCTACATTTATTTGTCTCGTCCGTGGTGACTCTCCCCCTCTTGGAGTAGTGATTAGTTGTTTATAGACCAAAACATGGTAAGATCCTTCTCCAAAGAGGGGCGTTGGTGGTGGTTCTGTGTAACCAAAAACTGTGCTCTTGTCATCCTACAGGTCGTCCACAGGACAGAGTTACTGCAGCAGTTCTTGATGATTAAGTAATGAATAGAGTGGCATTGCACTGAGAAGTTGAACTCCACTTGCAGACCAACTCTGTCCTACATGCAAAAAAACCTCATTTATCAACTCATTTATTTGGCCAAGTACTTTTCTTTATGGAGAAGGAACTCGGAACAGTATAGATTAGGGAAAAAAATAAAGAATTTAAACAGACAATAGAATAGAAAAATAATGCTTGACAGTCAAAAGATCCAAAAAACAACAACAGGAACTCAGAAAGCAGCAGCAGGCGGTAAGGGTGCAAGTATGGCATGGGTTCAATTTTTAGATATGAGTTTGGTTGGATATTCAGAATAACAATATTAATATTGTGTACGTGGTATGTTCAATGTAGGATGATATTAACAAAGCACGCATTCGGCTACTTTCTCAAAATCACGGAGATAGCTTCATAATTACTATTGGGTGTTAATGGGGGAGATGTGATACGCACATATCTCCATTTAATAGTGATGCTCTTCCACCAGGTGGCGCTATGTGTCCTGTGTGTGATCACATGAGAGAATTTCATTCACTATCCACAGGTTTTCAGGAATTACATATAACTTAAATATATTGATTCTCGAAACCTAAAAAGGAATCATTTAGGGATATATTCCTTTTGACCCTTTTGCTTAGTTACTACTTACTACAATCTTGTGTCAAGATGAAAATATTTATATTAATGTATGGAGACATGAAGATGTAGATTTCCCTATTTTTTTTTCAATAAAATCTTATGAATGAATTTACTATTGGTACAATTAAAAAAAAAATGAACAAACAGAAATTATCTTCTGAACTGAGGAAAATTCGTTTTTGCTCAATACAGCAGTATTTTAGCCAATGCTAAAATATGGCTGTTTGAAAAGGGAAAATAATGGAAAACAATAGAATATTATAAAATGAGCTGAGAAGTTTCAAGGAAAAATGCAAGGGCAAAAAAAACCCACAAAACATAAAACAAGACGCGCGGTTCGAGTCTGGCAGCAGCACCGCTAGCTCGCTGGCTAATTGGAGTTACACCGCTGGGGACGAGCGCGCACTCTCAGTGTCCGTGCACGAGGTCAGGAGGGCTTTGATGCGGGTGAACACCAGGAAAGCTACGGGCCCAGACGGCATATCTGGGTGAGTACTGAAGACCTGTGCTAACCAGCTAGCTCCGGTGTTCACCACAATATTAAACATCTCCCTGGCTGAATCAGTGGTCCCGTCCTGCTTCAAGAGGTCCACCGTCGTTCCTGTCCCGAAGATCGCCTCTCCAACCTGCCTGAATGACTACCGTCCGGTGGCCCTCACCTCGGTGGTCATGAAGTGTTTCGAGAGGCTGATTAAGGATTACATCTGCGCCTCCCTCCCCCGCACCTTGGACCCGTTGCAGTTCGCGTACCGGCAGAACAGATCCACGGATGACGCGGTCTCCCAGGTACTGCACACCACGCTCACGCACCTGGATGGCCAGAAGGGGGCCTATGTGAGAAGCTGTTCATTGATTATAGTTCAGCTTTCAACACCATAGTCCCCACCAGACTGGCTGTCAAGCTGATGGAGCTAGGATTGAATGCTCCGCTGTGCACCTGGATCCTGGACTTCCTCACAGGCCGCCCCCAGGTGGTCAAGGTGGGGAAGTACATGTCAAGCTCCCTCACCCTGAACACAGGATCCCCCCAGGGCTGCGTCCTCAGCCCCCTACTGTACTCCCTGTACACACATGACTGTGTGGCCAGGTCCAGCTCCAACACCATCATCAAGTTTGCTGACGACACCGTGGTCGTGGGCCTGATCACCGACTGCGATGAGAAGGCCTACCGCGAGGAGGTGGCTGACCTGTCACTCTGGTGCCAGGACAACAGCCTACACCTGAACGTCAGCAAAACCAAGGAGCTGATTGTGGACTTTAGGCGTGGATCACAATCGAGGACGCACGCGCCCTTGTGGATTAATGGGACTTCTGTCGATAGGGTGAGCAGCTTCAGATATCTGGGAGTCCACATCACAGAGGACTTAACATGGACTGTTCACACAGACACTCTGGTGAGAAAGGCGAGGCAGCGTCTCTACCACCTCAGGCAGCTGAGGAAATTCCGGGTCTCGGTGAGGATCCTCAAGTCCTTCTACTCTGGAGCAGTGGAGAGCATCCTGACAGGCAACATCACTGCCTGGTTTGGGAACTGTGCTGCCCAGGACAGGCGGGCCCTGCAGAGGGTGGTGCGTTCAGCTGAACCTACCACTGGAACTACCCTCCCCCCCTTGCAGGAGTTATACACCAGGAGGTGTAGTAGCAGAGCCCGTAGGATCATGAAGGATCCTCATCACCCCAACAACGGACTGTTTCAGCTGCTGCGGTCAGGCAAGCGCCTCCGCAGTCACGCAGCGAGAACAGAGAGACTGAGACGGAGTTTCTTCCCTCAAGCCATCAGAACTGTCAACGCTGACCTCACCAGGGGTCCTAACTGAGCCATGCACTAGGCTCCACTACCTACTGTACTGTATGTAGCATACTGTACCGCATACTGTATCACTGTTCAGGGTTGTTCGTGATGCCGTATTGCTGCGCCGTACTGTTGTATACTGTGCTGTATTATCCCAAACACTACCTCACACTATTCACATTCACATGCCACTTTAATTCACATGCCACTTTAAATGCACATATCTGTATATACATAGCCATATTCCTTCAACCTATTCCATTTTATTTCAATTTATTTTTTATTGTATTTTATTCTATATATTTTTTATCTTATTCTATAAGTATTCCACTTACTGTATTACGTTTTAGGAGTCAGTTAGTCGGTCTATTAGAAAGGAATTTTCTACTTTTTATTTTATTTTATTTTTGTACTTTTTCCTAGGACTTATTGTGTGCTATCACCGGGTGCGTTGCATTACATTTCACTGCATATATGTATGGAAGTATGTATATGTATGTGACAAATAAAAATCTTGAATCTTGAATCTTGAAGACAAAACACAAAAACGTGCAAATAAAAATAGGGTAAAAAGGATGTTCCTCAGAGGGATGTTCTCCCAAGTCTCCAAATCTGAAGAAAAATTGGATGCACTGTGGAATGAACGTACCAGTATATACAAGTATAAAGAGCGACACATAGAAACGTGTACAGTCTAGCTGCTCCCTACAGTGTGGGACCCTGGACATCTGCCCCTACACACACACACACACACACACACACACACACACACACACACACACACACACTTTTGTTGTTCACCTTTTATGAACAGTCTTCAGCAACATGTGGCGCGGCCGCAACACGCCAGGCTGGCTACCAGTACAACAACATGACAGAGAGAGCGAAGGAGCATCTACTTATGATAGAGTCCCTCTACTGGCGAAGTCATGTAACTGCACTCTATCACAGAACACACGGCGCTGATCGACCAGCGTTAGTACCTCTCTCTCTCTCTCTCTCTCTCTCTCTCTCTCTCTCTCTCTCTCTGTTAGTGAACAAAGTGTGTTTATTGTACTGTCTGCAACTGTGAACCAGAGAAAATGTTAAAATAAAGATGCTTTAAAAATCAAAAGTCTCTCTCTCTCTCAATAGGGCTTTATTGGGGTGTGAGGCCCTGATAGAACATGGTGCCAAAAGGTGAACAAAAAACAAGGCTGTAGGAAATGACTAAATAAACAAATGTAAAAACTGAAGATAAAAGCAGTGAACTGATTAAAACTCAAAAAGTCTGAAACTGTACGGAGATACTTTTTCAGAACTGTCAAATCGATCCATTTTACAACTCAACACCCAAACATTGCCTCCCATCATTGTACTGCGGCAATTGCAAAAAGTAGTTTAGGATCCAACATTTAAATAAAGCCTGGCTTTTAAAATAATAATAATAATAATGTTTTCCTCCCCCCTCATTTTGTCTTTTAGTCTCGAACAGCGTGTTTGAAATGCGCCATCGCATCCACACAGACGGACAAAGTTGGTGTTGACTCTTCCTTGCTGTTGTCTTGCTGGTAGAAAAACAGGGAATCAAACAAACACCGACAGGGGGCTTGTACTCACCCAGAAGCGCAGAACACAAGGAACCTTTTCCTTTTGTTTATTTGTTTTTTATGTAATGACTTTTAAACAAAGAGTGTGATTTCCTTCACCAAAAAAGGTAAAGAGCTCCGCACCACTTCTCCTGCCTGTGCACTTCTCCTTCTTTGGACCCGGGAAGAGAATTGAGTAAAAAACATTTAAAATAAAAAAACGCATTACCATTCATTTCGACTAAAGGTTACGAAAAAAACTGTACTGAAGTTTGTAAAACTGAATGAAACCTCTCTGGACAAGGAGTCACTTGATTTGTTTTTTGAACTTGCTGTGAGCTGGACTCATTTAGAAATGAATGCAGCAACCAAGAAGTGGATTATATATGATTGTAATTATTATTATTATTATTATTATTGTTATAATTATTATTATTATTATTATTATTATTATTATGATCAATGTGATGCTTTTATTACTCTCTCTGCCTTCGACTTACCACCGCTGGTGAGATAAGGTTAGATAAGATAGTATCCTCAATTTTATTTGTGGTGTAAAAATGGCTGCTTGAAGGGGAATTACATTTTTAAATACTATCTGGTTTACTTTTTCTAAAGGTACTGATAAACTGTGTTTTCCTTATAATTTCACAAGAACAATTATTGAAGGAATACAAATATAAATCTTTTAACCTTTTTTATAAAACTGAAGAAAGGGGAAAAGACTCTGTCACCGTGAAAGTTGATGAATTCATTCATTCAATTTAAACTAATCCACATCTCTCTTTGTGACCTTCCGTTCAGGACTCAGACTGCTGGGGTTCCCATCTGAGTCGCAGCAATCTGTCGGCACCCTCTCCCACTCTTACCGCCGAGGACAGAGACAGTCTCCAGGCCTCTGCCCAGTACTATGGCATGAAGATGAAGAATAACCTGGCCATGCTCAGTAAGGTCAGAAAAATAAGACAAATATATTGCCATAATATCCAGAGGCTCTCGAGGAATTTCTCTTGGTGAGTTCATGACGCAGGTAACACATACACAACAAAGAATTACAAGGAGACAATACATATTTAGATGCTAAATGACCATAAAGTGTCTGAAACACTACAAGGATTCTTAAATACCAAATATGCGCTTAAATACCACCACAAGGTGTCTGTACTGACCAAAGTTGCCGTAGCAAGATAAAGACGGCATGGACAAATTACTTTAAATTGTTATTTACCGGCGTTCTGTTCCCTTCATTTAGGACAGACCTGCATCTTTGAAGAAATCTTTGACTCCTGGACGCACACCCCTGAAGTCCTGGAAGGATGACAGACCAAGCGAACAGACGAACCCCCCTGCCGCTGCCGCTACACCGGCAAAAGCACACATTACCATGTCGAGCCACAACGCAGCTGCCTTTGCTCAGACTAGCCCCTTCACTCCAAGGTAAAGCAAGTAATATTAAAGCATGTAATACTGAAGACTTCCCACCACCACCTTTGAGCTGGCCTGCATTCTAATAACCATCTTGCTTACTCATTTAGTTACTTCCGAATGGCTAGAAGGCAGAAATTAGCAGTCTACATGTGCTGTTTGGGGGGACTTTAGGGAAACTAATACTTGCACTTGTGATGAGCCTACTCTTTCAGCCAAGACAATTCTATAAAGAAATAAATAAAAACACAAGTCATTTGTCTCTGCAGGAACACCAAAGCCTTCCATGGGTCCCAGGCTGTTCAGACACTCTGTCCTATAGAGCCGAAGGAACCGTTTGAATCTTATAAGCCTTCCCCAATATAAAATGAGTCAAATGATGCTGCTATGAATACTAACACTGGTAATACCGGTGTCAAAAGTTCCACCCCTGGTACAAACAGTATTGGTACCTGCGGTAGTCACCGTGCTTCAGGGCTCTCTCTCCAAGCACCGTCTCCCCGATGCAAAGTCGGATCTTCAGGAGAACTAACTGCAATTTCAGAAGAATTAAATGCAAATGTTGGTGTGTCAGGAGGCTTAAAGCTACACGTTGAAACATCAGACAGTTTACCAGGGGGCGTAGGGTCTGAAGATGGTCGGGGGGGTCTGGGGGGCTTCCGGCCATCTGGGGGTTTGCGGGGAGGAAGAGGACGGTCCGGGGCTATGCCCTCCCTGGTCAGCACGCTCTGCTCCGCGGACCGAGGCTGGCTGCAGCGCTGTCAGGTGTTCGGAGAGGCGGAGGAAGGGGAGAAGCCCGGCGCCGGCAATTTGCATGTAAAACCTCACAACGGAGGAACAGGAGAAAGTGGTGACGGAGAAGTGAGAGTGCGTGCTGAAGCGGGCGGAGGGATAGGAAATGCCAAAGCAAGAGGAAAAGGAGAAAAAACAGAGCTTGGAGATGGGGGAGAAAATGAATCGTCAGGCGCTGCAGAAGCTGAAAGTTTGAGGACTGAAAGTCACACCGAGACGCCCAAAACGGCAACGCACCGTGTAAGAAAAAGCAAAGGAAGAGGAGGAGGTGAGAAGAAGGAGGTGCGAGAAGAGGACCAGATTGAAACGGGAAAGACACAATCTAAAGATGAGGAAGAGGAAACAAAAAGGCCAGATAAGAAAGGGAGGAAGAGACAAAGGGAGGACGGAGAGGACGGAGGGATGAGGAAGAGGAAACGGAATGCCAAGAAGAAGGAGGAAGACTCCGACAGTTGCTCTAAAGCAATCCACAAAGAAGGGAGGAAGAAGAGAACAAAGAAGGCTGACGTGGAGGAAGGAGAGACATTACAAACCAAGGCACCAGAAAAGGTAAGGATGATCTTTCCATCGTTCACTTTCCTTTTTTTTTTAAATTTCAGATTGCTGTGAATTCTTTTCTTTCTGAATTCTTATGGTTGTGTGTTTGAATCTCGATCCCAGCAAATGCATTCGTCAAACTTCTCTTTTACTTTTTATGACTCCACGTATGAATGGAGTGAATAGAAAACATCCGGTTTATATTTTTGACAGAAATATAATTTCATGGCCAGGTTCCCCAGGAGAACCTGTTGGGGGAAGTGGAGGCGGACGTCAGAGCTCGCAGAATGTACAGTGCACAGCCTGCCAGGTAAAAGCAGCGTTACACCTTATTCATACAGGGAGGTTTTATTGTGACATTGGATTTTGTTATGCAGCATGAAGTCTGCATAAAGGACACAATTAAATATGTTGGTTTGACATGGATTTACCGTTGTGAAGCTCGAGCCTTCAAGCTGAGCTTCAAAAGAGTTGAACCTAAAATGACTATCATAAGTAAGACTATCATGTTGTTTTTGTAAAAGTGAAGTAAAAAAATTAAATTGTGTTTATACAGTCTTAGGTTCTTGTAAAGAGAAAACATAAAACATAAATTGGATACCTTCGTTATGAATTTATAATTCAGTATTTTGTTAGCACAAAGGAAGAATATACAAAGTTTGAATGCAATTCAGCTTCATAAGGATCAGTCAAGTCAAAGTTGATCTTTAATTTGTCCAAAATCAAACTAGTAATAAAAAGGTCTTCAAATTGTCTAATACCTGATTCTGATGACAATCTATTGAATATACTGTCTCTACTGTATGGACAATTGCAGACTGTTTTGGGGAAACCTTAAACCAAAGCCAACCTGATGCACCAAACCGTTCGGATTCTGGAAGCCAGAAGTTCAAACTTAGATTTAATTTTGCTCTGGTGAAATTAAAAGTCAAACCATTACCAGCCTTACGTCAGGTTTTACAACACTGGATTTCAGACCACTTTGAAACAAACTGAACTACTGAGAACACCTCGTGAGATGGTCTCTGAGTATGACTGGTTTAAAAGGGACTACATGTGAAAACACCTTTTTAGTTTCAGTTTTATTCACTCTTATCACGTACAATTCTTGAAAATGTAAAACAAATTTTTGACCTTTTAAAGTGGAGTCCACCTGTTGAGATTATTTGCTCTTATTACATATAACTTATTATAATATAATTATAATATATGATTATATTTCCTGTGTCCCCCCCCCTCAGGTGAAGTCTGGGCAGGTATGTGTGCTGCTCCTCTCTCCAGAGGCCCTGGTGGGAGGAGGTGGCTCGGGCTCCGGCTGCCTCCCCTCTGCTCAGCAGCTCCCCCCGGTGGCCTTCGCCTGTATCGACGAGGCGCATTGTGTCTCCGAGTGGTCGCACAACTTCAGACCCTGCTACCTCCGGCTCTGCAAGGTGTGTGTGTGTGTTAATGATGTGGTTTGCCTCCTATGAAATGCTCTTGATTGGGCTGTCACAATTATTACATAATGGTCTGATTTTAATTATTTGAGCTGACCGTGATTATTTTTTTTAAATCTTATGTTTCTGTCCAATTTCATTGGAATTTTTAGGCAATGTTAGAAATGGCACAGTACATATGTGGATTTGGTGTCTTTTTATCATTTGGGTTGAGGAAAATTTTGTAAAGAAATTCCAAAAATTTCAAGTGACAGAAGTGTAATACAAAAGTAATAAAATAAATCCAATAATGAATTAAAATGTATGTCACATCTATGTACAAAAGTTAACAGGGAGTAGTATTGTGCTAACAAGTTAGCCCAATTTGGCCAGGTGGCAGCCTTATTTTGGTAGTTAAGTTAACTTAAGTTGATAAAACTTAAAACATTGCGTGTGCTTTTGCACGCTGTCAATAACCCGCAAATAATTGACATTGACATTATCCTGGTTGAAGGTTCTGCGGGAACGTCTGGGCGTGCGCTGCCTGCTGGGCCTCACCGCCACGGCCACGCTGTCCACCGCCCTGGACATTGCTCGCCATCTCAACATCAACGACCAGGATGGCATCGCTGTGAGGTCTGCCGCCGTGCCGCCCAACCTGCAGCTGTCTGTGTCCATGGACAGCAACAAGGATCAGGTGTGTGTGTGTGTGACTGTGTGTGACTGTGTGTGACTGTGTGTGACTGTGTGTGACTGTGTGTGACTGCGTGTGTCTGCGTGTGTCTGTGGAAACCAGGGTTCCCACACAGCCTGGAAAACCTGGGAGTTGTCTCGTCAGGGAATAGTCATGGAATGGTGACAGAATTGGCCAAAATGTCATTGAAACCAAGATTTGTCCCGGAAAAGTTTCATTTCAAGAACTATGTGAGTGGACACAGTGTTAAACGTGAATACTTATTCGGGTTGTGAGAAATGTCCTGGAAAAATATAAATTTGAAGAGAGTGGGAACCCTGTGTCACTCTTGTTTTGTCCCTACAGAGAAAGTCAAATCCTCAAAAAGACAGCCGCAACCTTCCTTTTCTCTTTATTTGTGTGTCTCTCTCTATCTCTCCTTCTCTTGCTCTTTCTAGGCTTTAGTGTCCTTATTGAAAGGTGATCGTTTTGGTTGCCTGGACTCCATCATCGTCTACTGCACCAGGAGAGAGGAGACGGTGCGTGTGGCTGCGCTGCTGCGGACCTGCCTGCAGGGGGTGCTAGTAAAGGAGAACATCCACATCAGCAGCAGCCAACAAAGCAACCCTGTAGGGAAGAAGAAGAAGAAAGAAATGGGTACATGAAGCCGATCTATCAGGGGTCCAGCCCGAAGGGCGGGAATCCTATTGTTTTTGTTAATCTTCCTCGTCATTATCACATGTCAAAGTATCTGGCGCTCAGAAACCGTCGGACCCACACACACAAATGAATACGATTTGTATTCCGGGCAGTCCACAGACACTGTGGTCCAAGTTTGATCCACATCAGTCTATACTTGTAGGAGAAGTTTGTAAAAATGGGTGTTTTCGTCACCCCTCTTGGCAATACCAAAAGGTCACGTGAAAACACTGCAGACTACTGATTGGCCACAGAGAATTGTCACTGCGTCATCATTTCGTGACACAGGACATCGCAAGTTGACATCCTTCATTTTGGCACCAGCACCGTGCACTATCCGTATCATGCAGTTCCCCGCACTGCACTGGGAAACTCCGAGACACGCGGCAGGGTAACTTATAACAATGTCAAGGCCTGGTTCACAGCCAAACTAAGAAGGCTTGGTTTGAAAAAGGAGGAGGCATTTAATAGCGGCGACAGGAACGGGTTTCAAATGGAAAAACACACACGTGGCAAGGTGGTTACATACATTTGTATTAGTCCTTACACAGGTCACACCGACTAACCTGGACCCCATACATTGCTGCCTTCAGCTTGTATTATTATTATTATTATTATTATTATTATTATTATTATTATTATTATTATTATTATTATACAATTATGATTTTTGGTAATAATAAAACTGCACAATTTTTTGGTGTAATGTCTTTGTTATTTTTTCTGTGATTTTTGTCTTTCTAGCCATAATGCTCTCAATACCATTGAATGGCAGTTCTTATGTTGTATTGGGAAGTCTTTCACTTTAATCTCAAAGCAAAGCAAATAACAAGTTTATTTGTTAGCACCTGTCGGCATGCAACTCAATAGAAGACAATCTAATGATAATAAGAATAATATTAATAAAATAAAAAAGCAAACAAGCAAAGCATTTTATAATAAGTAAATATCAGACTCAATTTCAGTTTCAATTTAGATTAAAACATTAAATTCCTGATCATTCCTCGGTTCTTTTGAAATATTGGTCCTGAATCAACACATAGGGTCATCAGATCAATGATGGGGCTTTAATTGTGACCGAGATGTTTGCGTGGGTACTCTGTTCTCAAACTCTGTATGTGTCCTTAGAAAAACGGCAGCAGTTTGTTCAAATTACATTTGGCTTATGTTGTATTTTTAGCCTGCTCTCTACCCATCCATCCATCCATCCATCCATCCATCCATCCATCCATCCGTCCATCTGTCCTTCCTCTGCTTCACCTTCCTCTTCACTTGCTTCCAGCTCGGAAGAAGATTCGTAAGCCTCTGAAGTGGCAGGCCGAGTCGTACCACGCTGGCCTGTCCGCGTCCGAGCGGCGCCGCGTCCAGAACAACTTCATGTGCGGCGAGCTGCGGGTGGTGGTGGCCACCGTGGCGTTCGGAATGGGACTGGACAAGTCCGACGTGCGTGGAATCGTCCACTACAACATGCCCAAGGTCAGTGCCTGGACCTGCATCCCAACACACATCTAACACATTCAAGTTCTCAACCTTTTGATTAAGATTTGGATAAGTCACGTGTGTAGAGCCTCACTGGTCGGCTCTGGTAAAGTCCAAGTAAAGTAGGTAATCTCACCACTGTCAATGTAAAGACTATCAATCAAAATTATATTTATGTTATTGTGGCTTCAACATTTATTTTGGAGATATATCTGAACTAGCGCCGCTGAGGGTGGTGTAATTAAAATCAGATAGAAGGAACACGTATAAGGAAGGAAAATGCTAATATGCCCTGAATTTCCCTCTTGGAGATAAATTAAGTTTTATCTTAAAGATATAAAGATAAAATAAACGGAAGTCTCTTCTTTTTCATAATACAGATTTTGCCCAAAATGACCCAACAGCAGTGACCATATGCAAAGAGGATTTATATATATACATTTTTTTTTTATATATCAAAAATGCATTTTACTTTCACTTGGACTTTGATCTATTCAAATTTTTGTGTAATTTTCCATTCTTTACTATATTGTGTTGTGGTAAAATATCATCCAACCAGTCCTCCCCTCATGGTTCTACTGCTTTTCAGAGCTTTGAAAGCTACGTGCAGGAGATCGGGAGGGCCGGGAGAGATGGAGACCCGGCACACTGCCACCTCTTTCTGGACCCGGAGGTATGACTCCTGAAAACACAACAACATATAGCTCCGAAACAGACATAGTATGACAATCAATTCAGCTGTAGTACTAAAACCTGATGCTGCTTAAACCACACAAAGAGATTTTTTGTGTGTGTGTGTGTGTGTGTGTGTGTGTGTGTGTGTGTGTGTGTGTGTGTGTGTGTGTGCCTTGAACCTTTATCATAGTTTCCTTACTTTTGTTATTATCTTTTGACACACTATATTCATAATGGACATACAACGTTAAAACACATAATAATGGCACTGTAGGTTTTGTTTCATATAACATACATCTTTTATTGATGGGATTTAATGTTGTTACACCTGCTGTCTGGTGCCATCTTCCCTACTTGGGAACTCCACATATTCAGGGCTAAATGAGCTGTGGAGGAGTCCATTGGGTTTGACCTCATGGGGGAGGATGTTGTATGTTGTATTTACTTCAACAATAATCCCATTTTATAGATGAATGTTGTGTATTCATTTTGCGTTTATTTAAAACAAGTGCAACTTATGTTATTTAGTTCCTTGTTCAATAGTATTTACAGGTAAATATTTTTGTGTTTCGGATTTTTTCAACTTAAGTTGTTTATATTTTTTGGTCAATAAATCGTCATTTTTGCCTCAGTCTAGCTGCGACGGCTGTGTCTGACGGCTCTGTGTGTATTCTCCTCTCAGGGTGGGGACCTCCATGAGTTGCGTCGCCACATCTACGCCGACACCGTGGACTACTACACAGTGAAGAGACTGGTGCAGAAAGTTTTCCCTCCTTGTAAATGTAAACAGATCCACAAGAAACAGCAAGAACTTGCCAAGGTAAGTTGTCGGATGTTTATGTTTGTCTTTCATGATATTCCGGGGTGAGATAACTCATCCAAGAAACAGCCTCCTCTCCCACGCATCAAAAGTTGAATAAAACAATTTTGAACCAATACCTCTGAACCTATTTCCGAAATGGCCTTCTAGCATGCTATTTAGTATGCCTATTTACTATGTCTGAAACTTTACTATGCTCAAATTGCCGGGGGGCCCCCTTGATGGTGCAGTGTCAAACTTGCAGGACAGGGGGCAATAGAGGTCTAGGTTAGTAAACTGCTTTGGAGAATTAACGTTCTCAGCTCCCTAACACTCAAATTACCATTCCATACTGATGACGTTTTTTGAAACAGCCTGTAGAACCGGGATGTGAAACTTGGTTTAGCAGCATTGCGGCCAGGATTGGATTAAATCCCACTTCCTGAAGCGCAGATCATTTATTTTAAGCCACCGACCAGAGGAATAAAGCGGCCTCTTTCAGACTAAAAGGTTTAGAATGATGCTAAGATGATACTTACAAGATGAACATGCAGTGCAATAGAATTTAGCAGCGTATGTGGAGGAAATTGATGTATTTCACACAGATAAGGAAATTATTTTAACTAAACGATTTGAAAGCGCCTCGTGTACATTTAATAAAATAAAATCACAGAATGTGTCTGTCACAGCGCAGGGACGACATCGAGGACTCCGAGCTGCTGGAGATGATGGAGGTCTGCGAACGGGACAACAGCTTGAACCCCCCCGCCCCACCCGACATCGTACAGCCGACAGAAGCCGGTCACCAGAGGGATGTACCACCGCATCCTTCTGCAGAGGTGATTGATGTAAGAAATACCACAGCTTTTTAAAGGTTAAATTCTAAATGAGTCCAGAATGAATGAATAGTAATGATGTCTTGTCCCAAGACACCACCAACTGCAGGGGAAGGTAGAGAGGAGGAAAAGGAACAATTGGGAGACGACGGTTCCATGAAGAGCTCAGAACTCATGGTGAAGGGAGACGGGGATTGGAGGACGGAGCAGGAAGTGGGGTCCACGGAGAGCACTGATTGGCCGGCCAAGAGGGTGTGCCACACCCACGAGAGAGCCATCCCCATTCAGCAGACTGTGGAGGCTCTGGACATCACGGAGGAGGGTGAGTGGGAAGAGTGCACACTGTCTGAGAAGTCATCCATGTTCCTGAGAGTCATTTAAGATGTAAACATACCCCATGTTTGTGTGTCAGGCGTGGAGACCCTGCTGTGCTACTTGGAGCTCCACCCGCAGCGCTTCGTCGAGCTGCTTCACTCCACCCTGTCACTCTGCAAGATCAACTGTTATGACGGCCCCAAGCAGCTACAGAGGATCTCCAAAATGTACGGTACAAGCGCAGGGGTGAAATACAGTTTTGTTATGTAACTGATGTTTACATCACAGTTGCATATGTTAACACATATGCAAACTTGTGTGTATTCTAAAATGTTTATTTCTGCTTTTTTTTTTTTATTGTTGACATTGGCTTATATAGTTTCCTTACCTAGAATTAAAGAGTCTTTCACCTCCTGGTTTGAGTCTCTGTCCACCTGCTGGTGAATTTCAAGGAGTGCTGGTGTCTTGATTCGGAAAAGTTTGAAAACGGGAGTGGTTTGACAGTCCCCACTCAAGTCAATGCAGGGTGGGTGGTGGGGATTGGACCTCCTTCCCCTTTTCGATTTATTTTAAAATTTTTCCCCCCTTACTTGTTTTTATTTTTTTATTGTGACATGGAGAGCCACTAAAAGTACTGTTCTACATCAGCATCCTTCCTGCACACTTTGTGATGATTTCAACCACTAGATGGCGCTGAGTTACACATACAATCTGTAATGCGAATTTAATAACTTTGTGACAAATTTGAAATTGTATTTGCATTTATACTAAACAGTATATTTGAAATAGAATTTCTGAAGTTATTGAATTTCTATTCGATACAATGACAAAATGTACTTATTGTAAGTCGCTTTGGACAAAAATATCTTAATGACTTGATGTAATGTGTTTCTGGCCCATTTCAAACAAACTTGACTGTTCCAATCAAAGTTTTTATCAACGTATCATTCTTTTTTTTGGCAGCTGCCCCCCAGTCGCCGTGGTTTTGGCCCAAAAGCGAATGGCTGGAGAGCGCATCGAGGCGTGTGATTGGCTGGAGTTTGATGTCGTCGAGTTGGCGGACACGATGGCAGCTTCCTCTGGTGAAGCGAGGACTCAGGCAACTGCAGTGGAGTACAGGGAGAGGTGCGTCGTCTAACTGTACATGCTCAGTTTGATACGCTTCAGACCCCATTTGAAGTTGTCTCCAAGACCCCAATCTGAGAAGACTTTTAATGTTAGATCTGATTTTGTGTCGATGGTGAGGGAGATAACAATTAAACTAGGAATAAAACAGTCATGATTGTACATTCTCTAATTTGTGCTGACATCTTGTAAATTAACTGTCAGTATACAGTATAAGTGTAATATGTTTTTTTTCTTCTTTTTTATCTCATGATAAGGGAAGAAATATCCATAGTATTAGGAAAATTTGTAAATCCTAGAGGGGAGTTTTTACCATTAGCCATTACCTCTCCGGCACAATTGCTGCTATTAGGTCTGTGTGCTCGTGTTCGCTGTTTGATGGGGGGGCAGCGATCGGCGATATAAGATTTTAATGGAGGGCGTGCGCGTGGTAGGGTTCGCGTGCACACAGAACATATTGTGGCAAATGCGGCCTCCTTGTTCCAGACGTGCAGGATTTAATATTTACAAGTTAAGTATTTACACAAAAACCTCCAGTTTTTACTAAATCAAGTCCCGTAGCAACGGAACTCAACAGGGAGACGTGCGTCCCGACAGTGGAGACACAGGTTTTTTTTGGAACAGTATGGAGCAAGATAGTCCCTTAACTCAGTTGTGTTTAAAATAAATTGTCTCATACATGTAGGGAAAAAACAAAATTAAATACATCTAAAATAAAAAGACAGGCACGGGAGCCTGCAAGCAGCGCTGTCTGGAGGAGAAACAAAAAAAAATCTCCAGTTCTCTGAGTTAGGTTTACGTTTTTAATTTTCAATACAAGTAAGAAACTAAGGAAACAAACTTAATCAAAATCTTTCTCTATGAGATTATATTATGTATTGCTATATAATTATCTGGGATTGCCTGAGCAAGATATATTCATGAACTCATCATGAACCTGGAACCTCGGCACACCTGCAATGTGCGCACAGTGACTCCGCTGTGCTGCTCCGTTTGCCCAGAGCGGCAAAATGCCAATGTGCCTTTATTTCTATTTTTTTGAGCACCTGCCCCTCAAAGTCTCTGTACGGGACTGTAGAGGGGAAGGGAGACCCGATCACAAGTGGTTACTCAGCAGCTCTGAGCAGAGAGGGGGAGAGTCTCCGACCCCTCTCTCCTTCCCTCTCCTTCTCTCTCTCTCCGCTCTAATTTCAGGTCACGGGAAACTGCACTTGCACCGTTTCAATTCTCAGATTTTGCCTGGCGGATTAATAAATAACAAATTTCATCTTAAACCCGCCAAGCCTACCTGCTATGTTTGTTTTTTTTAAATGTACTTTTGTTTTATCACTTCCTTTGTGCAAATAAATAGATAATCAATAATTTTTCTGAAGATCCACTGGAACCTCTTGAGGGACCCCTCTGAGGGTCCCCCGCCCTCATGTTGAGAGCCACTGCTATAGACCATAGCACCATTAGAGGCACCGGGAAAGCTCCTCACCGTCTTTTGTTTACTTATGCTTTAAAACTTCAGGTTAAGGTACTGTTGGTATTAAGAATAAATGTGGCTAGTGGGAAGTGTGGCTTTATTCATAATTGAAACTGAACTTAACACAAGTGTGTGTTTTGTGCATCGCAGCGGGTGGTCGTAGCGGCATCCTTGTCGAGTTTTCCTCGCCCTCCTTCTACTTCCGCTCCTACGGCGACCTGGACCACAAGGAGATGGACAGAGTGTGCCACTTTCTCCACAAACGAGTGCAGGACCAAGAGAAAACAAAACTCTTCCAGCTGTCTGCCTGCTTCAAGGCCTTCCAGAGGTGCGCACACACACACACGCACATGCACCCCCTTTTTGATGGCACTGCCACAGCTGTAGATATATAATTTCATTATTTATTTTATCCGAGTAGAGTGAGCTCCACGTTCTAAAGTGTGTGTGTGTGTGTGTGTGTGTGTGTGTGTGTGTGTGTGTGTGTGTGTGCATGTGCGTGTGCGTGTGTGTGTCCCAGTGTCGCGTTCCGTACCGTGTCATCCTGTGTGGAGGATTTGGACAAGGATCGCAGCCTCCAGCTAAAATCACTTTTATCCGAGTATTTCGACAAGAGGAGAGACAGAGCGCGTTCAGAAACACCAGAGGATACGGAGCTTGACAAATACAAGGTAACACATACTTATACCTGTGTATGTGTGTGGTAGCGTAGATAGTTGGACATACCTTTTCTGTCCCTTTCTTCTCCCACAGAATATTTAGGCATTTACGTGTGTCTAATGACTTGGAAATGTGTGTGTTTACAGATTTTAGACTGGGAGAATCAGATCCGAGTCGACATCAGAAGTTTTCTCACCAACCGAAGTGATGAGAAGTTCTCCGGAAGAGCTGTGGCTAGAATCCTGCACGGCATAGGTGAACACACACACACACACACACACACACACACACACACACACACACACACACACACACACACACACACACACACACACACACACACACACACACACACACACACACACACACACACACACACGTCTGTCTTGCCACTTGTTTGCCTCAGCCAATGAAGCAGTGCCAAATGAAGCAGTGAGTACATTCTGTCAAAAGAGGAATGGGGAAATCTCCACACACTGACTTAACATCCCTTAATGCTGAGGATGGTCGCCCAGCCCACCGAAGTGTTGATTTCCAGCCTGAGCTTTTGGTCCTGGCATAGTATCGTATATTTTGTGTATTTGTATATAACATAACATGTGGTGTCCTGGTGGCTCAACCGGATAAGCGTGCGACCATACAGTATACACCGATGGGCCACAACCTTAAAACCACTGACAGGTAAAGCGATTAACATTGATCATCTGGTTCCAATGGCACCTGTCAAAGGGTGAGATATATATTCGGCAGCAAGTGAACAGTCAGTTCTTGAAGTTGATGTGTTGGAAGCAGGAAAAATAGGCAAGCGTAAGGATCTGAGCGACTTTGACAAGAGACTAATTGTGATAATTGTGATGGCTGGACAACTGGGTCAGAGCATCTCCAAAACGGCAAGTCTTTTGGGGTGTTCCTGGTATGCAGTGGTTAGTACCTACCAAAAAAGATCCAAGGAGGGACAACCGGTGAACCGGCGACAGGGTCATGGGCGCCCAAGGCTCATTGATGTGTGTGTGTGGGGAGTGAAGTCTAGCCCATCTGGTCTGATCCCACAGAAGATTGTTGAAAAAGTTAATGCTGCTATGATAGAAGGTGTCAGAACACACAGTGCATAACAGCTTGCAGCGTATGGGACCGGTCAGAGTGGCCATGCTGACCCCTGTCCACCACCGAAAGCACCTACAATGGGCACGTGAGCATCAGAACTGGACCATGGAGCAATGGAAGAAGGTGGCCTGGTCTGATGAATCATGTTTTCTTCTACGTCATGTGTATGACCAGGGTTAGGGTCCGATCTGATCAAGCATCTGTGGGATGTGCTGGAACAACAAGCCCGATCCATGGAGGCCCCACCTCCCAAATTCCAGGACTTAAAGGATGTGCTGCTAACGTCTTGGTGCCGGATACCACAGGACACCTTCAGAGGTCTTGTGCAGTCGATGCCTTGATGGATCAGAGCTGTTTTTGCAGCAATAGGGGGAGCTACACAATATTCGTGGTTATTAGCGCTTGTTTAAATGTTGTGGCTGATGGTCTATGCAAAACGCCTGCAGTGTCCCGAGTTAGAATCCAGCCTGTGGTCATTTGCTGCGTGTCTCTCTCTCTCTACCCCCTAAGTTCCTGTGTTTCCCCACTGTTCAGTGCATTGCACTGCTGCCTCACAGCAAGAAGGTCCTGGGTTCGATTCCCGCCTGGGGCGCTGTTGGCACGGTGCTCCGGCGGGTTATCTCCCAAATAGGAGCCTTTCTGTGTGGAGTTTGCATGTTCTCCCCGTGCTCACATGGGGTTTCCTCCACCTCACGTCAGTAAGCACCCCCACCAAAAACATGCACCCATCATTGTCTGACCAGCAATGGACAATTATCACCTGGTCCCCGGGCGCGTCCACGTATGCTGCCCACTGCTCCTGGCTGTGCCCCCGGAGGAAGGACAAGCCAGGATGGGTCAAAAGCAGAGAATCCATTTCACTGGCCACCATCAAAGCATGTGCATGTGTGTGTGTGTGCAAGCATGTGTTGTAGTGTGGTGTGTTGCGTGACTAATAAAGACTGTTTCTTCTTTCTTCTTCTTCTTCTTCTTCTTTATCAGACGGATTTGTCCAAAGTGACTTACAATCAGTACATTTGTCACAGTATCTAACAAATTGTCACAGCTCAACATTCTCTAGAAACAAACAGTACTAGTAGAGTTGTTTTTCTTTGTAATTAAAGTACATTAGAGGGAAAGCAGCTCATGGGGTGGACAGGTCAGTGCACTGCACGTAGGGTCCAGGTGTACTCTGAAGAGATGGATCTTTTGTCTCCGACAGAAGATGGGAAGCAATTCAGCAGTTCTGACCCATATATAGATAAACAGTAGATATATTTATATATCTGACTTTTTCTGTTTTGTATTTTTTGGCTATTTGTATATATTTGAAAATTTGAATTTAGGCTATTTTTAATGAAATTGTATCTCATTTTTATTCTCCATATGTTTGACTGTTAAGTTGTTGTTTTTTTAATGCTGATGGTATAGTACATGTACTGTAAATATCCCTGGTGGAATAAACATATTCTGAATATGGAAGCAGGACTCGCTGTATTAAGACGTGTTGTATGTCTTTCTTCTTTTGTGTATTGACATGATAGAAGATGAAATTCTCAAAGAATAGTACATTTTGTTTTCTGTTTCCTAGGCAGCCCGTGCTACCCCGCCCAAACCTACGGCCGGGACAGACGCTATTGGAGGAAATACATCCAGTTTGACTTCAACCAGCTCATCCGATTAGCTACGCAGGAGATCATTCACTTCAAGTGATTGGTGCCGTTCACACACAGCTACACATTACATGTACGCACATGCACGCACACACACACACTTGTCTCAGAACGAGCAGCATTTAATTTGTCTTGTGAATGTCTCTTTTCTAGAATATTACAGTTTTGTACTTAAAATTATTTTCATGAAGACCATAATCTATTAAATAAAATGACTTTTTATATGTAGAGCTTTTTTTTCTGTCTTCTCAAACACATTTGAGCAATACTTACATTGAAGCAAGCAATATTAAAAATGAATATGAATAATTGAACAGGGGTATCTCATAAATCTGGGATTGATTCATTTTATCCCGAAAAATGGCCGACACCACAAAGAAGTTGTAGTGACTACAAAGAAAGTTTGTAGGGAAAAAACATAGGAGATGAACAAGTCAATAACTCTGCTCCGTTACAAGGAAGTTAAAATGGACAAAAACAAAGTGACCCCCCTGAAGGATGCACTTGTTCAGGGTTGGTTTCTGTTGACCTAAACAGTTCATGTCCAGAGTCCATGTGTCTGCTCCTCTTCAGGACTTATTTACACCCCACTCAGTCCCAACACTTATAACTAATGGTTACAAATGTGTTAGGCCCATAAACACAGCGATTTCCTATTTGATGTCAGACCTTGAGAAATCGCCTCCTTGACCATTACAACTTTACATGATACACCTTTCACTGTTACCCAGCGCTCCCGCTGATATGAAACCCCTTCTTGTGCTGGCTGAGAATCTTCTAGACCGTAATTACCAAACCTAGTCAACGTAAGCTTTTGATATAATATTGGTTTTGTATAAAATAGTGGTAATGATAGTCATTCACCTAAAACGAAATATTGACTGAACTGCTGACACGGCTGATGTCTATGATGCTGCGTGTGCGTAATGACCATTTACGCTTGAGATTTCTCCAGAGTGACGAGCGGTCTGCTCAACGACTCAATTGGGATTTATGGCTTCTTTCTGGTTTTTACTGTCCTTATCTTTTCCCCTCATCCCTCTCGCTCTCTTTGTCCCTTCAGGGCATTGCACCCAAAGTTCTCGAGCTTCACACACACTTTGTGAAGTAATAAACTTGGGCAGCAGCTGTTATTCAGTACAGGAGTGTGTTTTTTATCCCCATCTGAGATGACAGACAACACAACACTCTCAATGAAACACTAATTTAGAATGCATGAACATCACATCTCAATTTACATATTTCATTGGAAAGTCTTTACAAAGATCTTTACAGGTTAGGTGCGTTTATAACGTCGGGAAGCATCCAAACCACGTTGCAGATATGGAAAGAACTTAGAAAAACTAGAGAATAGCTTGCATTAAGAAAACCTTTGTCCCTGTCAACAATAATTAGTTTCAAATGTGATGGTGTGTGTGTGTGTGTGTGTGTGTGTGTGTGTGTGTGTGTGTGTGTGTGTGTGTGTGTGTGTGTGTGTGTGTGTGTGTGTGTGTGTGTGTGTGTGACTTGTCATTGGACTCTGGTCTGAGTGAAAACGTGAAGGCGCTGCAGATAAGAAGTCATTTCATGAATGACTTGACATGAGTTTCTTTGTCATGAAAGTTTGCAAAGGAACAAAAATATCTTAATAGATCTCATCTTTCATTATCTTTCAAAACAGAAAATAAGCACATTAAATCAAAATTTCCCATTAGAAAGACATTGTTCTCTGCGCTCTACAGCTGAGATATTTAAGACTCAATGCTTGGGTTCTTCATTTAGTTCAACATTTTGTCCATCAGAAAACTTGCTTGGACTTTTAAATTGAATAATTTCTGTAATCTGGTTATTTTCATTAATATAAGTATTTTTGTGAATGAAACAAAATGCCTAAAAGTTTGGAATCAGGCAAAGGGAGGGGAAAACAAACAACGTTGACCATTGTTGCTCCAGGAATTCTATATGTCAATATAATAATCTTTATATTCTTTATTACCAAAGAGTGATTTAGGTAAGGTCATAGAGTGCACACTGCACAGTAGGTAAAGCTTCCACTGTCTGAATGGTTGTGCATTTGGATATTTTTCTGAAATGCATCAGTCCTTGTAGAAGGAACCTTTTTTTTTTTGTCTTTTTTTGTATCTTGTGTTTTCACAAGGTCTCCCTGTAGACACAGGTATCTGTCTTTGGAAGTGGTCTATGGTATTGTGCCAGCAGAGCAGAAAAACATTAAGTGTGTAGATGTTTTGGCAGCTTGTTCCTCTGCACTGTGGGAGCGCTTCAGGCGTCCTTCCAGTTCCAATGTGCTCGGGACGCTCTGCGAGCCTGCCTGCGTGTCCTGCTGTTCAGAAACCGATCTGGTCCTCATACAGCGACAGCACCAGGAGAATGGCCCAACCACTGAGCAGCCCTATGTTTTGCAACAGAAACATCAGCCAGGGCCTTGTGCTGTTAATATGGATCAGGGTAGGGAGCTTTAGAGGAAGACAGGGAGAGAGAGAGAGAGGGATAAAAAATTTAAAAAAGTATTGGAGTTGGGCATAGACACTGGAATAGTCGAGTACAAACTCAAAGTACTGTCTAATTGTGAGATTAATTTGTTTTCCCTTTCATGGTTTGGACTTTGAAGTCTTTATTATAATTATTACCCAGTCAGTCACCCACCATATCAGCCAGTCCCACATAGAGGAAGAGGCCGGCTGCGACGGCACCGATCCATTGTTTTGTAACGAGGTCTGTGGCCACCGACAGAGCGATGTACAGGCCGATGAAAGACGTCATGGCACTGCCGACGTTCAGCAGCAAGGCCTTACGCACGGACATGCCGCAGTGGAGCAATATGGCAAAGTCACCTAACAGAGGGATGGTAAATGATTAGTTCATTGACTGAATAACTCACTGACTTTAAAACTGAAGAAAGGCGTCTTGACCAGTTATTCAATCAGACAACTGTTGTAGAGGTTTTTGACATGTACTTTGACTCCACGAGGGTGGAGATTTTATGGAATAGTTTATGGAAGGCCACAGCTTGTGATGCGTCTCTACCCAGTTCGTGTGGCAGTTCGTGGCAGAACACAGCGATCGATGTGGCCAAGCCCGACTTCCAGGACAGAGAGAAAGCCGCACCAATGGCCAAACCGTCAGCAAAGTTATGGATCCCATCGCCGATAGTTATCATGTAGGGCAGCAGGCGCTGCTCTAGAGGGAAGGAGGGCCAGAGAGATACACAGCTGAAATCAATTGGAAATTCAAGCATTTTTTCAAATGTCAATGATCCACCTCGATGCTTTCTTATTATGTATGTGAGCGCTCTACTTTTTAAAGAACAGTTTCTCACAAATAAAAACAATAATCATTATTATTATTATTTTTATTATTACATCATTATGATGATGTCATGCGTTTACAATTCACATCTTCTCTTACCTCTGGTGCGTTCCTTTGGTTGGGGGAACAATGCCTCGCTGCCGAAACCGTTAACCTGAAAAGTATTCAGCCCATGACACTGTATTACATGTATTATTGTTTCATGAAAGGCAAGTGAACCGATCATGAGCTGCTTCTATGTGGCACGGTCAGGTTTTTTTTTTTTTATTACTCTGAAATTCTGAGCTCAAATTTTGTGTGTGGTTGTGAGGCTATAAAAGGTTTCTTAAGAGCCTCATTCCCTTTATGAGTTGTAAAGTGAATTTTATCAGCGTCTCACCAGGTCGGCTTGTGATATCGACTGGTGTTTGTCCTTTTGTGTCTTCTGTTGATACAACTCGATAACTCTCCCATGGTCACAGTGATGAGGCTCTGGCCCTTCCTAGAGAGGGAGGCAATTCAGCAAGGATAGTGTGATGACGGCAGAGCGTTGGATAAACACAAAAGTGGACGAAGGACAAAGCGTCAAAGATCATGTCATGCGAGCAGCACACACATTACTTTGGTTTACGTAACTTAGTAAGAAGTCTTCGTGAAATCACATGTATTTGAAAATATATTGTGTATTTCAATGTTTGATTCATGAATTCAGTAATTGCTCCATGATGTGGTGGTGATGGATGTGCGTGTCTCCTTACCCCATGGTGGTGCGAGTGATTAGATTCATCTTTTGGTGTAGCTAGAGCGAAGATCGTTTCCATCAGGTAGAAAATGTAGATCCCGCCAACCAGCACCAATAGTTTATAGACGTAGTCTAGATTCTCCTCCTGGTGGTTGGTGTGTGAAGAGTGGTGGCTGCCGTGGTCATGATTGTGTAAACCCAGGACCTGGACACAGAGAGAGGGAGATACCTGTGTAAGGCTTCCAGAACACTAAAGGTTTAAAAACTTCCAGGTAGTGTCCTGTGCTGAAACCCCATTTCCACCGTGCCAGCTCTCCTGTCGTGATGCCAACGGTTGGTTCATAGCAAACAAATCTTTTAAGGGTGGGTCGGTTTGCAAGGCCGTGCATGAATCAAAGGAACAAATGGACAAAAGACTTTCACTGAGCGACTTGTCAAGAAGCAAATCTCCCAAACAAGAGCCAAACCTTTCATTGCTTCTCCCCCATGACCAGACGAAAACAAGTGTATGTGGAACATTTTGGGGAACTTCTGTGGTGTTAATGTTTGGCCACCTTTCAGAAGACGCTGTAAAACCCGAAGGTTTTGCAACAAATCGCCTTGCCGCTGTCTGATGCAAATAAGATATTCACAAAGTTGATGCAGACTTTAGTTTACCATCTACCCAAATCAATCGCAATTTGGTCAGAATCCAAGTTTTGGGTCACCGCTACATACTAGGAATAGGGAATGGTTTAAATTTGTATGATTGAGGCTCAGTGCTCTTGCACTGTACTAGCTCTGTTCTAACTAGTTAAAAACACTTTGAAGCTAGCTAGTAGTAAAGGTAGGTAACTGAAACATTTTGAACATCTTACCATAGGCACCAGGTGCAGTATGGCATCACCAGTGAGGGAGCCTACGGCCAGGCTGATGCAGAACTGGATGAGCATTTGGAACAGGTTGGCACAGGAAGTACAAAGAAGCACCGCGATGCCCAACATGGACATCAGCGTGATCACCGTGTTGGCGATGGTGGCATAGATGTATCCTAAAAGAGAGAAGAGGTTTAGACATCACAGGAAAAATCTTATTAGGAATTGTTGGATGTGACAGAAGGATCGAACATTCAGTTGTAACAAACTATCTGAAAAGAGACACACACACACACACACACACACACACACACACACACACACACACACACACACACACACACACACACACACACACTCTGACTGTCTGCTTACGCTCAGATTGGCTGAGCTCATCTGGTTTCAGACGTTCTCCAGACACAATGCAGGCCCCACTGAGGACCTGCTGGAGCAGTGCTGGGCTGAGCCGCGCCATGTTGCCCCGGTTCAGGGCGGGAGAACCCGAACTGTTGTCCGTCATACCGTAGATCAGAATCAGCTCCTCAGCTGAGAAACAGTGCTGAGAGCAAAGGAGGACATGTAAGCGATCTGATCACAGATCGATTTATTGGTGAGTAAACCACCGACTTATTTTGGGAAGATGCACAGTGGTTTAAAGCTTGGACTATAAAATACATCTTTAAAAACCCCAATTACTGGGTGGTAGATAAACGCAGAAATAACAGATGAAAATCATTGTTAACAATGGTCATATCGTGTGTATATTACTGAAATGTTGCATGGATTTAAAGTTAACAGTATTATCATAAAAGTAATGCGTGTGTGCCCGCACATACTGGGAACATGGTGATGTTTTTGCCAGGTTCCTCTTCATGTTCATGAACCATCCTCTTCTCATCCTCCTCATCATGTCCAACATGTTCATCTGCATGACCACTATGGGGCTCATCTCCATGTTCCATCTGGCTACGTCCCAGGTTCATACTGCTCATAAGAGCCTCCAGGTCTATGGCCACAAACAAACGACTCAACTTTAGAAAAATGAAAACATTTACATTTGTTTTTTTTGTTTTTTTTAATTACTTTTAAAAGGTAGTGTTGCCCCCCGGTTTGAGCCTCACTCAAACCACCCAAAGCACGATTGAGAAAAATGCCAAGAACTGGACAAGGAGTGTTGGTGTGGAGGGGGAATGACTAAATTACAAAAAGTTTGAAAATGAGCAGGGTTTCAGTCCTCGCGCTTTCTTTGTGGTTGGGACCCTTTGGTGATTTTCTACCTCATTTTCAGGTAATGGTTGTAAAACGGGTTCAGCTGAGGTCAAACGCGTGAACACTTGCAACTTGTTGTTACAATCAAGCGAGAACTTTAAACCGTAATTTCTATATGACGTAAATAAAGTATTATATCACAATTAAACTACAGAGTAACTACATCAGGGACCAAGGTCTCTCAGAGTCAATCAGGAAGGAGGCAGAGATTATTATTGTCAACATGGTTTAGGAAAAAGGAACGTTGGAAAACCACCTGATTAGAGGCCTGACCGCTGTTGGGAACACAGATCCCCATTTTTGGCAAAGTGCAGTCTGGCTTCACGTGGTTATACATCAATTTTAGTGAAGTCAACAAAAGGGCAGAAAAATTACCTCATCTCCCAAGTTCTCTACAAGGCAGTGAGGGCCGGGACTGCAAGTGTTTTGGTAATGTTGTGGCCGTTTACCTTGGATAGTAAAATTCTCTGCTCCCACACGCTGCATGATGTAGTTCAGAAAGTAGCTCTCTTCGGGCAGGGAGTGGCTGCTGAAGCAGCGCCCCTGCAGGGCGTGATAGAGAACACAGCCCAAAACTGCCCCCAGCTCGTGTCCGTGACCAGCGCCAGCTGATGGTGCATTCACCTCTGCCATGATGTCAGTGGCTGTTAAACAGCCATGCTTATCACCATGATTTAAGGGAAGGAGGCCGAATGAGGAACGGGACATAGTGGAAACAAGATAAGTGAAAGAAGAGATAATTAATATCACTCACTAAACCAAATACAAAAGAGGATTATTCAATAAGTCAACCACTGAATGACGGGACAATGGAATAACATTTAATAATACAATTCCTGCTTGACAGTTTCATACCAAATTCAAAACATCAGGGCTTGTCCTGCCAAAGTAAATTCTAGCGACTCAACATTTATTTGTGTTGAGATATATAAACCTTGAGATAAGCATTGAATACTTCACCTATTCTGCCTCTACTGTAATGTGGTGTTCTTCCTTCGTTGATGAATGTGCGTAATTCTTGACCTGACCTGCTACAGTGGATATCTGAAGATATGACATTATAGGCCCATAATAAATACGCATGTGAAATGGTTCTACTTGAACTAGTACCTAACTGCTGAGGAGGGAATCTGGATTTCAGGCAACAAAACCTCAATAGTTGTTGACACCGACCTGATGGTTCAAAGGGCTGTAGTGCTCATCCAGCTCTTGAAGCAGGGTCTCTAATCCCTCTTGGTAAATGTTGTGCTCATGTCGGCGCCCGTTGTCACGGCCTTCAGGATGAGATCTTTCCTCCTTATGGTGGTGTCCACCACCTTCTATTCTGTGGAAGAAGTGTTCAGTCTCCTCCATCCATCTCCCTTCTCTGATGGCGGAACAGGCCAGAGCAGGAGAGCTGAGGTAGAAAATACTTCCAGCCGCAAAAGCAGCAAAGTCAGACACACCGTAGACGACGTTGCCCGTGGATCGGCCGTAAATGGCGGTTACTTTTTGTGTTTCCCGTCGGTCATGGACGGAGTGATTGACCATCAGCTGATGTATGCTACCTGTTAGATTACACTAAACACAAACGCACATAAAGAAAAATATGTCAGACAAGCGGCGAGTTAAGAGTTAGATGCATGCTAGACATTAAACAAAACGAGTAAAGCACGTGGTTACCGACAACTTCAATGTTTAGGTGTCAGTCTAAGGGCTAGTTACCACCAAAGCTCTTCAAATACAATTCTCAAAGAGAATTGTAAGGAAGTCTCTTTTGTTATTTAATCTTGTGATTTGAGAAGGACAGAAACTCTTGTGAGCAATGGAAATATCATCTTATCTTGATATTATTTTCAATCTCAAAGTGAAATAAAATATACTTTCCCTTGAAAAGGTCTTTGAATTGCATGGCATGTATTTAAATCTTAATATATTCATACATTTGGAAAGATGATTGATAATATTTTGCAATGTATTGCAAATATACCAATCGTTATTATTACTGTTATTATTATTATTATTAATTAACATTTAGTAATAGTGTACATATTTGGGAGTAATAGAAAAACATGAAGTAGGGCCATATTTTATAATATTCTTAAGGAAAAACGTGAAGGAAAAAGGAAATATATTCTTAAGGAAAAAGTGATAATAAAGAACAGAAATCTCACACATACACACACACACACCAAGAAGCAAAAAAAGATATACACATAAAAGGCAAAATATGTAAACAAAAACATTTCTGTTCAATTTCAGTTCTACATGTTTGAATAGTGAGTGGTTGGTTGGCGGTTGGACCTCGACCTCTCGCGCTGTGCCCACAGCAGAGCCTCCTAAAGCCCAATAGAAACGTACCTTTCCACACGGCACCTGGCCGCACTGCACACGGTTCTCCAGCGTATTAAATAGCGAGCGGACGGACTCCCAGCTCAGATGCTCCAGACCGGGGGACACCAGGTTCACCACGTCCCGGTAGCAGGCCTCCGAGGCCGGGGAGCAGCACGCACAGCCCAGGCAGCAAAGACAGGCCAGCTGCAGGGTGGAACGCAGGAGCAGCGGCGACCAGGACCAGGCCATTGTGATAATTTATGATAAAAGAAAAAAAACAACCTTTTATTTATTTTTATTTTTTTAAATAACTGCCTTTAAAATCTTAATTCCAAGGGGAATGGAGACTGAGGCTGATAATGAATAAATTACAAAATAATAATGGAAAATGTTTCTCCAACATCCAGGCACGGGGACATGGAGTGTCTGGGCTCCAGCAGCGCGAGGCTCTTATCAGTTCAAATGGGCTCGAGTGCACCTGATCAGCTGCAGCCTGATTGGCTGAGGGTCCATGGAGCAGATAGTTCAGAGACACCGTCCGTGCCGTCACACCCAGGGGCACCACAGAGTGACTACAGCACCTTGTGATCACACTTGTAAATAAGCAAAAACATTAGTGTATTTTGCAAAAATACAAAATATTGGAGAACTACAACAATGATATGAGATCCGGACAATTATGTCTCAACTTGAATATTTTATTGATGTCTTGCTGGGTGTGTTTTCCTACCCTGTGGATCTTTGATGGCTGTAATAAGTGTTTTGTCTATTGCGTTTTAATTGAAATTTACCTGATTTGTCATTGAATTCAATATAATTCACTCCTGTTCTTTACATGAGGAATTTTCTTTTCATGCGTGATATTTTCAGAGACTTTTAAAATAATCGATATCACTCACATAATGAATCAAATATATCAAACATTCACTCATTCCTTGATGATATTGACCTTCCTAAACTTTCGACGGAGCAGGTTACCACATGAGATCGACCACTGACTCTTGAAGAACTCAGGAATGCTCTCTTCTCTATGCCCAACAATAAATCACCTGGATCAGGTGGCTACCAGTGGAATTCTATAAACACTTCTGGCCACTTACTGTATATCTCCATTATTCATCAGAATGGTTACGGAGATGAAGTCAACCTCCGCCATGCCGCCGCAAATGAATACTGCTCTCATTTTGGTTTTGCTCAAAGCCAATAAGGATTCTGCCCTCACCTTCAGTTAGAGACCCGTAAGCCTAATTAACTGTGATTTAAAGAATATTAGTTCAACACTAACCAACAGAATTGAAAAAGTAATTCAATTTATAATTCACCCAGACCAAACATGCTTTGTCAAGGGCAAACTCTCATCCAGCAACATGTGCCATTAATGTGTGATGAGTATATCTCAAAGGAACAACTTAAATGCTGTTATTGCTTCTTTAGATGGCGAAAAAACATTTGACAGAGTGTGGCAGTTTCCCTACCACACGCCACCCAAGTGGCGTTTTCAGGGACCTTCAGCACAGACACACAGACGACGGGGGGTTGTTAACACCAGTTTATTGTAGAGATGAGGCGAGGTGGAATTAGCCAGGAGCAGATGGAACATGTCATGACAGGGCTCCCCTCCTGACTGAGTGTGTGGACAGGGTTTTTAAACCTGATGCTCTTCAGCCCAACCAACAAACATCAGGTGTGGCTGCTCAAGGCATCCCATCCACCACATACCCTCAACACCCAACTGAAGCCAGGAATATTCCTGGTCGAAGCCTTCTCCCCTCCTCCACCAAGCAGAGAACAAAAATGAAAAATGCTTCAAACAAACTCTGAAACAGGGTTCCCATACCTTATACAAACAAACGTCCAACGTGGCTGCTGGGTGGTCCCGGCGATGGCTGCAGGGCGGAGAAGCTAGCCGCCAGTGGTTCCCTATGGTGGTTGCTGCACTGCTTCTCCCCCGGTCCTCCGCCGGACCCCCCAGGTGCTGCTGCTGCCAGTCGGGAGAGGGTTGGTGCTGGGGCCGCCCGTTGAACCACTGGTGGCTCTAGGGCGTCTTCGGACGGCCCTTCTGTGTCCCTTCCCCGTGCCGGAGCCCCACATTGGGCACCACTGTGTGACAGCTCCTGTTTTGGTTGTGGCTCTCTTGAACACATCCTGCTGCGATCGCAATTTGCTCTTGCACCATTTGTTGTTTTTTTTTGAAGGCTCACGTTGGCAGACTTAGCTCCGTGTTTGGTGTCAAAATGCCGACGTAGATTGTACTCTTTGACAACCGCCACTGCCTCATAACACAAAAGACATACCGGTTTTTCTCCTTGAAGCACAAACATATATTCGCCTTCCCATCTTTCTTTAAACAGCCTTCCATCTGCATCAATTTTTCTCTTCCTGGACATTTTGGGATCATTGTTTGTATTTCTTAATTCGGAAAATGGCACTGATGTGGAAACACTGCAATCTAGTGGTGGGATGCCGTCACTTCACGGGTAACATGATTGGCATGATCGGCATTATAAGATAATCAGACCTTCTAAGCTCTCGCGGGCCACATAAAATGACGTGGCGGGCCACATTTGGCCCGCGGGCCTTGAGTTTGACACATATGCCTTATACAAACAAACGTCCAACGTGGCTGCTGGGTGGTCCCGGCGATGGCTGCAGTGCGGAGAAGCTAGCCGCCAGTGGTTCCCTATGGTGGTTGCTGCACTGCTTCCCCCCCGGTCCTCCGCCGGACCCCCCAGGTGCTGCTGCTGCCAGTCGGGAGAGGGTTGGTGCTGGGGCCGCCCGTTGAACCACTGGTGGCTCCAGGGCGTCTTCGGACGGCCCTTCTGTGTCCCTTCCCCGTGCCGGAGCCCCACATTGGGCACCACTGTGGCAGTTTCGCTGCCACGTGCCATCCAAGTGGCTATTTCAGGGACCTCCGGCACAGAGACACAGACGACGGGGGTTGTTAACACCAGTTTATTGTAGAGACGAGGCGAAGTGGAATTAGCCAGGAGCAGATGGAACATGACATCAGCCTGGTGGAGATTCAACAAACTCAGTGGTTACAAACAAATCTCCAAACAAATTCACTCCAATTTGGCACAACCTGGATTTTCTGGTTACAAACAGACCAATAAACTTCAGGTCTTGGAAAAGACGCGGAATTCCTCATCTGGAACACATTTTTGAAAATAATTTAGTAATATCCTTCCCAACCTTAACCCAAAGGTATAATATCAGTGGTCACAGTTTCCTGCAGTTTCTTCAACTACAGCAGTCTCCTAAAGTTAAAAGTGAATTAACGCACAACATCCTCCAACCACCTCTGATGATTGAACATCTTACTCATATAGTTAATTTAAAAAAAAATCTCTTTTCCAGAATATACAAACTTTATTAAAAGAGATGACCCTTTAACTTTATCTACTATGGAATGGGAAAGAGACCTTGCTGTTACCAGCGATATCAACCCGTGGAAGCTTATTTGCAACATACTCAACAGCTTTTCTATGACCCGCAATTCCAAAATGCAACTCATCCAATAAGATTTTGCACAGAGCTCATATCACCCAAGACAAAATGTTCAAAATGGGTTTTGTGGATAAAGACGTTTGTTCTCACTGTTCCCTTAATACCAGAGATGACTACTCTCATGCCATTTGGCTCTGCCCACCTATCCAAACAATCACCAAGAAGCTATCAACCCTTCTGTGTCCCAGCATTCCAGTCTCCCTGTTTGTATGTCTCCTCGGCGACCTCTCCTCAGTCGACCCACCACTCAAACACCACCACATTTTGATTGCCCTAACAATTGCCAAGAAAATAATATTACTCAATAGGAAAAAACTGAGATAATCTCACCACATCACAATGGTTACATTTATCAATAGAATACATCAAGTTGGAAAAACTATTGTCAATACCTGAAAACAAGGTTGATTCATTGAATGAAATATGGGCTACTTTTATCACTGACATAACTCCATTCATTAGTACTTGAGTCTTCCTAAGTCGGGGCAATGTTGTGGTGTTAGGTGGGAATGTGGGGGTCCCTGGGGTCTCACCAGGGCACCTGCGGTTGGGTAGGTGCCTGGCAGCTGTGGGGACATCCGTGGTGCTTGGTGCTGTGGCCGTGGGGGGGCCCCAGGCCCCACGGGGGTGGTGCCCGTTCTTGTCCCTGGGTCGAGGTGGCCCGTCTCTGGGTGGGGGGGCGGGGGCGGTGCACCTGGGGTGTGCCTGCGTGTGTTGGCTTAAGACGGTGGTTACGGGTCTGACGACCAAGTGCCCCGCGCTGGGCACACTCGGCTACTTGGATGGGTGTTCAGGACTCGCGGCTGGATGAGGCGTCTGGCTGGTTGTGGTGGGGCGGGCCTCGCCCTTGCGCGGGGCGTGGGGACCCTGCTCTTTGCAGGCGAGTCACCGAGCAGGGCGGGTGATTTGGGCGGGGTGTCGGTCTGTCGCCGCCGGACCTGGCTCTGGGCCTGCGTCGGCGGCCTGGGTTCTGGGTCTTGTGCCTGCTCATGGGGGTGGGTTGTATGTGTGCGCCTCAGGGGCGCAGGGTCTCCTCACGTGCTCCGGGACTGAGTTATGCTTCTCGGGGCCGGGCATTTGTGTTGCTCCGCCGGCTTCCAGCTTCTCTTGGGGTTGGGGGGGTCTCCTGTGTGGCTGCAGGGCGGGTGCTCGGGGCTTTCCTGCGGCCGCGGGGTGTCTGTATGTGTCTTCTACATTTATTTGTCTCACCCGTGGTGACTCTCCCCCTCTTGGAGTAGTGATTAGTTGTTTATAGACCAAATCATGGTAAGATCGTTCTCCAAAGAGGGGCGTTGGTGGTGGTTCTGTGTAACCAAAAACTGTGCTCTTGTCATCCTACAGGTCGTCCACAGGACAGAGTTACTGCAGCAGTTCTTGATGATTAAGTAATGAATAGAGTGGCATTGCACTGAGAAGTTGAACTCCACTTGCAGACCAACTCTGTCCTAGATGCAAAAAAAACTCAATTTATTTGGCCAAGTACTTTTCTTTATGTAGAAGGAACTCGGAACAGTATAGATTAGGGAAAAAAAGAAAGAATTTAAACAGACAATAGACAGAAAAATAATGCTTGACAGTCAAAAGATCCAAAAAACAACAACAGGAACTCAGAAAGCAGCAGCAGGCGGTAAGGATGCAAGTATGGCATGGGTTCAATTTTTAGATATGAGTTTGGTTGGATATTCAGAATAACAATATTAATATTGTGTACGTGGTATGTTCAATGTAGGATGATATTAACAAAGCACGCATTCGGCTACTTTCTCAAAATCACGGAGAGGGAGGAATAATTTTGTCATTATAATAACTCTGACACCCGGAGGAAATTGAGAAAACATTTTGGCATCCAGCATTTCATGTCTCCAAGACATAAAATCCAAGAGCTTCATAATTACTATTGGGTGTTAATGGGGGAGATGTGATACGCACATATCTCCATTTAATAGTGATGCTCTTCCACCAGGTGGCGCCATGTGTCCTGTGTGTGATCACATGAGAGCATTTCATTCACTATCCACAGGTTTTCAGGAATTACATATAACTTAAATATATTGATTCTCGAAACCTAAAAACGAATCATTCAGGGATATATTCCTTTTGACCCTTTTGCTTAGTTACTACTTACTACAATCTTGTGTCAAGATGAAAATATTTATATTAATGTATGGAGACATGAAGATGTAGATTTCCCTATTTTTTTTCCAATAAAATCTTATGAATGAATTTACTATTGGTAAAATTAAAAAAAAAAATGAACAAACAGAAATTATCTTCTGAACTGAGGAAAATTCGTTTTTCCTCAATACAGCAGTATTTTAGCCAATGCTAAAATATGGCTGTTTGAAAAGGGAAAATAATGGAAAACAATAGAATATTATAAAATGAGTTGAGAAGTTTCAAGGAAAAATGCAAGGGCAAAAAAAACACAAAACATAAAACAAGACAAAACACAAAAACGTGCACATAAAAATAGGGTAAAAAGGATGTTCCTCAGAGGGATGTTCTCCCAAGTCTCCAAATCTGAAGAAAAATTGGATGCACTGTGGAATGAACGTACCAGTATATACAAGTATAAAGAGCGACACATAGAAACGTGTACAGTCTAGCTGCTCCCTACAGTGTGGGACCCTGGACATCTGCCCCTACACACACACACACACACACACACACACACACACACACACACACACACACACACACACACACACACACACACCCCAACCCCTCCCATGCGGCTGTGGCTGAACCTAACGCTGCTAATCCTTGAGAATAAAGCCACACTGTCCACTGACCTGTTTTCACTGCCCAATACCCAATCCCCTACTCCCGTGTCACTGTCACCCTGTGTTTCGTCGTCTGTCACTTCGATGTGGAGACATTTTCAATGCAAATATTCGTCAAGTCCGCCGCCGTGTAACACACAGTCATGTGAACCTGTGGATGCTCCTGTGGCTGTTCCCAGAATCCCCCCCCCCCCCCTCCTTACACACACACACACACACACACACATTGCCAGCGGAGCTCTGCACTGGCACACAAAGAAAAGCATGCACACGCACACACACACACACACACACACACACACACACACACACACACACACACACACACACACACACACACACACACACACACACACACACATATATATGCACTTTGTTTCATAAGAGAGGAGTCTTACATTAGCAGTATGGTCTGACGAAACCCCTGTTAAGGGTCTGCCAAAAGTCCCAAAATAACATAGTAACATATCTTAAAATAAGTTAACGTTAGTTGGGTTGAATGATCAGTTACCGTTTCCAGCGCCTGCCGGGCTCATTTAGGCCATTTGAGGATGAACAGAACAGCTGCATCTTGGTGTAACGTGATAGACCCGAACTTATTAGCAGCTCTCTCGCTCACTTCACTGTATTTTGGAAAACCCCTTGGATTTTCACGCCATTGGCGGAGATTTGCACCGTGTTCAACAAACATATTTTTAGGACGTTAATCGATCATAGCGGGCCCGGTTCCAGACCACTAAGAACGGTGAACAACGTTCCCTTTGTATCGATTATTTATTTTAACACGTATAACGGCGTTTCAAACTACTCTGTAGATTTGATGTTATGTTAACATGGGGACTACCGACACGAATGACAGTTTTCCGAGTTCCCGTGAAACGTGGCATCGCTTCTTGCTTCCTCTCGACCCGGTACAAGCTTGGAACGCTCTCTAATCCATTTGATGGGGCAGAACCGCCGCTGGATCACAGCGTACCTCACTGCCACAATGAGCTTTACACGCTGTTGACTCGGATGCGGAAAAGCGTAAACATGAAATGTGTTTAAACAAAGTATTTTAGGGGAAGTAGTTCCGGGAAAACTGTTTAGATTGACATGCACTACGCTATCGCTGACGTGTGGATGTGACGGTAACATGCTGAGACTGGTTGTACTGACCATAGATTTAACCCAGAAGAAAGATTTAATTAATGGGTTTTAGTTATTCTTGATATCATCACGTCTCAATTTCAATTTCCTCGAGGATATTCATTAAACGTTGACTGTTTTTTTTGGGTTTTTTTTTTTTCTTACATTTTTTAATTTTAAGTTCGGAAAACCGCCGCGGCTCATAGTTTGGAGCGCAAGGTTTTTCCGGTTGGATTCTCGGGACTTTGGAGACAGGTTTTCCAGATTCACAGTGTGGTCTGAGGATTTGAAAAAGGATCTTGAGCAAAGCATTTCTCCTAATAATCCCGCTATTCTCTCTCCCTCTCTCTTTCTCCCTGTGCCCCCCACCAACAACCCACCCTCTTTTCCCCTCCTCTATTTCTTACATGGTGTCGGGCCCCAGCCCTACTTTCTGGGCCCCTGCTTCTTTCTTGGGCTAGTGTTTCCATTACAGAAATAAAAGCATGACGGGTAATCCAGTTATATGTTCTCTGGACGATACGTATGCACGTACACGCACAAACCACACACACACACACACACACACACACACACACACACACACACACACACACACACACACACACACACACACACACACACACACACACACACACACAAACACACAAACAGAGAGGTGCACACAAGAATGAGCACTAACCAAACCACATGCTCACAAATGGACAATCACAGGGTTGCATACTCTCTCCAAAAAACGTGAACACACACACACACACACACACACACACACACACACACACACACACACACACACACACACACATACACACCTACATACACACACAGAAGGGTATGCATATGGAGAAAAACATATGTAATATAATGTAAACTTACATGGCAACCTCATATACATGTGCAAAAATAAACCGGCACTCAAAATGTCAATGACCAACGCACACACACACACACGCACACACACACATACACGCACACACGCACACGCACACGCATACGCACACGCACACAAACACTTGTGATCTCCAAAGACAGTTTCCCGCAGAGCAACACATCCTTCCTACGGCGTTTGAAGAGGGAGGACACAAACAGCGGGTTGAGAGGAGAAAGAAGGACTTGAAAAAATATAAAGGATAGATTCTCCAAACTGGTGTGTACAGTCTGATTCCTCTCCTGTTTGTCTTCCAGGGATTCTTTTTTTCAAGAGGTGGTTTGTTCCGACATTTAAGCTCCATCCAAAAAAAATAAATAAAAATAAGAAAGAAAATAAATCCAGTTTGGCAGAATGCGAAAAGGGAGCGGGTGGAATGTTCAGACAGACAGACAGACAGGTGGATGTACGGGTAGACAGGTGGATAGATAGAGACACACACACTCCACCTGTACGTACGTATATGATGTTTAATTGGTATATTCGTGCTGATTTGCGGAGCGTTAATTGACGTGATTAATTCCTTAATTCAGGGGAAGATTTCTTCATGTCTCCAATTAACAAGGGTAGCTGCACCGCTTAATTGTCAATGTCCTGGAAGCGGCACAAAATGACTGGGTAAGTTCACATCACTGTCTGAAAGGAGAGACAGAGGGAGAGAGAGGGAGGGAGGGCTGTGGTAGTCCAGTTTTCGCGGCTTTATTTGTTCGTCTTTTCGTTATTTTCTTCCCCGTCTGGGTAGTTTGAGGAGAGGCCCCGGACGGGACGGCCTCACGGGATGTCGGTCTCGGTGCTGGGCCGTACTTTGGGCCTCCTGTTTCGTTTTAAACGAAATCATTATGTTCTGAAGGCCGTTATGGATCATTTTGCCGAGCTCTATAGTGAGCCACGGACTAAAAGTGTCACTGTTATATACAAGTCTAAATATGCCACAGGTTAAAAACGATAACAGTCACAATACGACTAAACCTAGCAAACAAAGACGCTCAAAATGCTCTTTGATTTTTAATTGAAATCTGCTCTTCTTATGAAGCGCTGAAACATGTTTTCCAGTCTGCGTGTGAGGGTGTGGAACTTTGCTCCGTCTGAATCAGCCTCCATTAGCATAATATGTGTGTATGCAAATCTCCGTATTTCTATTAACTAACTATTGTTTGAGACTAAAAAGGAGTCAAAGCGGTTCTGGCCAATTCTCTCCACTACAAAATACTGTATGTGTGCGAGGGTGTGTGTGCGAGGGGGTGTGTGTGTGTGTGTGTGTGTGTGTGTGTGTGTGTGTGTGTGCGCTCGCGCATGTGTGTGTGTGCGTGTGTGTTTGTGCATGCGCACATGCACGTGTGTGTCTGTGTGTGTGAGTGCGCGCCTCTGTTTGTGCGCTCGCCTGTGTGTGTGTGTGTGTGTGTGTGTGTGTGTGTGTATGTGTCTGTGTGTCTGTTCGTTTCATTTGGCCACTTGGAAAAGCCTCTTAATTTATGCTAAGTAGGCTATTTCTGAAAAATTCTCTTCAAGAACCTTACACACACACACACAGACACACACACACACACACAGACACACACACACACACACACAGAAATGCACACACTTGATACACTGCATGTTGGTCAAATGTTAACGATTTATTAATTTTAGGGTTTAAATCTCTTGGTGTTGAAATTCCTCAACCTTGAAAATGGAAAGAATACCGATTGTGTGAGAGAGAGGGAGAGAGAGAGAGAGAGAGAGAGCGAGCGAGAGAGAGAGAGAGAGAGAGAGAGAGAGAGAGAGAGAGAGAGAGATAAAAAGAATGGGGGGAGAAAAGAGAGTAAAGACAGAGGGACAGTGAAAGAGTTAACGGGAGAGCAGCGGAGAGATGGAGAGAGCATTTAAATCAGTGCTCAGAAAATAATAACCATGTCCAGGCCTGATTGGTTTGCTTTTCCTATATTTAACTCAGCGGACTGGGAAATGAGAGAGGGAGGGAGGGATGGCGAGAGGAGGGATTGAGAAGAGAGAATCACGACAGCAGAAGATCAGATGTCCGAGGGTTCGAGGCGACAAAACCCCCAAATCCTTAAGAAAAAGAATAAAACCAAACAAGTACATTTTGTGTTGGGTAGTTACTACGAGTGACGTTGACAGAGTACGTCGAGTAGTAACACAACAAGAACTGTAACTATAGCAGCACAGTACATAGGTACATAGGAAGGTTCTATTTCCTCACTCGCTCAGATCTTTGTCTTCACGCATGCCCGGCGCTCCCTCCTTCCTCTCCTTATCTCCCTCCTTCCCTCCTTCCCTCCCTCCCTCCTTCCTTCCCTCCCTCCCTCCTTCCCTCCCCAATACAACTCTGGCAACACTTACATAAACCATCTGTAATTCGATTACTGTATTTTTTTCCCCACAAACTGAAACGGATTATGGTAATCTGGAGATCTGCTCGCTCCAACCCCACCTCTGATGATTGAACACACGGCGCTGATCGACCAGCGTTATTATCTCACTTCTCATCCTCTCTCTCTCTCTCTCTCTCTCTCTCTCTCTCAATAGGGCTTTATTGGGGTGTGAGGCCCTGATAGAACATGGTGACAAAAGGTGAACAAAAAACAAGGCTGTAGGAAATGACTAAATAAACAAATGTAAAAACTGAAGATAAAAGCAGTGAACTGATTAAAACTCAAAAAGTCTGAAACTGTACGGAGATACTTTTTCAGAACTGTCAAATCGATCCATTTGACAACTCAACACCCAAATATTGGCTCCCATCATTTTTTTTTTAACTGGTACGCCGTTAACGCTTTGCTAATACACCTTCTTGAAAACCGGAAGGTCACAATATTGTCTTTTTATCGTGAACTTTAAAAAAAATAAATGGTTGTAACCAATGCATTCGATCAGGTTTTGACTCTTCTACAGTATCAACAATTTTGGCTATTTCCGCGCGAATGTAGGAGACTGGAAACAGGAAGTTGCGCCGCTTCCTACCGGCCACCTGCTGTCGTCAATTCTCCGGGTGTACTGTGGCAATTGCAAAAAGTAGTTTAGGATCCAACATTTGAATAAAGCCTGGCCTTAAAAAAAAAAAAAAAAGAATGTTTTCCTCCCCCCTCATTTTGTCTTTTAGTCTCGAGCAGCGTGTTTGAAATGCGCCATCGCATCCACACAGACGGACAAAGTTGGTGTTGACTCTTCCTTGCTGTTGTCTTGCTGGTAGAAAAACTTCCACATTGCAAATCTTCCACGCGCAGGACCTTACCACTAGGACCCACACTCCCCGGCGAGGCAATTTGAAGAGGAATATTGAGATTGATTGATTGATTTATTGATTGATGAACTGTTTTTCTGTCTCTCTCTGCTCTCCCTCTCACTCTAAAGGAAAAGATTGAAAGCAGTTTTCATCGCTGTCTCGGGAGATAAATCGAGATAAATCAATTCCGCTTGTGAGAGTACAGGATTTTTGCCAAAGCTCGGGGCAGAAACACTCCTTAAAAAAGGAGAGATGTACGTCACTGCGCTGGCAGATAAGCGGGAAATTGCCAAAGTGCTTTTCTTTCTCCTGAGGCTCAACTTGGAAATATGACAGAATTGTGACGCCTCCGAATGGTTTAATATGTCTGACAGAACCAGAGATTGTGGTGAAAGGTGGTCATTTGTGCAGCACCAGCGCAGGGAATCAAACAAACACCGACAGGGGGGTTGTTCTCACCCAGAAGCGCAGAACACAAGGAACCTTTTCCTTTTATTTATTTGTTTTTTATGTAATGACTTTTAAACAAAGAGTGTGATTTCCTTCACCGAAAAAGGTCCAGAGTTATTCTTCAAAGGCTTCTCTCTGGAAGTGTTTTAAAAGACACGTGCAACAAGGTGAAGCGCATGAATCAGTGAAAAAACAACAACAACCTCTTTCCCAATATTTTCTAAATAGTTCCCAGTGTGTTTTCTTTGACTTTTCAGACCCAGTTGTTTTAAAAAGCCACGATAAAGAGCTCCGCACCACTTCTCCTGCCTGTGCACTTCTCCTTCTTTGGACCCGGGAAGAGAATTGAGTAAAAAACATTTAAAATAAAAAAACGCATTACCATTCATTTCGACTAAAGGTTACGAAAAAAACTGTATTGAAGTTTCTAAAACTGAATGAAAACTCTCTGGACAAGGAGTCACTTGATTTATTTTTTGAACTTGCTGTGAGCTGGACTCATTTAGAAATGAATGCAGCAACCAAGAAGTGGATTATTTATTATTATTATTATTATTATTATTATTATTATCAATGATGCTTTTATTACTCTCTCTGCCTTCGACTTACCACCGCTGATGAGATAAGGTAAGATAAGATATCCTCAATTTTATTTGTGGTGTAAAAATGGCTGCTTGAAGGGGAATTACATTTTAAAATACTATCTGGTTTACAACTCAAAATATGCCTCTTAAAAAAAAATATATATATATATATATATATATATATATATATATATAAATATATAATAAAATAATATAAAAAATAAATGAAATAAATAAAACATACTTATTATTATTGAAATGATATTTAACTGTAAATAATAAGCAGTTTCAACTACCAGTGTATTATACGGGGACAAGTTCATAACCACCTCTGACTTTATTGAATTGCTGTCGGATTTGTCTCGTTATTTCCAAGAAAAGTCAACAATAAAACTCAGACTTCCCAATACAATTGAAGTACTTATTGCTTTTGTATGTATATATTGTGAATTGAGTGTATATCCTCTCACTCTGTACTTC
>NC_137193.1:19353457-19368457 GCF_960531495.2 Zeus faber
AGGAGACGGAGAGAAATAAAGAGAGGGAGAGAGATGGAGCGGGGGATGGGTTGAGAAACGGGGAATGACTTGGATTGGCGGTCGAAGCTCCTCCTGTTAATGAGCTGTCACATCCAGGCCAGAGTTCCCACACACACACACACACACACACATGCGCGCGCGCACACACACACACACACATACACGCACACACACACACACAGGTATGTGCACTGACATGGTTTGGAGTGACAGCACTTTTCCCCCCTGCCGCTCAAAGTATCAAATCGATGTAATTATTGATATTTGACTGTAAATTGTAGCTCACCTTACTTTCACTCCAAGATCTCCAGTAATTTTTGGTGGCACGTTCATAATTACCTTTTTACTTCAGCACGAGAGATCCGCAAATGTCCATTCACTGTCTGTTCACTATGACATGCATGCAGATACGTGCAAACACACACACACACACACACACACGCACGCACACACACACACACACACACATATACACAAACACACAAACACACAGCTGCTTTGCAGGTGGGCCGGGGAGGGGGGTTCACATCATTGACCTTTTGACCTTTATGGTCACAGGTCTCGGCCAATCAAGAGACTCAATGTGAACAGAAGGGGCAATGGACTCCCTGGACTGTTCATTACAGCTGTGTGTGTGTGTGTGTGTGTGTGGGGGGGGGGGGGGGGGGTGTCAGCAGGTTAAGAGTCAGTCCATTGGCAGCACTGAGGAAGGGTGAATAGGCACTAATGATTTACGTTAACCCTTTGTCTCAATATCTCCTCCTATTCCGCTCCTTTCCTCGTATATCTCTCTTTCCCACTCCCCCCCCGCCCACTCGTCAAGCACTTTCTCTCTTTCTCTCCCCCTTTTGTCGAAATCTTTTTTCATTCTCTTTCTGTCATGCCAGCAAAAATGTTGATTCTGAGGAAGCATTTTCAAAAAAATGACTTTCTTGTGTGACGTCTTCCTCTGCTTCACTTTGAGTTATCGATGGCAGTTTTTAAATTATACATTGTAAGCTAAATATATTATCTGCGAGTTCAATATAGATTTTTTGATGCATGGTTTAGCAAATCCTGGTCATTTAATTGGTAAAGGCACAGCAGTGTTTCAACAGGCCATTAGATAGTCACTGGGAATGGATGTTAACTATTCCACTTACTGGTGTACCAGGGCTGAGAATCTGACGCAGTGATGATCTCTACCTTTCATTTCCAAGGCTGGGGTCTATTAGTTTGCTATTTAAAACCCTAAGGGGGAGGGAAGCCTGTGTGTGTGTGTGTGTGTGTGTTTGTGTGTGTGTGTGTGTGTGTGTGTGTGTGTGTGTGTGTGTGCGTGTGCATGTGTGTGTGTGTGTGTGTGTGTGTGCGTGCGTGTGGTAATCACGTTGCTCTTATCAGCAGCCGTCAGACCTGCAGAGACTGAGGCGTGCTCCCTGCTGATAGCTACACAGCTTACACACACACACACACACACACACGCACGCACACACGCATGTGCACACACGCACGCACACACGCATGCACGCACACACAAACACACAAACACACACACACACACACACACATACACACACACACAAATGCACTCAAGCATGTACACACATAGATGCACAAACACCCACACAAACATGTATGCACTCAAGCGTGCATGCACACATTCGTGGACCCACAAGAACACAGACACACGCACACACACACACGCACACACACACACACACACACACACACACACACACACACACACACACACACACACACACACACACACACACACACACACACACACAGAGGGTGGTGGTAGCCTATTGTTGAAGTACAGCAGACGTCTGGGGGAGCACTGATAATCAACCATCAAACGACCCCCCCCCCCCCATCTGCTTTTAAACAGAAACACCCTCCGTCAGTAAAATTGAAATACCACTTATAACACTATTAATGTTTTCGTTTTTTTTGCACTTATCTGAAAAGATTTTTGCAAAGTGCTAAATCAACCAGGAACACAAAGCATGGCAATTATTTAGATCAGAGTCAGAACCGGCAAAATAAATTACAGAATAAATGGACGAGAGCAAAATATAGACGGTTGTGGGATGTGGTGCAAAGCAAAATTGAATAATAATAATGAAGCCTTTACCTACAAAAGCCTGGACTGAAGGTCAGGACTCTCTCTGATATCACAGAGTTTAAAGTCTTAAAGAAGTGAAAGGAACAGCCCTTGAGGTGTTTTCTGGCGAGACCATGTTGACTCAGCAAGCCTCGGGTCCGTCGACCTGAGCCGACCCGCCTGGTCCAGCACTGAATTTGCCCCGCTCGGTGTGATTAGCAAGTCTTCCTCTCCCTTTTCCTGCCTTCTCTCCTTGTCTTCTCTCCCTTCCCTTTTCAGTCCATATTAATGCTCCGCTCTACCATTTCCTCCTGGTTGATCCCAACTCTGTCCCCCCCTCTTTCCTTTCTCCTACACCCCACAACCCCTTCTCCCCATCCCGGGCCCCTTGTGTTATGGAAGTCCTTTGTTCTATTCGCGCTATGATGCACAACACACACACACACACACACACACAGACACACACGCACACACACACGCACACACACACAGACACACACACACACGCACACGCACACAGACACACACACACGCACACACACACACACACACACACACACACACACACACACACACACACACACACACACACACACACACACACACACACACACACACACACAGTGGTCCTGAACGGGCCATTAAGAGGCCCTGTTACAGTGATAGCCCATTGTTAGAGGGCAGGCTGGCACAATGGGAATGTGAACATGGAAACAAAATGTCTCGGTGGCTTTATCATCATTATTATAGAATAGGGATGTATCCAGTGTCTGGCAGAAATGTCCTATTCTCAAAAAATGTTCCCACAAGTGAAAGAAATCATTTTTTTAACCTCAGGGACGTTTTCTTTTTCTTTACTGAACAGTATTTCATAATAGAAAAAGGGGCATAATGCTTTATCTTCTTCTAAAGTATTTTCCGCAATATGACCCCTGGTCACCTTTTCTCCCCTCTATTTAGATTTTAAATAAGAAATTGTGATGACCAGATGACCTGGAGGCTTTTGGTGCTGCCGCAGCCATGGCTCGAATGTGGAGAGTCTGCCAAGGGAAGAGAGGAGAGGAAGACAAAGTCACTGGAAGACGAAGTGCAACACTCTGCAACTCCACGCAACATCATCAGTACTACTAGAGAGGTGGAGAGAGAGAGAGAGAGAGGGAGGGGCGGGTACGATGGAAGGGAGGCAGGAATGAAGGAAGTAACGAATGAAGGAGGAAGGAAAGAATGAAGAGAAGAGAAGAGAAGAGAAGAGAAGAGAAGAGAAGAGAAGAGAAGAGAAGAGAAGAGAAGAGAAGAGGAAAGGAAGGAAATATGGATGGATGGATGGAACACAGGATGGAAGGCTCGAAGGAAGGAAGAAAGAAAGGAAAGAAGAGGAGTGTGTGTGTGTGTGTGTGTGTGTGGTATCAGGTATATATATATGATATTACCTATTTTCCCCCTGATCCGTTTAGTGTCTTCTTTATAGCTGACCGAGAAATTCCGGTGCAATAACGCGCCTACTATGAAACACGGCAATGAAATAAACTCTCGCAATATCGGCTCTATTCTAACTCATCTACATTTACATACATAAATCACTTTTAAAGCCATAAGCCAGATCTCAGGCCCTAAACTGATTTTACGGGCTCATGTAGGCCAAACTAACCCAATGTGTCCTGCTTGAGGGCTGCTGTAACACGGAGAGGCTTCCAAAACATAGCGTCGCTCATAACCTTTGACGTCAGTTTTCCCCGGATGCTCTGGTGCCCGTGCGGGGACAACGCACCTTCTGCTGCAGTGGAGGGTCGGCATGAGTGAGGACTCCACATGGACTCCACCTGGACTCCACCTGGACTCCACCTCAACTCACCCTGGTCTCCTGTACACACTGAGAGCAGCCGGACTGCTACTGGCCTCTTCAACGCCTGCACCGCCCGTCAGAGGGTGGTTAAAACCGTAGCAACATCAGCAGGACTGAACTTCGAGTCTTGAAGGACTTCAAGGAAGGAAACCGCCACACCAAAAAAACTGCCCAAAACGGTGCCGGAACATCCGAGGCCGAACCAGTTTCAACAAGTCTCTACTCCCAAACCTTGAAGGATAGGTTCGCTGTTTTTCTTGCCGCTTGATGCCCACGTAAGAGACTAGAAACAGGAAGTTGTGACGAAATGAAATGTGATATTACCTTTATGCAAAATACGTTCTGAAAAGACATAAAAAAAAATGTGTGACTATAATGTCACTTTCCGAAAGTGAAGCACAGTGAGAAGCTGCAGCAGAGTGGTACGTTTCCCAATAGTAAAGCATTCAGCGAGGTTGTATTATGAACAGTTACAAATGATCAAAACCAATATTTTAATCAGAAAAATAGCAAACCCCGCCGTTAACGCACCCATTATATCTTGTAACCTCTGTTTACCACCGGTGGAGCAACAGGCTTCAAAATAGGAGCAGCCCTTCAAATTAGCACACAGCAGCTTTTGAGAGTAAATTAACCAAGGGTTTTATGTCATCAAAAACACAGGAAACACTCTTTAAATAACCAGTAGCTAATTATTATTTTGCTTGTTAATATTAAATCCATCTGCACTAAAATGACTGAGATGAGGTGAGTGTTAATGGGGTCCTGCGCTCTTTCCAGCACCGGCTTAACCAGATCGTTAACCAGGTTACTCCCTCGCTCCTCCAACTAATATTTCCGTTTCCATGGGAACACAACACGGTTACTGTACAGTCCCGCTAAAAATCTGTCACCTTCCTTTCCGTTTCCCTATCCCTCTCCCTGTCATGAGACTGAGACTCTTCTCCTTTCTCCACCCCTCAGTATCCCTCCATCTCCTCCACACATCTACGCTCTATATGACCATTCTCATCCCTTCGTTTTCACCTACGTACCCCTTTGTTCTTTATCTCTCTCTCTCTCTCTCTCTCTCTCATTTTCTCTCTCTCTCTCTCTCTCGCCATCTCGCATTCTCATTCCTTTTGTCTTCACTTGTTTTATCGCATGTTTGCCTCACTCTATCGTTTTTCCTTCTCTCTCTTATGGTTTTCCTCTATTGCTCTCTCTCTCTCTCTCTCTCTCTCTCTCTCTCTCTCTCTCTCTCTCTCTCTCTCTCCCCCCAATCTCAATCCATCTCATTCTCCTTCCTTCGTTACAGAGGTAAGAGGATTTGGAGCTACTGTGTGTGTGTGTGTGTGCGTGTGCGTATGCATGTGTGTGTGTGTGTGTGTGTGTGTGTTGGAGTGTGTGTGTGTGTGTGTGTGTACAAGCCTGTGTCCCCAGACCCAATTAGCCCTCTAAATCTTGTCTCTTTGTGCTGAGTTGTTGCGCACTATTCTGCTCTTAATGACCAAATGTCTCACACACCATAATTCTCTCATTCTCCAGATGTACTGTGAGAGGAACTTGTCGAAGATCGGCGGCTCCGCGTCCTCGAATCACAGGAGGAGTGGCATGTAAATTCCCTTCTCCACCTCCTATTCACACCTTGGCTCTAAACGATCGGAATTTCAAGACACGACTCTAGGAAGCCTTTTGTCAGGCGGGGAAATGTCAGTACCACAGCTTTGTTTCATGTGCAGTTAAGCATAACAGACAATGCTAATTCACGTTCCATCAAGGTTGATTTCAACCCGAGCTTAAAAACCGACGTGTTAGAAAAGTGAGCGTTAAACTTTTGCAATTAGAAAAAAATTTAAAAGAAGTGCCAAAAGAAGCGTGTTATCATTTGCTCAAATAACAAAGTTGAACACTTACTTAACACACACACACACATACATAGATGCATTCTGTATTTTGCAAAACTACTCTGTTGCAGTCATTTTTCCTGAGGTAAGTTATTAGTGTGAATGGAAGGAGATCCAAGATCTGTCATGTTTATTATGATGTGATGTGGAACATCATTTTGCATAAAAATCCCCCCAGCCGGGGTCGAACCTCTCCGAAATCAGTTCTGAATGCAGCCAGAGGGCAATAGAATGAATAAATTCTTCTTCATTTTCAGGGCTGGACAAAAAAAACAAAAAAACAAAAAAAAGAAATACCCATAACTATTCTAAACATAGTGGCCTCCTGCCAGTGAGGAGCTTGATCACATTAATTATTAGCCCGCAGTTTAAATCAGTAACAGGCATTAAATTTAAAGTTATTAGTTGTCGCACGTGTTGTGAGCACAGGATGGTATGACAAATGGCTCGGGATTTTGACACGCGCTGTTCCGGGGCAAGTTTAAACCTAATAATATGCAATTGATTTATCCAGTTTGACATTTTAACAACCGCGAGAGTTGACAGATCACTACGCAGATAATAAATGAAGTGCTCTAGTGTTTAATGTGGTGTAATATAACTGCAGGTGCCCGCACACGGCTGCATGCATACTGCGCATCCACACTCGTAATGCGTTCACCCTCTTTGCTCGCTCCTCTTGTGTTTGAAATGCGTTTCCTTTGTCGCATTGACGGCGTGGATTCGCGTACTGAAGTTTTAAACATGGGCGGGAGCTGAACTTCCGTGAGCTGGTGTAATAAATCACTCGCATCACAAAATGTGCCAGAGCTTTCGGAATTAGAGCGGAGACTTTTAGCGTTTCTGGGACAATGTGTGTGTTCTCGTAATTACACGACGGCTTCTGAGAGTCTCGCCATGCCTCCTTGAGACTTATACTAATAAACCGCCTCAGAAAATGAAGCTTGATGTTTATCTGATCACAGGCGTGGAAGTGATGACAATATCCAGACTTTGTAGAATGTGATAACTGCTTTTATGCAAATACTCCATCCACCATGTGAGTGGAGTGGGTAGAGCTAGTGGAAAGGGCAAAGGCGGTTTAACCCTTATTATTTATCCAGCCTACTTGACTATTAACGCAGTCAAAATAACTGCAAACAGATGCATGGAAAAACTGCACGCATGCACAGAGGCTCGCACGCACGGAGGCACGCACGGAGGCACGCACGCGTGCACACACACATGGCCTCAGATAAAGGTGTCAAGGGAGAAATGAAGGTATCAGGTGTGATGCAGCTGTTGACTCAGACTGTTTAATAAGCCTCTCTGTTTGAATTAATGAGTGAGACCCGCCTGTCTGTCTGAATACCTGTCTGTCATTCTGTCTGTCTGTCTGTCGGAATAGCTCACATTCTTGCCCTGACGCTGATGTTCAGAGAGATCACTGATTTCCACACTGACAAACGAATTGTGGATTACATCTTTATTGCACCGTTCTTTTATTTACCGCATTGTTTGTATCTCAAATGTTGTAGACAAAAGCAACCTGGAAACACATGCTACACTTGTGTGTGGGGGTAATTTGGCTCTATATATGAAATACAGACACTTGAGGATATCTTTAAAAAGAATCACTAATTGGATATGAAGTAATTTTTTGCTGCCGTAGAGGGCCAGAATGACTCTGCAGGGATTGATAACATTGGTTAAACCAATAAGCATCACTCCAGAAATTGCGGGCAAAGTGCATGATGGGAAGTTTAGTTAATCAACCTTAAGGGATTTCCTTGTTTAGCCCTTTTTTTATCTATTGCTGCAGAGCCCTTTTGGATTTAAACCCTCAAGACATGCCCACTACTCAGGTGTTGAAAACTCATATCCTCAATTTTCCGCTTAATCAGTCCCTGATATGTTCGTTTTAACATCTGTTAGATAAGGTCCTGAGGTATCAGGCGGCTAAATGTCTGATTGTCTAGTTATCTGTCTCCCAGCCCAGTTCCCTTTTTCCGCCTTCCTTCGCGAAGCTCTCATACTGTATACACCAACAAAAAGAGTAAAACCTTTAAATGTTTCTTCCCACAATGACTTTATTCCACGTTCACGCCATTCAACTTAAATCAGTGTACTCTGAGCGTGTGGCATGCTTGGTCTTAAATGTAACGGAAGTTCAGGGGAAAGCATCACATCGATAAAACTCACATTCATCAGTTGTGAACATGTGTTGTGTGATTAAAATAAGGAAAATACGATGTAGTATTTAGAGCAGCGAGGCCCAAGTTAATTCCACCAGCATTTGTCAGAGCAGATAGATGGCCACAAGTCTCACCCTGCTTTAATGAGCCACATGTGACTAGTTAATATGGAACTATCCGTCTCACTACCTCTTTATTGGCCTCCCTTTGTCCAGCTCTACCACAGTATGCCTTTAAACTCCGATTACTGCGGCCATCTCAGCCTATTATTACCACTATGGTTGGAAGCAGCTGTATTTCTCCATAGCCCTCTATATTAACCACGTTTTTTTTTATTTTCATTATTAATCCTCCTTCCAGTTAATGGGAATACAACCCAGCCCAAGAGAACATTGATCTCATGTTTAAAGGTTTTATATACACTTTTAAATATTCTCTTTAAAATGATCTCTTTAAGGAGAGAGCGGTGGGAGCAGACTGTATAAGCGTCTTTTCAGTATGTGAAAGACTCTGATATGAGCACTGCCTGAACACCTGGAATAGGGACGCGGGATGTAAAGAACCTTTCGGCTCCACTGCTGCACTGAACCAGCTGAGTTTCACTCATTAGTTGTTCCTCTGGGCAGAGCTAATTAGAAAGGCGGTGGACTCAAAATCCAGGAGCGGAGTTTTTACTTTCCGAACCCGGACGTTCCACCTCCGGAGCTGCGGGTAACTCCGAAGTTACAGTAAATCTCTCTTGCACCCTGAAGAGGCCACTCAGTGACGCGAGTGAGTTCTAAATCCAACGCCCCCACCCGGTGCCATCTCAGATTCCAGTAATATGCTGTTGTCTCCGCTAAAAACAGAAGTGACATTAAATAATTTTTAGGGCGCGCTGGTCTTAAGGGTGTCAGGTGCTTTGTTCGGTCCGGTCCTAATGAGCCACATGTGACCAGTTAAAAAGGGCCCATCTGATCTGAACCATTTGCCTCATTACCACCCAATACATATTAATGTCCATGGTCACATCTTATACATACAGCATACATATTCATAACGCACACGTGGGGTCGTATATGTGTCTTAATGGCACACGCCTGGCATATTTAGGGAGAACACCGTGTCCTATTACTATATTGTTTGCTGTTGCTCTGTTGTTCTGTTCTACTCTTGACCTTTCTTCTGCTATTTAACTCTGTGCAGTGTTTAACCCCATGGAGTATTCCTTTCTGCCTGTGTAAATATAGCCTATAGTTTGTACGCGCAGAGCGAAAAAGAGAGTTGAAGGTGCCAGCTGGAACCGAATACGGTTCTTTGGTTCTACGGTTCTTCATGCCAGGGAACATTTCAGACCAAAATGTTTGTGAAAGAAACATTTCTTTGCACTCCTTTGTTTATTTCCCTGCATTACGTTTCCTTTTGATTGCACTTGTACAGGCTAATTTACAATAGAAGACAATATGTATCTGCTACATCTAAAAAAAACTAAACATTTGTACAACGACCAGAAGTGTGAATTTGTTAATACACAGGTGCATGTTTACTTTTTATTGTTGATTTTTACTTCTAAGTGGTTTGGTTTTATATTTCATTCTGTTTTTACGAATGACATTCTCTAGGTTTATAGAGCTTACATTTGTTTTGTTTATTTTCCATTATTATACTGCCATATTTTATTGTGTATGTACTGTGGGTTTTATTGTATATTTTACTTTTTTCCCCATATAGTGCCAATTTTCTTTTTCATATTTTTCGTTTTCTGTTCATATTCTTTTATTTTATTGTTTGATATTATTACCGCCTGTTGTTTGGATGTAAGCTGCTGGGACATTGTACATCTTTCTATCTATCTATTCACTCCCTTTTATACAATAACATGATAGTTCTTAACAGGTACTTTAAATGGCACAAAGAACTATCACTGGGTGAGAAAACAATTCAATTTGTTTATGGATCTTCATGGTCCTCATATGGTCCTGGAGAGTGATAGATGATAGATAGATAGATAGATAGATAGATAGATAGATAGATAGATAGATAGATAGATAGATAGATAGATAGATAGATAGATAGATAGATAGATAGATAGATCGATCGATAGATAGATAGATAGATAGATAGATAGATAGATAGATCGATCGATCGATAGATAGATAGATAGATAGATAGTGATATCTGCAGTAATAATACTAGTTAGATAGTAATGGTGAAAGCTATCGCTGCATCATTAAAAGCACAAAATCCATATAAGCTAAGCATTGACATGAGTTGTATCCACGCGACTACAATTTTAAACAAAAAACAACTTGCTGCTGTTCGATCCGATAACAACGGCGCAAAAAGACAAATGTTTTCAATTAATGTGGTGTAACTTCAGTGTTATCTACCTGCTGGGAGAGAGACATTACACGGTGCCTATATCCGTCTTTTTCTCTTTCTCATTCTCTCTCTCTCTCTCTCTCTCTCTCTCTCTCTCTCTCTCTCTCTCTCCTACACACATCCAACCAGAACCCTATGTGACCTTCTGTTTGTCGACTCTTAAGTCGCGTTTTCCCCTTTTCCCTTTGTTGCAGCTCTCAATCTACATTCTCTCCCCCTTTCTCTCGCTCTTTTTTCTCTCTCCCCTTTTTATTTTTTGTTTCCGTCTCTTCTCTCTATCCTTTCTTCCTCCCTCTGTTTCGTCTCTCAGACTCCTTCTGTCAGTTGTTGTTTACAGACCCTTTCATCTGGATATTGCTTTATATTTAAAACCCTTCAATTTGAATAGATGTGTTTTTTATGCTGTTGTCTTTAAACCCTGTCATTTGAATAGCTCTTAAAAAGACAGAGGAATGAAAAGTCAACAACGACCTCTGATTGTGATTCCTGACAGGGAGCACACATATGCACACACACACACACACACACACACACACACACACACACACACACACGTGCAAGTAAACACACACACACCAGCGCACACCAGCACAATCCGCCTGCCTGTCTGTGTGCATCCAGGTCTATTATTATGCTAATAAGTCTCCAGTCTCTGCATGTTCCCCGAGCCTCACACACACACACACACACACACAGCATTTCGCTGAGCTCAGCAGTAGGGCTGGTCTTAAAGGGAAAAATAACGAGAAGTGGACAGTTTCCCTGGCGCAGAGCTGGAGTCCATAGAACACTTCCTGATGTCTCGCTGATCAAAACAACAACACTGTCTGTCTCCTGACACAATCCCAAACTATGCATCGATGACTGTTATCTACAACTTGATGTTTTTTCAAAGAACTAACCCATATTATGTTGAGCTCTTTCACCTGCATGCACAATTACATGTGCATTTTTTTGCTTTTAACACTTTATTTGTTTTTATTTATTTATATCTTTAGTTATATTGTTTATTGCCATTTTTCACATTTTTGTATAATGCCAATTTTTCCTATTTTTATTACTTTACTATTTTTTGGGGCTATTTTGTTTTGATGACTGCAATCTATCTATCATTTTGTGTAGAGGTTCACCAATGGACAATCTAAGAAACTAATCCTAAAAGGGTCTCATCTTTGAAACACTACTCCACATCTAGAGCGGATGCCTTGCTCAGGGGCATCGGCAGGAGTGTCCATCCCTATCAATGACTTTCAGAATTGAGGAAACCGGAGAATCTCTTGAGCACACGGGGAGAACACGCCAACTCCACACAGAAAAGCCGCCGCGGTGGGGTTCAAACCCAGAGCCTTGTTGCTGGGGAGCAGCAGCGCTAACCACTGACCCACTGCCCCACCAAAATATGATGAAGCAACATGGATGTGCGAACAGACAGTCAGTCAGACAGACAGATCAGGCAGACATCTCTGTCCCATGTGAGTCCCTCTCCTCTCATGCGTGTATCAATAGATTAATTTCAATGGCCTCAATTGGCCGAAATTACATAAACGGACACGTCAGTGAATTACATCACTGGTTCATCCTGCCGCCTTTTCACCAGGGGCGGATGGATGGCTGTGTCTCTGCGTCTGCACGTCTGCACTGTATATGAATGCATGCAAATAAATATGTTTGGGTCTATTTATGTTGGTGTGTAGGTGTGCTAAGTCCGCGTACGAGTATGTGCACATGATGCATAGCACAGCATGTCTGTCTTGAACATCACAACACACGCGCGCACGCACACACACACACACACACACACACACACACACACACACACACACACACTCTCTCTCTCTCTCTCAAGCTCTGTGGCTCTGTCCATTCAGTAAAAATACGTTCCAAACGGTTATTTGCATACTAGAGGCTTGATTGGCTAATAACAATGATGATTTAGTGAAGCAGAAGCCCATTGGCCTCTGCAGAGTAAATATTTACATAATCTGAGCTGATTGGTTGGTGGCTGTGTGACGTAGCGCTATTGACCAGCGGGAGTCGTTGTATTGCTTGGTTTCATGGTTCTCCATCATTGAAAGGAGACAAATCGTTGTGAGGGAGGTTGGGAACTTTGCTTTTTTAACTTGTTTGCGTTCCCCCTTGTGTGTTGAATTATAAAATCTGCAAAAAATATAATGGCTGCTCAGATTACTAGATCAAGTAAGAAAGTAAATACATGTAAATAAGATCAATGTAAAATAAAACCATTCAAACACAAACAAGCCATCAAAAACAAAAACAACTGTAAAGCTGTATATTTATGATAAGATGCATATAAGATAAGTCTTTCAGTCAGAACATTCATTCTATATATACAGTAGATTTATCAAAATATATATTAGATGGTACAGAAACGACTTGATTACGTTTTTTTCAGAGAAAATAAATAAAATACTCTGAGGGGAGGGGGGCAGAAAAGAAAATGAGAGCGCGCCCGCAAAACAAGCCCGTTCAATTTCTCCCTGCTGGTCCCACGAGACAAGATGCTCTTTTTGTGAAGGATAAAATTAAGCTCCCTCTCTCTCTCCCTCTCCATCTCTCTCTCTCTCTCTCTCTCTCTCCCTCCATCTCTCTCTATCTCTCTCTCTCTCTTTCTCTCTCTCCCCCACCCTCTCTCTCTCTCTCTCTCTCCCTCTCTCCCTCCATCTCTCTCTATCTCTCTCTCTCTCCCTCTCTCCTTCTCTCTCTCTCCCCCCTCCTCTCTCTCTCCCCCACCCTCTCTCTCTCCCTCTCCCCCCCTCCCTCTTTCTCTCTCCCACCCTCTCCCCCCCTCCCTCTCTCTCTCTCCCACCCTCTCTCGCTCTCCCTCTCTCTCTCTCTCCCTCTCTCTCTCTCTCTCTCTCCCTCTCCCCCCTGTGCGCTTTAAAGCCTCAACAGCTGATCTCGCTCCTCCAGAAACGCGCAACGAGAAAAGAGAGAGCAGGGAGCGGAGGAGAGGACGAGATAGATAGAGAGAGAGAGAGAGAGAGAGAGAGAGAGAGAGAGAGAGAGAGAGAGAGGAGAAGGAGAAGGAGAAGGAGAAGGAGAAGGAGAAGGAGAAGGAGAAGGAGAGGTCTTCAAAGTGTAGTTGCTGAACGATACTTTCAGCAAAAGTGAGCGTTTTTCTGCGGGGAGGGGAGGGGGGGGCGGTGGTCAACGTACGAACTTATTTACTTTTTTTGCTTTGTTGGGTGTGTTTCTAAATGACCTGCCCTCCTCTTCCTCCCGTTCTAAAGTGCTGAGATGATGACAAAGCCAGTTTACCGGAGACCCTCGGACGGGGACATCTGACTCAAGTGCCAAAAGCCCTGGATGCGCTCTGACGGGTGCGGTGGATCGACGAGCAGCAGCGCGGGGAGCTGTCCGGAGGTCCGGTGCTGAAACCACCAGCGCTTCCTCCCCCCCCCCCACCCCCTCTCCCCCCTCTCCCCTCGCCTCCCCGCTCCGCTCGACGCGATAACCGGACAGCCGCGCGGGGAAACATCGCTCACCACCCCTTTTCCGTTCGTTTCTCCCCGGTCCCGGTGCCGGTGCCGACGCTGACACTCGGAGCCCCGCGATCTTCCAGAGCCGGAGAGAGGAGCGAATCCCGCCCCAGGACGCAGCGATCCACCGCGTCCGCTCCCAGGGGCGGTAGACCAGCGTTTTACGGTACCTGACGGTTTGACCCCACCGCCCGCCGCCACCCCTCGCCGAGGCCGTTGAGTTTCGTCGCCGCGCCTCGGCGCCGTCGTCCCGCGCCGCCATGCCGCGCTCCTTCCTGGTGAAGAAAGTCAAACTGGATGACTTTTCCGCCACGGCGCTGGAGAGCAGCTACGGCCGGCGGGAGGAGCACACCCTCAGCCTGCGCTTCCACCACCAGCACGACAAAGGCGAGACTCTCTCTTTCCATCCCGTCCGTCACTCCATCTCTCTCTCTCTCTCTCTCTCTCTCTCTCTCTCTCTCTCTCTCCTCTCCCCCTCCCATTGAAAGTTTATTTATGCATACGCAAAAATGACACAGACATACATACACCACATAGTTGTCAGCAGCTTGATAAGTTGGTGTTGATCATTAGTACTAAGGGTTAAAGGGTTAAAAAAAAAAAAAGGTCAAACAACAATTACTGAACTTTTTTTTTTTTTTAAATTTTCCATTTTGTTTCAATCAACAATAAACAGTGTAGAAACTGATAGAATAGACAACACTCAGTGATAGATACAGATAGATACAGATACAGATGACAGATAGAGAGGGAGAACAAGAGAGAGTTCAGCTAGTGTAAGATCTAGAATCTATTTGCTTTTCAAATTTATTGTTATTATCATTGGAAAAATAGGATGCTAGTTCAAGTGGCCTAGTCCAGGTTATCCATGTATATATGTATATATTTTAGGTTATCTTTACGTATTTATATTTTAAGTGCAAAGTTTACACATTTCTGCCTGTATCTGCATTTATATTCTTCACTTTTAGTTTTACATTTGCTTTGCCAATGTGAATGTATGTATCCCATGCCAAAAGAAACCCTTTGAATCGAGAGAGAGAGCGAGAGAGAAAGAGAGGGAGAGAGGGGGGGTGAGGGAGAGGAAGAGAGCGATGGAGAGAGACATGTGGGAAAAAGGTCATGGGAT